>NW_015091257.1:2153668-2338715 GCF_001431845.1 Calidris pugnax
CACTTTTTCTTTTTTTTTTTTTTTTTCCCCTTGCAACCTGAGGTGGCGGCAGCAATTATTGAACCGTAAGGCTCCTCTGGAGCCTCGGGGCTGCTGTCACGCTGCGAGGGACGAGGGGGATGCTCAGCCCGGCACCGTGCGCCTTTTCCTAGAGGGCTGGGTGACTTGGGGACCACACAGGGCACCGGTATCGGCGCACGGTCACCCAACAGAGGTAACCGAGCGCCCTGCCGCTGCCTGGAGGCGGGGACACCCACACAACCCTGTTCTCGTCCCGTCCCGTCCCGTCCCGTCCCGTCCCTGGCCGCCGCTCTTCCCGCTGCCGCCGCCAGAGGATCCCACCGCCGCGGCAGGAGGCGGCGAGGGCGGGGTGGGGGGGGAAGAGGCGGAGCGGAGCCGCCGCGGCGGGGAAGCCACCCCCGGCCGAGAGGAGAGGGGGGCCCGGGGGTCCCCGCGGCGCAGGGCTGCCCAGCGCCCGGCTCCTCGGCGTGGGAGGCGGGGCCGGACCGGGGCTCGCCATCCCTCTTCGCTAATCGCCGCCGGTGTGCCCCTCTCCCCCGGGGTTGTTTTTTTTTCCACGGTACTATCTGGCCTATTTACACCGCCCACCCGGGTGGTGGCAGAGGGGAAGGCGACCCCCGCCGCGGCCCCGCCGGCAGAGCACCCGGGGCGGCCCCGCCGCTGCAGCATCTCCCCAGCGGTTTGCTCTGCCGGGGACGGGTTGGGCTTTTATTTATTCGACCTGAGTGCGCCCGTGGGTAAACACACACATATTTTTTCTATACGGGGGGAGCCGGCGATGGCGAGCCCCCCCTCCGTACGCGGGGCGCTTCCCCGCTCTCGCTTTCCAACCGCACCGGTGCTGCGAGCCGGGACCTGGGTACCGCAACCCCGGAGCCTGAAGTGATGGTTTGTTTTGGTTTTTTTTTTCCATAAGCACCAGCTTTCAGAAAACCTTCGGGTACCTGAAAAGGCTCTTGGCCGCGGCGAGCTGCCGTGCAGCGGTGCCGGCGGCAGCGCGGAGCTCGGTGCCACCGGGGCTCCCGGGCACCGGTACCGGCGGGGGGATTCTCCCTGAGCTGAGAGGCGAGAGAGCTCCCCCCGCTCGCCCCGTCCCGCCTCCCGCACGCCCCGCAGCGCCGGTGTTTCTGCAAACTTCCCATCGGCGGATCGGCGAGCTGCTTAACCGGCCGGCGGCTGGAGAAATTTCCTGGTGAAATCCAGGCAAGCCCTGAGCTCCCGCCGTCCCTTCTCTCCCCTTCTCCTCCCTTCCCTTCGATATTCCGGCCCTTATTGTCTCAAGGCAGCAGGAGGTCTGGAGTCCACCTGCAATCTCTCTGCTGGCGACGGAAAAGAGCACAAGTCTTGTAACAAGTGATTATTAGCAATTCACAGTAACTGCAATTAGCCAAAGTCAACACGAAAGAACTGCTGTATAATCTAGTAAAGAGAGGTTCAGGTTGAAAAAAACCTAAAGTGCATGACTGGGAATCAATTGCCTGGCTCACGGCGGATTTTCCCTAAGCTGTCTCGTTCCTTCAATAAATAACTTCGGGAACAGAACTCTCTCTAGCCAGCTCTTCTAGGCATCATGTAGGAGTAATTCTAAAAGCAAGACTTTTTCTTCCAGCAGAACCTTTTTTTTTTTTTTTTTCCCTTAAATGTAATGTCATAATTAAAAATGACTCCCCCAGAATTTGGAAAGTATGTCTAAGGGAGGAGGGAGCAAAGATATATGCTTCCAAGGTTTCTGATCACAGTAAAAGGATCACTTATTGTACCCCTAGAAGAGCTTTTTGTTTCCAGATTGCCGTCACGTAACCGAAATTTTGTCATTTCCGATTCTGAAAGCAAAGGGGAATATTCTTATTACTGTGACGCCTGGTGCAAAGATCCACACACCTGGAGAGAACTGAAGTCGCTAAAACTCACATCTGTGCTGTTCTTGGTGGAGCAGAAAGACATGATGTTCAGACCCAAAATATTTTTGCCCTGAATACACTTGGCTGTGGTGACATTTCTGAGCTCTCACAGCAGAAAATCCTCATTCATTCTAAAATTCCCAATATGCATATAAATCCCTGTAGCTCGGTCCACCACATCTCTCTCCCTCTCTTATCCGTATACATTCTACAGCCATACCTTATGCGCATCTACGTGTAGCCATGCACTCGCACAGCGCACGCAAACTTCTCCATGCACACAGCTAGATAAGAGGCGTACACAAACACGGTGCGCTGTGTATGTTTGTCTGTCTGTCTGTGGAAGGCTGGACTGGACTGTAGGTCCCACTCTCCAGCTGCACCGATTTCATGGACCCGCGTCTATACGTACATCGGGATGCCCGTGGTTCCGACCACCCCGAGACCTCCGTCTGAGGAGAGCACCTCCAGCGCCGTGGGGGCAAGTGAGTGTGGGGTTTGGGGCTGCGGGCACCTCCCAAAACAGCGGGGGGGAAGCTGCCACCGGGCGCCGCAGCCCCCTCGGAGCCGCCCCCTCGGAGGCGAGGTGGGGGAGGGGACGGGGACACACGACGACACACCGGGCTGGTGATGGCGGGGAGAACCCCCCTGCGGCTGGCCGGTTTTGCTCCCCCTCTCCGTGTACGTGTGTCCCCCCCGGGGGGGCGGGGTGAGGCTTCACTTCCCGGCTCCCCCCCCCCCCCCCCAACTCCCCTCACGCCAACGTCCGCGGCGCGAGACCAACCGTGGGCGGGCTACCGGCTCCCTGCGCGCGGCTCCTCAGGAAGGTGAGGGGGGGGGGGGGGGGGGGCACGGCCTGCGCCAGCCCGGGGGGAGCGGGAGGGGCCGCGCCGCTGCTCCCGGCAACTGATTGCCAGGAAAGGGGACGCGCCGCAGCTCGGTGCCCGCCGCACACCTGTCAGACCGCGGAGCCTCATTTACACCTGGCCTTGGCAGCCTCCCCGCTGGGGATTTCCCCCTTCATCCCACTTTTTCCTTCCCCCCCCGCCCCTTTTTTTTCCCTTTTCGCCTCCCCCTCTCCCTTCCCGGAGCGGTGTGAAAGGGGGTATTTTCTTCAGGGTATAAAGCTGGGAATACGGAGGAGGAGAGGCGACGCGCTTCACCTCACTGCCTCGTTCTCCCTTTCATGTGAACATCCTCCGACGTTGTTCCTCCGTCCTGCCGCCGCGCCTCTCACCTGGCCAGCGCTGCCCGGACCATGTCCGCTAAGCTCCTGCCGCTCCTCTTCCTCCTCTCGGTGTTTCACGCCCGGTAAGTCCGCGCTCCCCTCGTCTCCCTCCCCCTTCCCCTCTCTCCTCGCACCGGGGCTTGCGGGCTTGATGTCCCGCTCGCCGGAGTTTGCAAAATACTCGGGGTTCCGAGGAAGGACAGCGGGCTCTTCCCCCGCTCCCGCCCCCGCGCCGTGCCCTGCCGGGGCTTCGTTCCCGAAGGCGGCTTCCCCCGTTCCCTCCCCGGTTCCCCGGCCAGCCGCAGCCCCGCCGCTGTCCCTCCCGGCCCCCGCCTGAAGTCGGAGGTCGCCAGCGAGGACTCCGTCCCGAGAGCCGGCCCGGCAGAAAGTTTTCCGGCTCCGGTGACTGCCGGGGCCCGGCGGGACGGCGGCTGGTGTTGCCCGGGCTCCCTTCAGGGCGCGGGGCGACCGGTAGCCCCGGCTTCCCTCCGCGACCCGCCCCGGGGGCCCCGCGGACGGGGTCAGCGTCAGGAGGGAGAGGGCGGCGGCGGGAAGGGTCAACCCGGCGGCCGGGACCAGCCAGGAGTGCCGGGGGTGCCCCGGTGGCTGGGGGGGCTACCGGTAACCGCCTCGCCCCGGTGCGCGCCTTACTCTTCGCGGGAGGGGCTGGGCCGGGGAAACACCGGCACCTGCCTCGGGGGCGGGAAGGGTCTCCCCGGCGGGGCTCCGGTAACGGCGGGCAGCGAGGAGCCAGAGGGGGACAGTCGGCAGCTGCAGCCGGGAGCTCCCGGACCAGGCTTGCCTTCGTTGTCCACGGTGCTAGGAAGGTCCTCTTACATGTAACCCAGACAAAGGTGTCACCTCAGGATCCACCACAAACCTTCCCTTCCCTTCCCTTCCCTTCCCTTCCCTTCCCTTCCCTTCCCTTCCCTATAACCAATGGAACAAGCGATCTTCCCTTCCCTTCCCTTCCCTTCCCTTCCCTTCCCCATGTTCTCCTTCTCAGCAGCCTGCACCACAGGGGCATCTCTCTCCCAAATCCCTGCAGGAACAAGAGGGTGCTTCATGCCAACCCCCAGAGCAAGTCCTGAACATGCATGTTGTAGGAAAGCAAACCCTTTCCCCACAACCTCTCAGGGTTTTCCAGCCTTCCTCCTTTGCAGTTTATGCACTGCCTCCTTTCCATCTCCACACGGGATCAAAACTAGTGGCCCCTGGTGAGTTTGGAAGGTGTGCACCCCTTCTTCCTCCCCAGTTTGAGAATGGCCTGCCATCATCTCACACTTAATTTTGTGGAGAGCAGGAATATGCTGAGGATTTGGCAGTCACCCGTAAGGCTACAGGTGAAGACGCAACCTCAGATGCCTTCAAGGAGCCTGCCTAATTGTGTAGAGGCAAGCAAGGGAAGTGAAATAATAAACTCTTAAGGAGGAAAACAAAACACCTTGAAAAATATGCATCTAGAGTATTAGTCTGATTCACTGTGAAACTTCTCACACCCCCAGTCTTAATCTAGAAGGTAGGTAGGAATTTACATTGTCTGGAGGTGCTTTGTAGGAAACAAGCTGCTAGAGTGAGGGGGTTTAAAAGGTCTGTCAGAGCATAGATTCCTACTAGTGACCGG
This sequence comes from Calidris pugnax, assembly GCF_001431845.1. Classification (NCBI taxonomy): domain Eukaryota; kingdom Metazoa; phylum Chordata; class Aves; order Charadriiformes; family Scolopacidae; genus Calidris; species Calidris pugnax. The sequence goes on from NW_015091257.1 coordinate 2,158,443, forward strand.
TTTTAAAGAAGCAGCTGCCTGAAATGTCAGTCTTGATCCTACCTGTACTCAGTTCTCATTTCCATGTGCAGCCTGGATGCTGCCAGTGAAGTTGTGGTTGGTGCAGCAGAAAAAGACGTTGCCGTTTGTGCTGCTTTCCTATCGGCAATATCAGCACCACTTCAGGGTCTCAGTTCTGACATATCAACCGTGTGTGTTTGGAGATGGTGCCTCCTTTTTTAATACCACAGTTACAGAACTATTCTCATATAGGGCTTGTCATGAATCTGAGGGAGACAAGAACCCCCATAAAATTCCTCTTAGGGCTTTTAAATGCTCATTGGGTGAATTACAGAAAAAAGATCCAGTCGCAAAAAAATATAAGTTATTAACAGACAAGGAATGGTCATCTATTCAAAATTTTTTCCAAGTTTTCTCTACTTTTGCAACTTGGTTATATGAGCTTTCTCTATTGAAAATCCTCAGGGGCTAGGTTTCGAAATTATTTTTCTATAGAAATTGTACCTAGAGCACTTGCAATTTGTGAGGTTATGTATAAGTGATTCATGGCTAATCCTTAGAGGCATATTGGCTGTAGAGCAGTTTCAATTAAAAGTTTCATTAAATGCTCAAATGGTGGTCTACAAGCAGTGCTGAGGGTTGATGATGCTCTGTGATTAAGTTTTTATAATTGTATTCTTTTTTTTTTTTTTCCCCTGCTACTGTAGAGTGTCTATCAAGTCTTCTGGACATCTGAGATATTTTAAAAGACACTCGTTTCATATGGAGGGAAGGAGAGGGAGAGAGAGAAAGAAGGTTGCTCTGACACGTGTAGCACATCCCATGAACAAGCAAGGCTGGTGCCTCTGATTGACCATTGCTTTGCACCTTGCATAATTATTGGCATTTGTGTAAAAAGATTGCAAAATGATACTGTATCACCAGGGCAATTGCAGGTTGAAGCAACACATGATTACTGCTGTAGGTTATCTTTTTCTCCTGATAACTTCATCTCAGTTTAACTGTCATAGATATTCTCCAGCAAGAGACATCAAACAGATTTGGTTTCTAAGATACCAAAAGATACATCTTCAAATCAACATTTTACTGTTCATGCACAAAAAGCTGCACAAATGAAATTAGTCTTGTGTGGAAATAGCAGTAGCTGTGATTTCTGGGCAAACTGCAGTTTCACCACATTTGTATTAGCATACTCTTAAAATAAAAATGATCCACCTGTGAAAGAAAGAATTTGCAACTCTTGGTGTAGTACTGTTTTTTAAAAAATGTCATTAAAACTGCAGGGAAATTCAGATTAACTTATGCAATGTATTTGTGTCCTTGTGATAATCCATCTTAAATTCAAGGAGCAAGCTCTTAATTCTAAGCCTTGTAATACATTAAACTCTAAAATTCAGGCACTGAGAATATAATAATTTATTAATAGGATAAAATGATCAGGAAGTATTAAAAGATCTGAATTTTTAATACTCTTATTAGCCTTTGTGCAAGAGATGAATCAGTTTTCTTGGTGTATTAATAAAATAATACTGCAGATGTTCATTCTTGGTAAGAGTGTATTGTAAACTAACTAGTTGGGATAGATTGGTTAAAGCACAGGGTATAAAACACTACTCTGATGGCTGTATTGTCTCCCAAAATAAAATTTTTTGAGAGACTAGCAGAAGTCAATTTCCAAACAACTCTCAATGATGACCCATCCACAGACACTCAACAACTGTTAATAGGAATATCCTGTTGAAAAAACAGCCTAAGGCTGGGTAGATAGGCAAAGCCAAGGGAGATACCTAAAACTTCTTCAGATGAGTGTGGAGATTTACCCAGAATGTTAATTCAGATTTTAGTTATGTAAAATAATGTCTCTTTGTTTGATTTGTTATTGCAGTTCTAGAAAGATTGAAGATGATGAATATGAAGATGGAACAACTAACCAAAAATGGGTTTTAGCTCCAAAAACACAAGACACAGACGTGACTCTCATACTAAACAAGCTGTTGAGAGAGTATGACAAAAAGCTACGGCCAGATATTGGAAGTAAGTACCACTTTCTGCACAAGTGACGAAAAGCACCTATGGGTGCATAAAAAACATTATGTTATACTTTGGTTAGTGTGCACAAATGGCTGGGAAAGTGGAGATTAAGGTTTTTGGGCTGAAGTTTGCTAATCCTCACAGGAGATACTGTGGCAATTTAGGGTACTAAACTCTGGTTTGCTTGAACAGAGTTTGTGTAGAGATACGGAAGGGCTAGCTCTAAAGTAATCAGCAGGTCTTTGGCAGAGTTAGGAACATACTTACTGCTTTTGTCATCCAATCCATGCATATGAAAACCTCATGCTCTGAGGAGTAATCAAAACCCCAGCATATTAAAAGCAAAAAGCAGGACACAGCAAGTGAAGAATGTGAATCTACTCCCTTCAAAATGTGATCGTGAAAGTTACGTTCCTTAATGCTGAGAAGGATTTGCCTGTGTATAGGGCAACTCTAGAGGTTCTCTTCCCCAAACCAGTGGACATCTTATCTCCAAAAGAAACCTGACAGGATTGAAGTGTCTTGTGGGGAGTACTAGTATAGATAGGTATAAAATTTAGATATGAGCAGGAGACAACTCCATATAACCAACCATTTTGAGCTATTTTCCTTTTTTGTTTTACCTTGTATAATGAACTTGTGTATTTCAAACCAGTATTTTTTTTACCTTTCATGGTTATGCCCCGTCTGCCTTGTTTGTGTCCTTAGATCAAAATGGCTATAGCAGAACTGCTGTTCAGTTTGCTCAAGGCAAGTTTGTGTGACAGAATTCAGAGACAATTTGGCATTTGCATTTACTGCACTTTGCATATACTTCAGAATGAATGGGGAAAGCTGTCCTAGTTTGAGGTGAAACAGAACCAATTTTCTTTTCAGTAATGCTAGTGTTCAGCTTTGCCTCTTCAAACTAACTCTCTGAAACTAACGGCATATATTTCAGTCCTCTTCTAGCAGATAAGGTCTGATGTTTATAGTTAATACCAAAGAACGGTATGCAGAGAGGCTCCTGCTTATACTTACTGCTAAAACAACCAAGGTCAGCTAACTTTGTTGTGTGCCCTGTTGGAGGGTCAGAAGTGGAAAAGTGTAAAGGAGTAGCACCCGTGGGGAGGAGCAGACAGCACAGAGGTGACCCAAAACTGACTAACAGGGCATGTCATCCCATCCACATCATGATTGGTGTAAAAGCTGAGGGATCAAAGTGGTGGTGCTGTGACTTGGATTCAAACAGAGGTTGCTGCGGATGCTCTCTCTTCTCTGAAGGGGAAAGAGCAAAACAGAGCATCTGTCGTTCATTTTAGTGGCCAGCCCAGCCCGAACCACAAAAGGAAATCTCATACCAACTACATAATATAATTTGCTTTTCCTAAATTAATGCAGAGATTAGAGGGAGAATTCCTGCCACTGATTATAGCGAAACTATTGTTTGGTGATGACACGTGTATTGATATACTTTCTAGGTGATCCCTTTGGGTGAGTTTAGGGTGAAGTAAGAGCTGTCTGTATGTATTCACCATTAAAATTATTAGTCTCTTATAGCTACACTTTAATACACCAGTTCCAGGAAAAACAAAAAACAGCCAACATCTATGCTGTGGTATGAAAGAAAGTGGTTTGGTTTGGTTTTGGTTTTCCCTAGCTATTACTTTGATTTTTCTTTAGTATTTACAAAGATCATATTTGATAGATATGTCTGTTTTTAACACAGAGTGACATTTATCTCTCCCTCTCTGCTTAGTTTGTCATCCTGGATTTAGCTGATCTTTAATATCTGATGGACAAGTGCTTTAATGCAGTTCCCCACCCATATCAACATCTGGAAGACATTCTCAGACAAATTTTTTATTTTACTTTGTACACGGTGTCTTCAGATCGCTGACTTCAGGCAGAGTAAATTATGTTATGCCTATGTGGGGCAAAGTAATCATTCAAAGTCCCCATGTCAGTTGCCATAAAATCAGTAGAGGTCAGACATACCCTATAGCACTGGAAAATCGTTGTTACCAAAATAATTCCTTTTGTCTCTCCACAAACTTTCATAAATCCTGTTTTAGAGAAAGGAGGTAAATTACACAGCTCCTCATATATCGTACCAAACAGAGATTTTACAATTCTCGATGTCGTCTATCTATTTCTATTAAGCATCTCAGTCCTAAGCCATTTTTCTCTTTGATAGGAATCTGGCTATTTCCGAACTTGAGCTGAGTGTTGCTCAGATGCTAGAGAAATGTACTTCTTCTGCTTCCTTCCCTGGTCCCTCTTCCCTCCTCTCCTACTTTTGATGCAGATAAATAACATTGCCATTTTGAAGCTGCGGCATTTGTCAAGGAGAACATGAGGGGACTGTTAGAGAGTCAGGCGTTATATCTAACTTCTCTGAATTACGGGCTGGTTCCTCGCACAGAAGAACATCTTCCTTACCACCTGGGAGAAGGTTATCCTCCAAACTAGGTGGTTGACTTGACCTGACAACTGAACTGTGTTCCTGCCCTGAAGGTCCCAGTATTAATACAAATCAGTTAAAGTATAATACATGTCAGCTAAAGCACCAGGAAAAAAAGTAGCGGGCCAGGTAACATAGAGCATAGAGTATAAAAATGCAGGTTTTGAAATTTATAGAAAGCATGGAATGAACCAGTGGAGGAAGAGAGAAGTAATTCTCAGAAGTGCAGCCAATAAAAGACATTGAGGGTTAAATTCAGGACTAATAAGCACTCAGCTACTCAATAGGGCCTTTACATTTGTGCAGTGCTGCCTGTAAGCAAAGTGGCTGTCCTACAGGGCAAGGGACACTCATCATTTTGTGCCACATCGCCCTTCACTCTGTTTTCCAATCCTTTATTGCAAAACCAGTGCTTACCACAGTGCTCCACTTTAGCAACACTCTTGAAGCAAATGGTCTTCTTTCTGAATGTGGTCAGAAAAGCCTAGGAAAATGCTGAGTTCTTTGTACTTTATAAGGTTAGGAGAGCAATTTTTAGATCACTTGGGACATACTTTGACAAGCCAAAGCTCATGGGGAGAAGGAGAAGACTCTGGCAAATAGAAGGTATTGAAGTGCATGCTGGCCCAGACTGTGACTTTTCTGCGGTATTTCACCCTTCCCAGAGCAGCTGATGTTTCTGCTAGCTCAGGCATGTACAGGTACTACCTGACACTATACAGGCATATTCAGAGTGCCCACTTGCCATACAATGGGCACTGAGTTCATGAGTGATTGTGTCACCTCCAGGTCAGGTGTGTAGCCATCAATGAATGAACTCCTGAGAACAGACACTCAGGCACTCTCCCTCCTCCCTCTCCCAGCCCATCTAAACCACTGTAAACAATGTGTACTTAATGCTAAAATGCAAGGCCAGGATTTGCTCTTTCCTATCTTTTTTTGCCTATGCTTGGTCTAGGCTTTCATATAGATGACTGTCAGTGAGACCACACGCTCAATCTATGCTCAGCAGTACAGGCATCACCTGCAAGGTTCCAAGCCAGGATTTTGAAACAGTGGATTAACAGCCTAAGTATTAGGCAAAATAGTTACCCTGTGAAGGCTATCAGCAACCTGACACCTTAACAGAACCTGTCTAGCTAAAAGGGTTCTTTGGTCTTTGGAAACAAAGCAACATTCTACCAGCAGGGGAATATCTGACTGCATCCCCTGTGGCCACACAGTCGGCAGAGTTTTTGTCTCCATAAATATCACAGCTTGTGAGGATTTTCATTTTAATGGTGGCATCTGGCAGTTTTCCATTATACCACAGGACATACATGCCTTTTGGAATTGAGAAAAAAAAGAAAAGAAAAAAAGAAAAGAGAAGAAAGCACCTCACACTTAACAGGCTTATACTGGTGTACTGAGTGGATCATGAAAGAAAAGCGTTTTACAGAGACAAAGCATCTTTGCCACCTACTTTTTACCAGCTGCAATTATCGGGCTGAGAGTCATGGGTCTGTTGTACGCTTTAAGAGGCACCAGTCCCAGATAACAAGTAAATCAGTTCTAAACTATGAAGATCTTAAAGTCTCTTCCGGTAGCAGGTACTCCGGAGTTTGTTTCAAAGTACTTTGAAGTGAAGACCCGTTCAATGGATATTCAATAATTTCTAAGTGCAGTAAGGCTCACTACCCTGCAAGAGTGATTTCCCCCCCCCCCCCATGTCATACTGGCCTAAGTACTGACATTTAGTTGGACTAAGTTCTGGCCCTGAAATTTTACTTCGTGTTTATTAATAAAATAAGAACAGAAGTAACAGGCAAACCAACAGGCCATAGAATAGAATGATGATAATTACAGCTACAGAAATGTGAGTATTACTTAGGTTCTATTAATAACCAGGTTTTTGCTATTGCTCTGTTTTTGATTAACTGGTTTAAAATTTCAGTTCCATTTAAAAAAAAAAACAAAAAAAACCCCAACAAAATGATGAAGCAAACCACATGTAAATTAAATTACACATGACAAAAAATATTTCCTTCAAAGTCACTTTAATGAAACCTTCCCTTACACTTTCTTTAATAGACAGCTTAGTCCACGATGGAGTCGTGGAAAATGGAACCTGCCTCTATTACCTTAGTTTTGTGCTTCTCTTAATATGGATTGTAGATATTGCCTTAGACAGAAAGTTTGTAACAGTGTGTTCTTCCAAAGTGAAAGTTTTACCAATTACATTCCTTGAGTGAGCTTTACATGTGGAATATAACATGCTATATTGTTTTTTCATTGTGAAAGTTATCTTACCCTTCAAAATTAGTACGTGAGAGGTTTCTGAAATGTAACACTAGTAGTAAGAGGAAAAAAATCTCACCCTAGACCAGGCTCAGAACTACAGTACTCATTTGGAGCATGATGAGTATTTAGAGTTAAGCAAATCAGCTACTGAAAGGCAACTCTTATCACAAAGAGAAGAACTTTTTACCTCTTGTTCATTGGGAAGCAATAACTAACGTGGCCTAAATTTAAGCAACGACAAGGCAATAGAAATGTTAAGATTAGTTCATAAATTGAGGTAAACTCCAAACTTCCTTCTTTATCTCAACCTGCTAGTGTGAAAGAAATCATTTTATTTCACCAGTAATTTTTAGAGAACAAAACCGTTCCCTGAGCATCTCTAACAAGTTGTCAGTTACCTCAGCACTCCTAATTTAAGTGCAAAGGATATTAGAAAACACACATCCTGTAGTCTGACCAGGTGTTCTCCAGCCTTGCTGTGATCACCTTACTTTTCCCCCAGCTCCTGAAATACCTTCCCCAGAACATAACACTGCTAGAAGAAGGGATTACACACACTTGTTAGATACAAACAGACAGAACTGCTGTTCACTACCTTTCCCCATGGTGTTCCTCATGTGAGAAAGTGGTGTTGAGAAAGTGATGTTAAGAAAATGATTAATTTCTTTTTTAGCATTTTTAAATGATTTTAATTATGATTTTAAATCATAGAAAGAAACTTAGAAGTTATTTCCCCTGCATTTCAGGTTGTACCAATGATCTTTGCAGTTATTTATACTCTGCCAGAGAAAGTTCAATACTTTCAGTTAATTTCTATTTCAGAGGCTGGAACAAAATAGTGCTGGTAAGGGAAAACCTACTAGAAAGGAAAACCTTAGTGTATTCAAACTACCCAGGGAAACTGAAAGTAGTGTATGATCATAAGTATTAGAAATCAAGCTTAAGTAAGATAAAAACCCAAATCAAGGAGTAGGAAATTACAAGACACAACTTCCTGTGCCTCAGAGTTACTTAGCTGACAGCTAGTTTTTCAACTGATACTTCTTGTAATGGTCAGCCAGAACTGAAGACTGAATCACTCATCTGGATGCAGTCCTGAGTAAAGTGCTCTAGGCAACTCTGTTTTGGCAGGGGAGTTGGGCTAGATGCTCTAGATGTCGCTTCCAACTCCAACAATTCTGTTATTCTATTTTTAATGCAGTATAAGTATTGTATAAATGTGGCAGTTTATCGTATTCATTTATTTTTCCTGTACTTTCTAGCACTTGCTTTCTAAGCTGCGTGTCTTCTTACTTTCTTAAAAAAAAAAAAAAGTCAAGCTGACATCAAATCAGACTTGAGGCAAGAGCGTTATTGGAGAAACAGAACAAGCATGAATAATACTGATTTTACTGATATTATTCACTGAGAGGGTAGAAAAAAGTAGTAGAATAATTTGTATTTCATGTTTGCATCCCCTGTTTCTCAAATTTATCACTATATCAGGGAAGGCTCTGAATTGCAAGTGTTGAAGAAAGCTTCATCAGCTTGTGTTCTGAGGTGCTTTCTCCAGTAATGCCTGTTTTTCTCTCCTTTTTGATTGTACTGCAGTAACAAGATTGGATACTTGGATACTCTTGGATACTGTAGACATTTGTACAGCTTCTAGTGGTCCTCTGTATTTATTGTGTATTTATAAGACCAAAAAAGTTCACTCTGACATGTGAAAGTGTATATGCATATATGTATATATGTGTATATGTATGTATACACACACATACATGCACCCCCTAATGTAATGCCTATATACCTTCTGACTGACAGTTCTAGCCATCTCAAGAGTCCAGCTGAGGGTGGTGGAGCACTGGAACAGGTTGCCCAGGGAGGTGGTTGAGGCCCCATCCCTGGAGATATTCAAGGAGAGGCTCGACGAGGCCCTGGGCAACCTGGTCTAGTTGGGGGTGTCCCTGCTGACTGCGGGGAGGTCGGACTAGATGACCTCTGGAGGTCCCTTCTGGTCTAGACAATTCTATGATTCTATGATTCTTTGCTCCACAAGTATCTTTATAACTGTTATGCAAATTTATGAAAATGAGAGCAGTCTCACAAAGAGGTGTGCAACTCTCAGTGCCTTGAACAGGTTCATACAAGTGCTGCTGGTGGAAATAGGTGGGCTCATTTGTGTCAGCAAACGCAGAAGACTAAGTTCTGTCTGACATGCTTTACTGTACTGGCTTGGCAGGGTTTAACAGCAGTTATCTTTTTAAGCAGTTAAAAGTTCTCACTGTAACTAATTTAAGCAGTTTCTCGGTGCACCAAAGGAGCACATCCGTTGAGTGAGTAGGCACAACTTTTATTCTGTTGCTTTTTAAAGGAGATGTGCGTTTTTGAGCACAAGCCTGATGAAAACTGTGAGTTCTGAAGCTGTATCACAACCTTTCTTCTGTCTGACCTGCCTTGCTAGCATGCCACACAGAAATGAACCCTGGAGTGCACCACAGGCTATTACCACTGTGGCTGTCAAGTTATTTTTGCTCACAGCTGATTGCCACACCTGATACTCTTTAAATTAGCTCCAGCAAGGTTTCCCCATATGTGGTGACAGAGGGTTGCTTATTACCTCACAGATCAAAATATTTCCCAGATCATAGTGCAGAGAAAGCTGTAAACTGTCATGCAAGGTCAAATTACTGCTTGTTGCTGGAACTCTTTTTTTTTTTGGTGCTAGCCTGTGAGAGACAATGACGGACATCTTATAGCAGGAAGCACTGAGAGAGACAGTTGTCACTTAGGGATTGATTATAGCCAGTTGTACCTGGGGAGCTAACCAGTGTGTAAAGGTACTACACAATGGGAAGGAGAGAGGGAGTAACTTCTGTTTGTATTATGGCAGCACTCAGGAGGGAAAGGTCTAGCCCTGGATCTAGCTTCTGTAGTATTGGGCACTGCAAAAGATTGTGGAGATTTGTCTAATTTAGGTTTATATGGAAGAAGAAACTTAAATAACCCGTTGGTGAGGATGAGGGATGCTGTGGCTGAGACTCAGCTAGGAGCCAAGGCTGAATATAGTGAGAACTCAGGAGCTCGAAAAGATCAGAAAAGTTTTAATGGTCCTCATTGATATTTCCCTTTCTCTCTCTTTTTTTTTTTTTTTTTTTTTTTCCCCAAAGTGGATTGTCTTTATTTCAGAAAACTTTTGTTCTGATTCAGCCACCAAACTGTAAATTCATTAACTATCCACTCCCATGAGTAAAGCAGTAAATATGAAGACTATTTTAGTGCCAGTCATCTCCCATGTATTATGTATAAGCACACCTATGCGATGAGAGGAATATTCCTGAGGAGAGCATTGCTATTAAGTGCAAATGAGAGCAATCTCTGTTCTGGGTGGGAGGATAGAAGGGAGTTTCTGATTGTCTGCAGGAGTTTTAATTCTCTCACATCTTCACTAATTGATACTTTCTTCTGCAGACTTCGCATGACCATTTCTGCAGTATGAATAGCAAGGCTAGTAAGTGAGGGGTAAACTACTCTATGGTAACTCCAAAGTCCCAGTTTTAGATTTTGAAAACTGTGATCCACATTTGAGTTTTGAACATGATATAAATAAATAGGTTGGTTGCGCCTAATCCCAATACTCATATTGTGCCAGTGTAGTGCATAGACTCTTCCAAAATCGAACATGGGAGCATTTCTGATTAGGATAGCTTGTTGACAGCGAGTTTTTCCAGGCCTATGTGCTCCTTTCTAATTGCTTCACGATGGAGCTGAGTAAAGGGGAATTTCTGACTTTGGTCTCTGACCTGGTTTGGCTCACAGCTTCTCAACTGTCAGGGGAAACACCCTACTCTTTACTCATCCTTCTCTAAGGTAAAATTCTTAATGTGTCATACTAGAAGAATACATAGAAAAATTTTATCCCAATGCTGTGACCCTGAAGCCCTCCAATTTAATATCTCTACTTAAAAAAAAAGGGGGGGATTTTATTTTTTTATTATTTTTCTTTTTTGTTTCAATTTTTTTAGAACATCTAATTTAAATCAGAGGCTAGAAAGCAACACTTATTTGAAGCTTGCAGTACTTCAATATATAGACATATTTCAGTATTCAAATACTTCTTTTTTTTTTTTTGAAACTAATCTCATAATTTAACCCAAGTAATACAGTTCTTTGCAGATGAAACTGTTCTTTTCTCCCATTTCTAATAAGCCACTTATACCTTTGCAATACTTATGTCTTGCATGTAGTCTGTTGGATTGACAAAGATGTACTGGTTTTGTGTTGGAGAGAGAGGCTTTTTACCCAAGCACTTAACAGCAAAGTCCCTTACAATACATCCTTCTCATTGTGAATATAAAGAATCCATTTACACAGATAACTCTTATTTAGAGTTTTATTTCCCGACGGTGATTACTTGCTGAAATGGCTTGGTACAAATTCAGACTGAATGTTTTTCTTGAGTGGCACTGTAGGTGGGACAGTTTGGTTGACAGTTAATGTTTGCCAAACTCTTCATCTAAATTGTTAGAGCCAAAACTATATGTAGCAGCTGCTAGTGCTTATTTTCTCTTCTTTTCCATAACTTCACCTAAAAAATCTGAGAAGAAGTTGGGAGTATAGCATACAGACTTTCAGGATGCCACAGAATTTAAGTTAGGTAAAAGTCAGGAAAAGTCGGATATACTAATTGCATGAGAAAATCCCTTTCTTCTCTCTCCTTCCTTCTGTGATAACAGAAGGACTATGTTGGATCTATCAAGTGTAGAAGTGTATTTAGAAGTCTTTTTTTTTTTTTAATTAAAGGCAACTCCGAGAAAGTATTTGTAAAACGGGCAGCTGTACAGAACTGTAGAGAGCTACAGTTGCCCTTTATGAGGTTGTGGCACAAACTAATAAATTATTCTGTTGTCTTTGAACAAGGAAAAATTTCTGCACATATTATTTTAAAATATCATTGATTTTTTTTTTTTCAATTATACGGTTTTCTTACGACTGCTATTGTTCATCTAGACTTTGTTGCTAGCTTGCTAGACTTTGCAGGAACAAATTCTATTATTGTTCAGTCTTATGATATCACATAGGAAGCCACCACTCTAATGAATATAAGTAAAACAAAATGGAAAGTTTAGGGATTGATTGTAAAACCAGCCTAACCACTAAGATCTACAGTTTTCATTCCCAAACAACACAATATTGGAAAAGTGCAGCTTGTGTATTAGGGAAAGATAAATGAAAGAAAAAAGTGCTGAAGGTTGATTGATGGTGATGTTGGAATATGAAGAATAAAAATGATTCATAGTTAATTGAGGGAGTCCATTTATGTGCACACTGTCATTCATGCTCCAGGACAGAATGGCAACAAAACCTTGCATGTGAAAAAGTAACCTGTTCAGAAGACTGTGTTCTCATCCTGATATTGCTGTCATCCAAACTTTCTTTCAAGTCTGCACCCAACTTTTGGTTATCCTTTTGATTTTCATTTGCAGTTTCATTTTGGTAGTTTGATCTTAAAACATAGAGGTGACAGTTCTGTAAGAATTTCTCTTGCCTGGATGTAGCAAGTGGAGGGCTTTGACTTCTATCAGTTGTTCAAGCCCCTTCTCTTCTATGCAGGAAGAATGAAACTTTTTGTATTTTCCTTACTGATACCTTCATAGAATTATAGAGTCATTTAGTTAGGAAAAGACCTTCAGGATCATCGAGTCCATCTATAAACCTAACACTGCCAAGTCCACCACTAAAACATGTCCCTAAGTGCCGCATCTGCACATCTTTTAAATGGTTCCAGGGATGAAGACTCAACATTTTCTGTTACCGCGTCTTTCTTCAAATGTGGTAATTTGTCCTAAAATACAGAAGTTTTAGCTGACTACAGTTATCCCTGAGAAGTGATTTGTTAGCATAGCCGTTTGTTTTACAGGAGGAAACAGCAAACCAGATGTCACCTATGAGGTATATAGGAAAATATTAATAGTCATTTTCACTAATGCAAAATAAATATTAACACTGTAATCACTACTACTGCGGTTACCAATAACTGTGTAATGATTTATTACAGCTTTATGCCAATTTAAAAATAGCAATTTATGTGCTAATGAGATAATGTAAAATATCATTATAGAGTAATTTCAAAAAATATCTCATTACCATAGAGCCGATCTTGTTAGCCTTTTGAGTTCAGAATTCTTGTGGAACTTAGGCAGTATATTTCTGAAACCGAACTTGCATTTGTTTTGTGGTTGTGTGCCTTCTAAAAATCTAGTGCTAATTGCTTTGCTTCTATAAATATGTGTGTGTATTGATCCATAACATTTTTACCACCACTGTTCTGGGTAAAACCAGAATAGTTTAGACCTGGGCTTGAAAAAAAATAAAAGAGAGAACAAAAATAGATTTTAATTTTATTTTAAAATTTATGAGAGCTCAGCTAGTTCTCCTCATGTTTAAAAGAGCTTTCAATAAAGATATTTCTAAACATTAAACTTTAAAAAATAAATCTAAATATTTATGATTTGTGCAGGAACTTAAATGCTATTTGGACAGACTTCAAATGTGGAGGAAGTTTTCTGTGGAGGAAGCAAACAAAGTGGTTTCATTCATGAACTAAGCATCAATTCTGAATTGCAGAAATCTATCAAAAATTAAGAGGTATTTTTAAAGGACAGGATAATTTAAAGAAGTCCTAAAAAATGTCAGGAACTTATTGCAGATTTTTTTTCTACATGACCTGTGAAATTGTATAACAATCCCTCATTTGTTAATTTTCTCAAAAGCATTTTAAGATTCTCCCTATTTTTCTGTTGAGTTTTTTGCACACATGATCAGCTTGCATATGTCTATGAGTAAAGTCTCCATGGTTTTAATGGGATTCAAGCTCAGGTACTGTTTATTTCACCAGTGTAAATCTATAAAGCAGGACTACACAAATCCTATTAGCAGCCTGCATGGGTATTTGTTATCAGGTCATTATTCTATCTTTCTGTGTTTTGTGGCTGCCCAGACATATCTGACCTAGCTTTACACTAACTGTCTAAGTGTTCACCTGGCTTCCTCAGAGAGCTTGGCAGGCAGTATTGAACTCATGACTCCTGTGGCTAGGTGTCTTTTGAACTGTCTAATGTTTGTGGACAAATTTCACTTGGATGTGTCTTTGCAATGTGCTAGTCACAAGGCTCGCTGGAATATAAACAGCCTGTCTCAAAGCCATGGCACTTGGATCAGATGGGGACTGTTAGCTAAATATTGGCATGACCTTAGTTTTGTTTGCAGATATATTTTGATTTGCTTGATAAATTTCCTTCTCAATTAAAACCAATGTGTTTGAAGATGAAATGATTGTGATAAGCAGTTAGCTAACCTTAGATAGCACCGTGTAGCAGCATAACACTGCTGTAACTTGGATGTGCTTACATTGTCTCTTAGGGAAAGTTAGCTACCATATACTAAAGAATGTTTCAAAGAACTTTGAGAAGGTCTGTGCATTTGTAGACAACATTTAAGTGCTCTCCTGCGTGTGATATACATATGATTCTGCCAATAATTTTTCTAAGTTTTGAACATATTTTTAGAACTGTTTTGGACTGAGGCTGATATCAAAATGGTGCTGGAGCTGAGTATCCTTTTGTAATCTTATTGCCAGCTTTTAGTGAAGCATTAACACTTTTGTTGCTCAATCAACAAGACTTTAAGGACTTAGTGCAAGAAAAAGTCTTCATCTGCAGCTCAGCAACCCCATGTATAGCTTAAAGTAGTCCATGAACTGAGTGTTCAAAAATATATGTAGTATACAGAAAATCTGGGCAGGCCTTGAAATAGTTGCTAATGTAACTATTTATGTCTTCCATGAAACTTGGTTTATTTTGAAGACTGGTGGAAGCTGAGTTCTTTCTAATAAGGCATGATAACTTTTAAGACTCTTTCTTTTTCTTAGTGGATTTTGGATGAAGTAATCTTAAAATCTTTGCCTCATTATGGTTAGTATTTTGAATTAAAATCCTATGATAACCAATCTAAAATCTGTACCTGATAGTTCTCCCAGTTTATATCTGTTTATATCCATGAGAGACCACGTGCAACAAGATCTGTATTCTTCTGTGTTTTCTTTCAAAAACTGAACACATATTTATCATATAATCATATTACAATTGTAGTTTCTGCTCAGGAAAACAATGTTTCATTCAAAGGAGCGTTCAGTCTTTTTTTGTTGTTGTAGTGATAGAATAGCTTACCTGTGTTTTTTTAGTATTATTTTTAATTTTAATTTCACTGGGAATGTCTGAGGTTAGATGCTGATTTATTTTGACATAAGAAGTGGCTGCTGCTTATTTTTTTTCTGTTTCAAGATTAGACCTTTACTGTGAGTAAGATCAAGTTCTCTTTAACATTAACAAGCAGTGCTTCATTATTTTTTTTTTGCACTGGAAGAGAATTTGGCCCAGCACATTCGGAGAAATTATCATCTCATAATCTATTTATATACTTAACTGCAATGATTAAACAAAAACACATTCCAAGCACTGTGTTCTGGTCCTGAACTTTGTCCCTGATCCTGCCGAGATTCAATTGCATGTCAATTTGCATCACTAAGTCTAGTCCCAATAATGTTGACCAGAACTCCTTACTGTTGAACTTCCAGTAGATATGTACATAAACCCTAAAAAGATCAGAGCTCTTTATTCCATGTATTCTGCCTTGGTAAGAGCTAGCTGTAGTTCCCCGCTATTACCAATTCCTATGTAATGACATTTATTACTGCAGTTTGAGGCAAGTCTCATTACCAGAAGCTGCTAGACTCCTATTTAGTTATTAGCTGGGTACAATTAGAGTTGCATTAATCAGTTGTGCTTGTTCAGCTGAGTTCAGATTTTCTTTTGCTGAAGGGAAGATCTGAGTTTATAAGCCAGTACTTCAGATGGTTTGAAACCACGGCCTTAAATAATCCTGGATGTTCTGACCACATGCAGTCAGAAAAGTATGTGGTACATACTGAGAACAGTCATCATCTTTAACCTCTATTTGTACCCACTTAAATGTCTGTTTTTGCAAAATTAAATGTAGTCATCCTAATGATATGTACATACCAAAGTCTTACATGGTGAACCAGCCTGCCTATCTTTTCAGAACCATCTAACTTTTCAGGTACTTTAAAACTTCTCAGCATCTCATCGTTAGTCTGAAATTTGGGGGATGTGGACAAAAATTACTCATCTTTACATGTGAAGATTCCAGTCTGTCTTCAACTTTGTGCTGGATGGCTTCTTGAGCTTTAGACACCTGAGATAAGCTTCCCACAGAACCGTGGTATTTGACTGTTCCTCACCTTTCTGCTCAGTAGTTTCCCCAAGGAAAGCTCTTTGAGTGTTGAGTGCCTGATGTACCTGCATTTTCCTGTTCTAGTGGGTTTGGGGATTGGTGCAAAAACGTCCTAAGTTCAGCAGAATTCCCAAACTTCAGTGGTTTGAATTGCTTTCTGGAGATTTTCACAGACCATGGAGAGGGGAAGATGCCTCTATGGGAAAGGGAGGTATCTAACAGAAGCTGTTGGCCTACTAGGGCCAAGTTTGCATCAATTCTGACTATGCAGGTTAGAACAGTACTTATACTTACTTGGTTCTGGGTTAGCTAACCCTGGAGAAGGTAAAACACCAATTCAGATCTCAATTTAGAGGTTAATGTATACCCTGTGTGGTTGGAAGGAGGGCAGCATAATTAAAAAAATGAACATGCCTTTCAGTGTAAGAATGGCATTATTTCAGAGTTAGGCTACGTCACCAGTAAGAGCTGTCTGAATAATGTTTAGGGGGGACACTGATACCAAGCGTGTTAAAAGGAAGATAAATCCTAGTGGCCTCAGCTGAAGGAAGGAGTACAGAACTTGTGTTGGCCTATTAAATCCTGGAAGTCTGAAACCAAGGAAAATCTTATGGGAATCTTGCATTGACTAAACCAACTCAAATTCAAAAACCTTTGGATAAATAAGTGCAAAGGCAACATGGGCAGCAGGGAATCAGTCTATATTGAAAGAGGAAGAATTGCTTAGGTTTATCTAAATTAATTTCATAGTGATTTTATTCTAAGGTAGGATGATTTCAGGACTGATAAGGTGAGAAATCTGGAAAGATTTTTTTTATGTGGAACACGCATACTAGAGGACATGCCTGTTGAGGCAATGGAGAAAAGTGGTATTCTGCATTATTTCTAGTTTCATGTCAGTCATCTTAGGTTTTGACTCTGAACCACTGTGCTCAGCACTGAAAGTTTCTTTAATAAATTGCTGCTGAGACAAGTGAGGATCATGATGATAAAGTGGTACAGGCTGTAATTTGCAATTTTTGTTGGGTAGGAGGAAAAGAACCTTGTCTTCTTAAAAAATACATAATCCATATTTTTCAGTAGTTCTACCTGAAGAGTAGACCTCATGGTTATTGGGGAAGAAAATGTTTAAAGTGATTACTTATGTTTTCTGCAAAATAATATTTTTTTTTTTTTCTCCACAGTAAAACCAACAGTTATTGATGTTGACATTTATGTCAACAGCATTGGTCCTGTATCATCAATAAATATGGTAAGTGACTTGCTAAGAAAGATTTTTTTATCTGGACTGCTTGTCTTGACATCAATATTGGCTTTTGAAAAAGATAATAAATAGCACAGGGATAAGTTGTTTTGATTGCTGATTTAGTTCTGTTTTCAGCTGTAGCTCTTTTTTTCTGATGACCCTTTTGTGTCTCTTCTAGAGAAGAACAAACCTACAAGTAATATTAAGGTGTGTGTTGTTTACCGCAAAATGCTGGTAGATATTGAATGCTAGAATAGCCATCTTAGGAAAAAGCAAGTATGAAGCAAAGCTGTTTTAAAAAAAAAAAAACTGAATTAATGTTTCAAGAGCCAATCAAATATACATAGCTTCATAATGTGGAGTTAATGAGAATCATTGCATACTGTCAGTATATTTATATGAAATTCATCATGTCTTCAGTGGTTACTTTTCGTTCACTGAGTTATCAACAATCTTTAGCCTTAAAGTATAATTTTGAAAAAAATTATAAATAGTTGTACTGCGTATGTAAAGGCAGGAGAAATTGAAAGAGTCTGTGTGATAATGTGACAACAGCGAACCTAGCTGAACATAACAGTTGGTCAGTTGTTGCCGTCTTCTTAACTCCAGGACGCTCCTCAGTTCTGCAGCAACAGGTTTAGATCTAGAAATCAAGCTGGATATTTATGTACCTATGGAAGTATGGGTTACCATGGCTGCTTGTGCAACTTGAAGTTTGAATTCGGTATAATATTCCTCTTTGTAAACTAGGCTGCATTTTTATTTAATATAATTTGGAAACTGAGGCCTTGTTAATATCTTAATTTACTTAAAGCTCTTACACTAGCCTCTTCAAAGCAATGACTTTCTCATATTCACAATGACGTTCAAAGGCTGCTGTTGTGCAATGGTCATATAAGAATCTAATAAATACACTGCATGCATGTTTTGTATTTTTGGAACAAAGTATCTTGAATTTGAAAGGTGATCGTTCAGCCTGATTGTTTGGTTTTGCCTGCGTATACATGAGAACATAAATTATTGTAGTGTGTCAAATACTAGGTGGTCAGAGACTCCTGTGTACCCTGGCAATGGGAAATCTGGCAAGTAAAGACAGAACAAATTATGTACTGGGAACAACATGGCCACATATTCAAAGAGTGCAAAATATATTGGTAATATTTCTTGTGAAGCAGTGAATGTCAAGCAATGGGAGTACCTGCTCCAATCTTGGACTAATAAGTAGCTAATTATCTTGCCCTTCCCTGACTGCGTACTGAAATGGCTTGTCCAGGGAATGATTTATTGGAAGATCTATTCTGCTTACAGTCCTATGGCTTTCCTTTACGTACTCTAGGAATGGGTAATCAAAAACAATGGGGACAATGGTGAGGATACTTACTTTTCAAAGTCTTTTTGCTCTTTGGCCCCCTGAATTATCTTGGAAGTAACATGTTGGGGTGCTGGAAATGTATGTGGAATAATAATTAAGAAAGCACTTGATTGGAACTGTCTCAGGTAGGAAGAAATAATTGAAGGAACTAGTGGTTCTTGGGAGATTATTATGCCACAGTTAAAACATGACTAGTTTACTTATCCCTTAGCTTCGAGTTCAGAATACCTCATGGCACCAAGATGGAAAGATGCACCAAGATACGAGTTTTAAAAAATGCATGCTGTATCTCTTTGACAGTTGAAGGTTTTATTGGGATAGCTAATGAGTGTATGATGCAGAGATATTTCTTGGTTACAGCTGAAAAAACTACATATGATCTATGATAAAGAAAACAATAATGAAATATAAAACGTAAGTACCTGAAGCTCCAAGGACTCAAATCTGCTTAAAGCTAGATTTAAACTTTTGAATAGAAATGGACCTTGCTTCAGATACGCTTGTGGACAGTATATCAGACTGAAACTGAATCTGAACTAGCTAAGCACTCCCTAGTTTTACTTCTGCCATCAAACCTAATTATCAATACAGGAAATTAACACCAGGCACTCAAATGTAGCAAACTGTTGTCCAAAAGCTCCATTTCTGATCTGTTGCTTTGGAGTTTGTCCAAACTTACATAAGAGAGCAGAAATGAGGTTGCAGTCTTAAATTTGCAATGAAGAAGGGAATTCCTCCTCACAAACCTACAAGCTATGGTGCTGTATGATAATTTGTCTCTCCAGTGGCAGAACTGATTGAGGAGCTACTTTTCTCACCATTTGTGTTATATGACTGTTTGGCTACAGTATGTAGTAGCTCTGTGGTGCTCTACTGGAAAAAAATTAAAGACTTTTTGGAATTAAAAATAATATTAATAAAAATATTATTAATTTTTTAGTAAGCAATTTTCCATGTAGCCTGGGAACTGCTGGAGCATGGGTACACAAACAGTTGAACAGAAACAGTAGCTAGAAACTACCTGTGGCAGAGGAAGAGGAAGGAAGAGATCATCTTCAGTCTGATTCTTGTCATATAAATGAAGTCTCAAAGAGTGAGGAATGTGTGTGAAAATCATGTACAGAATTTAGAATAGTTTTCTGGGGGGGAAAAAAATGAGGTTTCCTGTGAGAATCTACATACACTATATTTCTCAGTGGGACAGGAGCTTTTAGATTTTCCTCCCCTAAATTATTATTAAAAATTAAGCTATTCTGTCAAGGCAGCTTGGCAAGGTGGTAGTTGATTGAGCAAAAAGAAAGATGATTACATTGATTTCCATCTCTTCTATTTCAAGACTGAGATCATCAACAGGTACAAGGAGGACTTTCCTGCTGTGTACTTCCAAACTTAGCCCTTAGCTCTATCACTTTTTTTCTTAATCTGCAGCACTTCTGAGGGGAAATCATGTGGAGCTTCTCTAGAGGTCAAACTCCACAGGTATATTTCTTATCAGTTTTCATCAGTGCTTTTCATCCTATGGGTGAGACCTAGGAAATTAAATAATTTTCTCTAAGTTAGCTATTGAATGGGTGTTCAGTTGAATGTTCAAGACAATTTTGTAAAGCAGAGCTTTTCAGATGTCAATAGCTATGTTGTAATTATGATTAGACTTGAGTACGAATATTAATATCTAACTGTTTTTTTAACAGTCAGGGAAAAGACATTTGCTAGCAGACACAAAGATAAGCTCAGATGAATTGTATGTGAATACTTGTCACCCTGAGGAAAAAGAAATCCTCTTAGACTGAGGCTGGAAGTGTCACAAAGGGAAGAAATGTCCCTTCAAAAAGGCTTGCAGTCATGGGGCAAGACTCTGTGTCAAAGATGTAATCCACAGGAATATATGGCTGCATTCAGACTGTTTGCAGAGGGTTTATGCCACTTCCCCTAAAGGCCTTATGGGTGTTTCTTTTCCTAGTTGCTTTCAAAAATATCTACTTAGAACCTCAAGATTTCCAGACAAAAAGAGGAGTGATTGTGAGAAGGTAATGTAGATGCTTTTCTGTTACAGACTCGTCATTATAACATCTTTATGATGACAATAGAAACTTGTTTTCTGAATAGACAGTGGTGTCTCTTCCTTTGTCCGTGACATGGAAGATTTCTTTGGGGCATGGTCTAAAAAAAGCTAATGGAAGTAGCAAGAAGTAAGAATTGTGTAAGAATAAAGAACTAAAAGCAGGCTGAGTAATGAACTGAGTGATACTAGGAGGTAGTCTCAAGTAGCAATGGCTTTGAAGAAGAAAGTAATTTCAGCATTCGGCTATGGCGTGATGTTATGAAATCACAGAAATGATTGATACTAGATAAGAGTATTTTGAAATTTTAAAACTCTGAGATGTTTGAATGCCCATCCAAAAATTTTACGGTGGCTTTTTAACAGATCAAAGCTCTCTATTGTATAAATATCTTGATGCCTCTCTTTTGTCAAAAACATAATAGGATGTGAGCTTGTACTGATTTAAAAGAAATAGAAACTGGTTGATTTAAAAGAAAATGGCACATGGATGTTCCAAGCCAAATTAAATCTTCCTGTGTTCATATTATATCCTTTTGTCTTGATTTTCATCTCTTCATAAAGTAAGTTACAGAAAACTGCAACTTGCTATTTCATGTTACAATGTCATTAGAGACCCTGACTTGTAGGATGCAATATTCACATCCATCACAAGATTTTATTTCATGCTTTTCTGTATTTAAAAACTTTGTTACATCTGTAATCATAATGAACATCCTTCCACTGCTGTAAGGGGTCTTCTAAGTGAGTTTTTTACACTCAAAAATTCGTCTGCAATCTTGTTTTTATTTCTCCCCCACCCCGCTTTCTATTTTAAAACAGGTATATGAATTCCAGATCATTCAGTTTTCATATCTTAGTGTCTTTTTTTTTTTTTTTTAAACTTCCCATTCAAAATGATGTCTGGGAAGTGCATGCTGTTTCATTAAAACCCTTGCTCAAATTTTTGTCAACAACCCAATTCTTGTCAAGAACAGGAAAGGTTTATAAATTGCTTTATAAAACTTAGATCTTAACGTGTCTTACTGCTGCTTGGTTTTCTACAGATAAGCAATACTGGCTTGTGTGTAAAAGAACAGAAAAAGGAGAGAGACCATGTCAATATGCAAAGTGGGAATCAGATGTAACTGATGGGGAAAAAAAAATCCCCTAGAAGTAGTTTTGTGAGACAGAAATGTAAACACGCTGAGATTACATAAACTATTAAATCTCAGTAGCATCGATGTCTCTGTGTTTCTGTGTACACACAGATAGTCTTAACTGAGTAGCTACAGGAATCTGAGGCTGCAGCACAAGTTACTTGTGAAGAAAGAATTTGACACCTGTATGGTTTTAGCAACTGCAATCTCATTTTAATGAAGCTATACAGAAAGTATATTGAAGAGAGAGTGGGAGAAACAAGCTT
Organism: Calidris pugnax; assembly: GCF_001431845.1. NCBI lineage: Eukaryota > Metazoa > Chordata > Aves > Charadriiformes > Scolopacidae > Calidris > Calidris pugnax. The sequence goes on from NW_015091257.1 coordinate 2,180,570, forward strand.
ATAAACTGTACATACTGGTTTATAAAACAGTTAATTGGTTATCTGCTGGATATGTGTTCATCTCTTTATTCTCAGGTACTCTGAAAATGTAATTCATAAAGTGTTTCTTTTGTTTGTTTCATCACTTTATTCTTTTGTGTCCACTCTTCAGGATATGTCATATATCTTTATGGATGCTGTACTTTCCCTTTGTTCAGTTAAGTATTGTAGAATAAAAGCAATCGTTAGTCTTTTTTGCCCCTTAATGTATTGATAGACCTCTTTGAACTTCAAAGTCCCCACATGCTCATTTTGCTTCTCCACTAGACAGGATAGATGTTTAAAAGAATAGTCTTGATGTGGAGACTTGTGTAAAATGTTATTCAGAGCTTATAATTAAATCTTATTTTCTTGCATATTTTTAGTGTCTGTGTCTATTTACTTGACAGTTAAAACTATTATTGGAGCATCTGCAATTATAGAAACATAACTTGGTGATTCTTTCCATAATAAGGCAAAACTACTTTAAATCCAGATTTCATCTGTTTTTCACCCCACTGTATAGCCTCAAGTATTCAAAGACAATGCAAGACACTATTTGAGTGCAAGCCCGATACTCTGTTGTTCATTGTTAACTTGGAGTGTTTTTTTTTTTTTAACCATATCTCACTGTCTTACCTAATCTCTTTATAAAGAAATTGTCTAGGGAGGTGGTTTCTGTTTTTTTTTGAGGTGTGAGTTTTCCAGTTCGTGAGTTCAGATCCTCTCTAAAATAATGTAGTGCCTTGGGATGTATGCATTTTCCCCTGCAAATTTTACAAGCTTCTTTTTTTTGCTCTATGACCTAAAAGAACGCTCAAGTCCTGGATTAAATTTTAGTTTGAGTGGGTCTGTTCACTCATGAGGTCTAAGATACTAATCATACACTTAAACATTCTGCTAGATTATGATCAACTGTCATTAAGTTTGGATCACTCATAATAAAAACGGTATGAATTATAGAAAACCTCTAAGCTGCATGGATTTTTGTTGATAAATCAAAATCACCTCACATACTAACTCATTCTTTTTGCTTCAAGCTCTGGCAGTCAATGCCTTGCTATGAAAATGTTTCTGGGAGGTAGTAGCAATAAGCTGAAATTTGAGCCTATTTATGACTTCTGTTCCACCACTGAGCTTCTGAGAGACTAATATAATCTCAAAAGTGAAACAGAGTGGAAAGGAGGAAGCTGGAGGGAAAAAAATGAGCATGGATTGATTTTTTCACATATCACCTTGGCAGCTTCTACTTTTGGTCTCCTCTAGAGCCCCGCTTTGTGTAACTAAAATACGACCTAGCTGAGAGACACTTGGATAAAGGCCCTATGTTGCCCTTGTTTGAGGTGCAATGGGATGGATTAGCATAACACTCTTTTTCCTGTAATGAAGCTTGTGTACTGTGATGTGTAGCAGTAAGATACTTATGGCTATAATTTACTATGTTGGCAGGAAATCCAATTTGCTTCTTGGAGGAATGATAGCTTCTGTCACAAGTCTTTGGTAATGGACTGATCTTCTCTCTGATGTTCTGTCTTAATAGAATTCAATCAGATTGTCAAATATGGATGACTTAGCCTTAGTATTGTCTTAAAAGGTGTATAACAAATGAGCAATTTGCTTTCCGTAATACAGGAGAATGAAATGTCTTATCTGCTCAGTTACTGGTGTTGCAAAAACATCTGAAGAACAGCAGATGTTTTTTCCCTAGCTGAACAGTGTTTCGCTGGACTGAATGTTTTTTCCCTAGCTGAACAGTGTTTCGCTACCTAACAGCTACCTCATCTTTGAGCGAAATAGGCCTTCATACAAACTATGGAGAGAAACTACTTTCCAGCCTGATGCCAGTTCTTGTCTTGATTAAACAGGCCTTCATACAAAGTATGGAGAGAAACTACTTTCCAGCCTGATGCCAGTTCTTGTCTTGATTACTTGCACTTCAGTAACTTATTTCTTGGGCCTGCAGACCCTAGGCTTTAGAGTAAGTGTATGCAGTTACAGTTCCTTCAGAAAGTAACAGTTGCTTTCCTTGTCTATACAGTGCTACATAGCTTCACTTTCTTTATTGCTAAAATTTGGGAAAGTTAATTTGGAAAAGCTATGGCTAAATTGCTGCAAATTATATTGAATTACTTTAGGGTAAATTGTGGGTCTCTTTGCTTAAATCAATTTAGGTTTTGAGTGGTCAAGCATTTATCAACTCTGTTTCAGAGAGTGAGCTTTACGCAATTGTTCCCTGAAAGAGTAATTACTTTTGTGTCGACCTGTTTATTGGATTCCTGCATTTTATTCACGTAATTTAAACTGTGGGTTGTAGAGTTTGGTCTTCTATAGTTCTTTCAGTGATGGATTTACACAAGTAACCAATGGATGTTGCTGGTTAGTTCCATAAATAATAGAACAGTCCTTTTGACCTGAAGACATTTTTTTGTATGATTTCATGGTATAAAGTTTTGGGAATGAAGATGCAGCCATCACAGCATCCATGGATTGATTTCAGTGGCATTATAAATGTGCTTGTAGTTAGGAAGGAATGTCTGAATTCAGTGTGACCCCATATAATCCCTAATTGGGTCACATAAGAGTCTTCATGTTTCTCTGAGGCTTTTGGTTAGTAAAAAATTAATACTATTCATCAGTGTCATTTAAATATCAGAACAATGCCCTTCATTTTTCACACTATTCTTAAATTGAATAAAACCCAGAAGAACCCACGTATTTTAATTTTTTTCCACATGAGAGCTTGTCATCAGTCTAATTGGACATAATTTCCTTTATTGTCTCATTGCTGAAAAATAAGGTTCAGAGAATTTTATTTCATTTCCCTTCAAGCTATTTTGGTGAACATGTTATCCCTTGACTCTTAAGTAGTCTCAGACATGCTTTTTCTGGTACAGACAAGGTATTTCTACTGAGTGACTAGAGAGAACTGAAGAATAAAAGAAATGCTTGGTTGCTGCAATTAAAAAACTCTACATATTGCAGAGATGTATCTGTATCCCAACACCTTGATGCTTTTGTTAATATCATACACTTTTCTTCTTTTAAGTCACTGTAGTCTTCATTTATTACTTTCTTGATCTTGAAAAGGGACTTTTATGTTGTCAAAAATAGTGATATTCTGGGTTCTTCAGACTTTTTTGTAGGTTTCTTCCTCAAAGCTCTCTCCACCTCTGTTGTCTTTTGCATCTGCTTTTTGTTAGACTTGTAAGATACAAGTGGTTCTACTACATACTGTGTTGGACAAGCTGATTTTTGCGCTTAAAACTGCTACCTCCTCCAGAAATGTGTGTCTCTTTTCCTGCTTCCACAAATGAAGTTAGAAACCCTTCAATGCTGAAGAAATCTGGTGAGAAGAAGATGTTTTTGTAACTATTGTTAGCTTATTGCACACTACACAGAAGCAGACTATTTGACCATTGAGTTTTGGATGTGTTTTGGTTAACCATTTTAGGTATTACAGGGAAGTAGAGTCAATCCATTAAAAATAGCAAGAAAATATCCTAATTTTAGTAAGTATTTTTTAAAGTTTCAAATTGTAAAGATCAGGAAACTGTTCAGCGGTCTAAGAGATTAAATTCTCAAGGCTGTTGTGAGATTCTTAAACCAAAGAAATTCTACCTTTCTGACTATTTTCTGTGCTTACCCCAAGGCTAGTTGTGTGTGCTTGGAACTTATCTAGGAAACTGCATTCCTTGGGAGAATTGGGAGCAGGGATAACTAATTATTGCTTCCTCTGACTTTCATTTGGCATATTTTGCAAGGAGAACAGAATTTTCAAAAGTTCTTAAGGAACTTAGTCATAGTATTAAATACCTAGCTAGAATAACCTGTTGTAACTCTCATGCATATGACTTGACAAATTGAGGGCCATGCTCACAAAGGTATGAAGGTGTCAAGCTCTTTCTTACAGTCCCTAATTTACCATAAATTTCAGTGACTGTTAAATACTTCTACCAGTCTGAGCTCCACTTATATTTTCCTTGCACAGATAGTTTATACTTGATTTAAGTAGGATTAGAAATTTAGAAGATATCTGTATAATTCTTGGCACCTTCTGTAAGTATTCTTCTATAGGAATTCTGGTCTTAAAAAATACATTGTAATAATACGGGTGTTGTACATGTTGTGACTTGAGATTTAAAAAAAACAAATTCTGAAGGAAGGAAATTAGGCCTGCTGTCATAAAGAAGGTATATTTGGAAAGTTGGAGCCCCTTGGTCATGCAAACACTTCATCATATTTGACATAGAAAGTCATGTTGACATGACTGTCATATAATCTGCTTCTGTATTAATATTCCATGAAGCCAAAAGTTCCTGTGAAAACTGTATGGGAGAAACAGAACAAATATGATGCAACACAGTGAACTGCAACAGAGGAGGAAAGACAAAAATGATTGGTTACTATTTTGAGAACATTTCATAAGACATCCATGCTATTTCAGACCTCCTGGTCCTTATTCTCAACGGAGATTACTAAAACCTTCAAAAGAAGAAGCCAGGAATCTACACTTCATGATTGTGTTGAATATGGAAAAGCACAAGCTCAAAACCATTTCATGATTGTGTTGAATATGGAAAAGCACAAGCTCAAACTATTGAGCATTGGCTTTATGTCTCTGTACAACTTGTGCTCCTGGTAACCTCTGCAAGTGGTTACTATTTGTCACCTTTCCTGTCTGTTGTACATTCCTATTCAATTGTACATACTAACCTTTAACTTGATTGTTCGTTGGTTAATGTAACTTAATTTTACCAAGAAGATATTAATCTCAACAGGCTTGAAGTTTGTGATCTCTCTCTCAGATCAGAAAAAGGGCATGTGTGCCCAAGATTTTATGAATTTTTTTTCCAGCTGTACTGTTTACCCAATAAGAATAAATTCCCTCTATTTTCAGACCTCACCTCTCAAAATCATTCTTGGAAACAGTAGCTAGTGGACTCAAGGGATAGTGAGCTTTGGCTGATAGTTCATGTTTGGTAAAGTGTGCCGGTTAACAGACAAAGAAATAACTGCCATCTGCTTGCACACACTCCATATATCAGACTCTGATAGTTCTGTGCTTTCAAATGGCTTTTCAGGTGGATATTTCCCCGAGGTATATTTACTTCAGCGAGTACTGTATGGTTTTTTCATTACCTAGAAGTCCCATAGATGGAGGTTGAATTACAAGGTAATCAAAACTGTGAACTGTAGAAAGGTATGGCCTTATTCTCTCAATTTATAGAGATTCTTATGTTGCAATAGAACAACTTTTTTTTTGTCAAATAATGTCACTTACTTAATTTTACTGCTTTTAGTAATTGAAGAATTGAGATCACCAAACTGTTTGCTAGTCTTCCCAGCTGCAAATGGAAATGAAATTTTTTTTCCTGTATTACTTATCTGCCTCAGTCTTGGTCTTCATTTCTCTGGGTGAAATTGTCACTTTATCACGTGCTCACTAAACATCTGGCCATCTTTAAGGCAAAGCAGTTTCAATTTTCCTAAATTGGACTTCATGCATTATGCAAACGTTACTTCATTAGACACTGAGATGAGCTATCAAGCTATATTGTTTGGTCAGAATAATGTAGCCTTGCCTCTCCTCTCGATGCTGGTTTGAAATCAGACTAACAATTTTGGATAAATTCAGTTCACGCAATCATTTTTGCTTGTGATTCAATTAGGGCATACATAGGGATCTAGGTAAATGCAGTCAATGATTTTGTCTCTGTTCCTGACTTATGCTGATACCTATGTGCAATGTGTGAAACAGCATAAACAATAAAAGAGCTAAATTAATCTCTCAGTAAGTGAATGGAACTCTGTCAGCCATAAATTTGAGCCACATTCTCCTAAAATATTCCACACTGACAGGCTAATAATAAGATCCAAAGTAACCAAAAGTTCCTTTTGGTCGTAGAACATATTGAATCCTCACTGCATTATGTCTTTTTTTTTTTTTTTTAATAAGCACTATTGTGGAGGGTACAAAGCGAAACATCAGTAAATTGGGGAATTTCTACTGTGCTAGATGGGTCTGAACAAACAGGTGATGTGTAGAGCAGCAAAGGATCTGCCTGGTACCTCATGTTGTGCTCTGAATTCCACGGGGGCCCAGGTTCTCACCTGACATAAATGGTTGACTGCATCAACATAAATGGAAATGTGCTGGTCTGTGTTAGTCCATAGGCTGCTGCTTTCATATTTCTTTTCTCCTAAGTGGTTCTCATTGTTTCCAGATTAGAAGGTTAGGTATTCGGTCAGGAGGGTTTTGTTTTGCTTAATATTATGATCCATTATATCATTCTTTTGTATAGTGTATTATAAAAAATAATAATAATAAAAAAGACTGCAAGATTGTCTGATTGCACTCACCTGAAAGCTGCTAAATTTATCTTCATTATTTTCCCTGCAATGTGTTCTCTAACTCTCTGGTGTCTGAAACTGTATTTATGTAAATACGGCTGAGCATTTCTTTGCCATCTGGATGGTACTGTAAGAGTGGTATAAAGAAAAGGAATGTGAAAACACATGTAGGAAGCCTAGGAAAATGACTTAAAAAATAAAATTGGACCTATATTTTGGGACCTGCCTAAATGCACTAGCACACAAAGCTTTTGACAGAGTGTGGCACAGCGAGGTTATCCAACTGCAGAGAGGCATATTAAAATAATTATTGAGGAGTTTCTTTTGGATTTCCAAAAAGTATGGCTAAACTGGTCTTGTGTGAATGTTCTAGCTAATGGGGACAATGATACCTGATACACTGAATGGTCAACTTGTGCTTATTCTTCATCTTAGCCAAGATTTATGCATGAAACTTGACATAGCAGTGTTCACGGCTGGGACTTCTTTCAAAATACCTCACCAGAAAAGCCATCAGCTAGAGCATGGAGAAAAAGCGTTTTACTTATAAATCCCTCTGTACTTGGAGAATCAGCAACTGGGTACAGAAGTACCTGTGCTAGCAGTTACATTTGCTGGCATTGTACAAATAAAACTGTATCAACAGATTGAGAAGCTAAACGTACTTAGTAGTAATAAGATAAACATCCATTTATTTCTCACACAGAAAAAACTCCATACTTTCCTGCTGTTTTATGCTTTTGCTGATATATCTTAGCTTGTACATATATATAGGCTGTGATAACACATTAGCACCTCTCAAATTTTAAAATCTCCATAGGTCTAGTGTTACAAGGGTCTTGGCAAAACTCTTTGAATAAAATGACAAACAAACCAGCAATCAAAAACTTAATAAAAATAAAGAACACGACAAAAATCTGTCGGTTCCTAAATAAGTAACCTGATTTATGCTGAGTATCACATGGAAGCCAAAGTTACGAATTGGATTTGAAAGTGCTCTTTCATTACTTTTGTGTCTAATTGAACTTTACAAGACTCAGCTTCCATTTTTGTTCAGAAATCTGAAGGCCTTCTATGGGCTAAATCACCAGTTGTTTTAGTTGAATATTTTCCAGGATGAGCTGCAGGACAGGGTCAGTCTTATTTAGAAAACTGTAGGTAATTTTAGCCTTATTTAGTAATTTGTTTCTGGAGAACTATGCTGGATTCTAAAATTACAGTAAAAATGTGAAATAAAGTTATAAGTACTTGGGGTTGATACTATAATCTAATTGAACAACTAAGTAATATTTTTTCTTTATGAATATTGGCTTTCAGCAGAGTATTGTGACAATTTGGGGTAAACATTTTAACAGCAGTAATCCATGATAAAATATTTATTTGCCAAAACAAACGTAGGAAGAAGCTGTTTGTTCACATTTAAAAGTGAGTGACTTTTTGCTTCTCCCCAAACTTTACTACTTCATGCTAGTTAGAAAGGACATTAAATTTTAAGGCTTTGGGGAGGAGGTAGAGAGAGAGAATGGTGCATTTCCTCTATCTCAGAGATGCCTTCTGTCATTGCTGCGAAAATCTGCCTGCAAGTCTGTTTCACTGAATTTCACTGAATTTCTAGAGTTGGAAGGGACCATAGAGATCATCTAGTCCAACTCCCCTGCTGAAGCAGGATTGCCTAGAGCTAGAGCATGTTACTCAGGACTGCATCCAGGCGGGTTTTGAAAATCTCCAAAGAAGGGGACTCCACAACCTCCCTGGGCAGCCTGTTCCAGGGTTCCGTCACCCTCACCGTGAAGAAGTTTCTCCTCATATTTGAGTGGAACCTCTTATGTTCCAACTTGTGCCCGTTGCCCCTCGTCCTCTCGGTGGGAACCACTGAAAAGAGTCTGGCTCCCTCCTCCTTCAACCCTCCCTTGAGATACTTGTAGGCGTTGATAAGGTCTCCCCTCAGCCTTCTCTTCTCCAGACTAAAGAGTCCCAGCTCTCTCAGTCTCTCCTCATAAGGGAGATGCTCCAATCCTTGAATCATCTTTGTAGCCCTACGCTGGACTCTTTCTAGTAGTTCCCTGTCCCTCTTGAACTGGGGAGCCCAGAACTGGACACAGTACTCCAGTTGTGGCCTCACCAGTGCAGAGTAGAGGGGGAGAATGACTTCCCTTGACCTGCTGGCTACACTCTTCCCTATACAACCCAAGATACCATTGGCCTTCCTGGCCGCAAGAGCACACTGTTTACTCATTGCCATTTTACTGTCCACCAGGACCCCTAGATCTTTCTCTTCAGTAGTTGCCTCTAGCGGGTCCACCCCTAACCTGTATTGGTGCCTGACATTCTTCTTCCCCAGGTGCAGGACCCTACACTTTTCCCTGTTGAACCTCATGAGGTTCTTCTTTGCCCAGCCCTCCAGCCTGTCCAAGTCTCGCTGGATGGCAGCACAGCCCTCCGGGGTGTCAGCCACTCCTCCCAGTTTGGTATCATCAGCAAACTTACTGAGGATACACTCTGTCCCCTCGTCCAGGTCACTGATGAATATATTAAACAGCACGGGTCCAAGTATTGACCCCTGGGGGACTCCACTGGTTACAGGCTTGCACATGCTCTGCAGAGAGAAACAATTTTAGCAGCTTAAATCTCTGATTCCACCTGTGTTGCATCTGTTTCAGTGTGAGTGTGAGCCAGATTTCCTTGAGAGTTTACATTTGAGGCGCTGCAGCTGATGTGAAAGAAGAGTATTGCGTGCTCCTCGTGCACCGCAGCAACGTGGAGGAGGGAGTTGCCTGATTGCAATGGACAAGGGGCCAGGGGTAGTGTCAGGTGCTGGAATGCATGAAAGAAATGTGAGAAGAACTGATTGAGACATAGGTGTTTTGGTGAAAGAGGGCAAAAGACTGAGAACTGGCTAAGTGTAATGAATCGGAGTGGACTGAAGAGTTGGGGTACAGAGAAGTGAGGATTGGAGGTAAAAAGAAAGAACAGGGTGAAAAGGGGCATGCCAGGGCAAATGGATAGGAAAATCTGTTATTAGAGCCTTCATGCCCCTCTAAAGAGGTAATTAAAGACCATACTTATATTCCGTTTCATAGCTGTGTGCAAGTATGGATGTAAGCATCTTGATTGTTATATTCATATCACCTATGGGGATGACTCTCATCTATGAGCTAATACCCATCTATTTTGCCTTATCTGGGTAGCCAACTGAGTCACTCTGAAGGTGGAGTGAGTGTGTAGGGCCAGTGTATAACTCGAGAGACGACCACACAATCTAGGTTTAGGCCTGGATATGCTTACTCTGAAAGAATTGTACAGGTGTAGCCCCAGATTTCTTGCCATTCTTATGCTGACATTAAACCTTTGTGAAACACACTGACAAATTCTCCTGGTCCTCAAAGGAAACGGCAAGAGATAGTTAATAGTTACTGGGAACTAAGATGGTCTTCTAGCTCAGAGTTCACTGTGATGGAGCTAATATTTTGAACTCTGTTTATTTACCTACAGAAATGACAATATGGTGGCATATAATAGATTGCTTCGTACATTAAAAGCTAGGAAAATATTCAGAAAATTTGTATTTAAAGACTTTTGGGGATTGAAAAGACAAAACTACAGTTGACTTTTTTTGCTCACATTCGAGCATGATAATACAGCCCTGCATTTCTTCATAATCCACCATGTTTATGCAAAAACAGTTTCTCCTCCAGCATACAAAAAGCTTCTCTGGTCTGGGACTCCTTGTTCATTAAACCAGATTTATCTTTATAGCTATTGCAGCACCACTGAGTGTTTGCAGGGAGACAACAGGAAGGTCTTGAGGTTAAAGCAGCAGAATGCTGCTCCAGTAGAACTAGATCCTGCTTCTGCCAAAGAAAATTTGGTAGGATGAGCAACAAGGTGATTATAGCAAACTTCTGAAAATGGCTTTTAGTTGGATATTCCTCACTTTAAGAACCTAATTTGACACTCTGTAGCCTGATATACAGCAGTGCAATAGATACTGTGCTGATGAGTGTTGAATATAAATCCTATGACACCATATATTATCTAATAGAAAACACTCTGAAAAAAACCCAAGAACAACTTGTTTCAAGCACATAAAGGTTCTGTGAACTTTTGGTTTAATCTCTACCTCTGAGATTGAGAGTATGATGAGAATTTTCTGAAACTCCTTTTCTGAAAAAAACATCTAGGTTGATGAGTGAGTATTAGCCCACTTGACTCATATTTCTTGGCAGATATTAAAACTAAGTGGATGGGAAGGACCTTCATAAAATTCTGGGATTTTCTTAACTTTCTTGCTGTAAATTGGCATCAGCTACATACTTTGTGGGCTCTCCTAAGAGGACTAGAAAAATAGGGGCTTCCAGTTGGCATTGCTTCTGTACTCAACCAAGGAAACTCTGTTTTGTCTTCATTTTACCATCTTCTTCTCTCTGCAGCTGAGAGGTATAAGTTCTTCTGCAACGAGGCATGCTTTAGGCAAGGCTTAATATCCCATCACTGTTTAAAGAAAGTGCTTTGATTTCTTTAATACCTCAGCCATGTATTTCTGGGATGGCCAGTGGAAGTAGCTTTGAGACTTAAAATGCGTCCTTTACTGGTACCGTATCAGGTGCAGGTGTAGTTCCATCTTTGATGAAATGCTTGAATTAATCTTAGTTTTACCACACAGCTTTTTTGTACCTGTGTAGAAGAGGTGTTGGAAATGGCTTGGGATCTCACTTTCAGGTGTAAATTCTGGTATTTTTTTACGCGGAACCCCCATACACATTACCTGACAAAAAGTTTTTAAGGATGGGTTACCTGCATGTTGTATGACTGCATCTGTTTCAGGGTTAGTTTAAAACAAACAAACAAACTGGGCAAAACAAAGCTACCTGAAATTCACCCAACACTGCTATTATCAACTGGAAATGAGCCTGCAAGAAGTGTGGGAGCCTGCTCTTGGACAGCTGGATGCTAGGAGCTGGTTGATGAGAAAGGGCAAATTGCTGTTGTTTTTGGTTTTTAAATAAACTGTAAACCGGCATTTCTCATTTAAAACCTGTGAGTTTCTAATAACTTTTAAAAGAGCAGGTTTTTACTCAGGAGTTGGGAGGATTTCTTGAACTCAAAGTAGAAATACAGTGAGTGAAGAATTAATTAGAGGCCTCTCAGCTACAATGTAGGAGAATGTGGATCAGGTTTTTTGTCCTGCTTGGAAAAGAGATGGGACTTGAACTCAGGAGTTTACTATTGAATGCTACCAAAACTGGATAATTAATGGTTGGAAATTAGATTGGTATTGTTTTTTTCTCCTGCTCTGCAGTTATTTCCATGAATACTTTGCTCCCCTCTTAAGTGATTATTGCAAATACTCAGAGACAAAGGAACTTAACCTATAACATATACTTACTAAAAAGGCATGTATAAGTAATTCACAGTGAACAGAAAAATGGATGAAGAAAGTAACCTGCTCATATTTTGAAGGGAGACATTCAGATACCCTCAAAATAATACCCCGTAATCTATTTACAAATAATTTAGGAAATGTTGTTACTGGGAGGGGAGCACAAAGATTAACAGAAATCTTTCTTTCACCCTAAATATTCTGATACAGTTAAGCAAGGAACACTCTTTGAATAAAGAAGATAAAGGCTTAGGTGGAGGTTCAATGTAATTCTCTTGAAGACATATGACATATGGTAAATTCTACATCATGTTAGGAGAATGCAGTTATTGGAAGTAAGGTTTTACAGATTTTTGGCAAGTAAATTAATTCCCTGTTCACTTGTTGATTTAAAACTAGGGCATTATGAAATCAGCTGGTAATTTTTAATGTCATTCCTGTGAACAGTCAAAATCAGATGCAATCTACAGATGCAATCTTCCATTTTCTATAGTAGGCATCTTGCAGAAATTTATTTTAATCAATAAATTATTGATTATAATACTTGCAAAAAATGTTTCCCGTGTAGAAACAAAAGCTTGAGTGTAAAAAACTTTTATATCCAAGATACTATTGTTGGGCTTTGTGTTTTCCTTTGGATAACTGGAACTGACAGACCTATCCAATCCATACCTTAACGGCAGGACCTTGAATACAGTATGAAATACCACTTATTTTCTGCTCATTCCAGCAAAAGATTCTCTTCTCTTCATCTGAATTTTGCTCAACCCATTTTTTCCTCTCAAAAATTGTGTATATTTTTAGAAAGCCTCCAAAGTAAATATGATTATGTTGTTTTGGGTTTTTGTTTTCTTTAGTGGACAATTGTGTGGTAAAGTTGCTGTCTCCTTGGCTTGCCGTTCCCTCACCTCACTTCTCCTTGCATTCCTCTTAATTTTCTTTCTTTTCTTTTTTCTTCATTTCTTCTAGTTTCTCCATGGCTAACGTTAGTCATTACATTTCAAGCTGCTAGGTGTAAACAATTGTCTGCTTCCTTCTCTGTGAAGGAAAAAGAAAATTTATTTCCAAGATGAGACTATTACTGTCTTGCTCCTTATGGAAACAATGCCATTTAATCAGGTTCCCATATCTTTGCACATTATGCTAAGCCTGCCAAAGAGGTTAACTGCTAAAAGCAGGAAGAGAGATCTGATTGCTCATGAATACCCACACTTTTGCTCTTTATATAAACAGTTGAAATATTTTCTGCAGTTCTCAGATGGTTTTGAATCTTGAATGTGTTTCACTTTTTCTGATGTGATTCAACTGTGCAGGCCAGTGGCTCAACTCCAATTTTTAATGGATCAGATGCATGGCAACATGGTCCTTTCTACCCCTATTATGCTATAATTCTGTTAAACTAACAGACTCCAAAAGCCCTGCTGAGAGGATTTGTTGATTTGCCTGTGGATGCTGGAAGGAAATGACAGAATTGCTTTGTACCTGCAGTCTTCCATCTCTTGTGCTGCAATAAGCAATTTAGCGCTGCCAATTATTCCCTGTATAGGTTGTGGGCATAAAATTTTGTCAGACCTTTTTTTCAGCAAGGAAAAACTAGTGGGAACGCTGAGCCTATTCTTATGTCAGGTACACAAGACATAGTACAATCTTTTTAAATGATTCAGGTAGGGAGGTGTCACTGCTGACTGGAAGAAGTCATGAATGGAAAAAGTATTGGTTGTTGTCTGAGACGTAATACAGGTAATGCTTCATGATGGAGGGAGTAAAAGATGTGCTATAAAGAAAAGAGAGTGTTGCCATTATTGTGGGATTGCTAGATGTGTCTTCAAGCTAAGGGTTATTTGTGCACCTTGAATGCTCGATAGCCTCAGTTGGCTTTGTGACCAAAAGAGCCTTTCTATTCATGCTCTTATAAAGATTATAATGTTGCAGTTACTTTAATTTATAATTCACAGTAGCTATCCGGACACTTGCTTTACAGACCACAGAATCCCATGTTTGTTTCTAACAGCTGTATATCGATTGGCTAGGTCTTTGTTGTTAGTGAACACTGGGTTGAAAATGCCAGTGCTTTTTGCTGTGCTTGCTACACTGGGAATACAATCCCTGCTTGAGATTTCTTCATCTGAAGAGAACAAGACAACTGTATGATGGGCAAAGAATAATTTAGTGCCTGAGAGGGTGCATGAAGTATGTAATGACAGTAACCAAAGCTGAATTAGTTAAAGGGGAGGAGAAATCTCTCAATAATTACTAACTGCAAAAATGTTGTGGGAGAGCTTGGTTGTAGACCAGAGAAATGAACAGGTTTGCATAAAACTTTAAAGCCACACTTAGAGACATTATTTCTTTATGCAGGGCAATAAAATCCAGTTATCCCCTATGTCACTGAACTGATTCCATGGTGTTGTAGGAAGACATGTAAGCTAGTCCTTTACGTGTATCTTTCTTTAGCTTTCTCACACCTGAACAATTGCTTTCTACTTCTGTGGGTTGGCTGACCAGATTTTTCAATTTAGATTATTCAGATGAATGGAAAGACTAGCATCTCCTTCTTTTGCTGGACTGGTGAAGAAGCTCATCATACACAATGTAGAATGTGGAACAGCTTTTCTTTATATTTCTTGTATTACAGGAGAGCATGAAATCTAGGCTTCCAGATGCAATGTCCTGGATACAGTAAATGAACAGATGATGAGATGATCTGTACACATAATAAAAGGTGGGGGGAAGCTGAAGGGAGAATTAGTCACTTTCTGAGTTTTAATTCATACAGTCTGTCATTGGTAGAGGGTGGAAATAAGGCCCAGACACTCTGGCTATCCATCTTGTCTCTCTTAAGGCTTACTGCTGCAAGCTGCTGGCATTACGTGGCTAAACATACATATGGTTATATTTAACAAAAGAGATGCATATAATCAGAATACCATGTGGAAAGAGTGAACGAAAGAGCTACTGAAATCTCTAACTGGTGGCTTATTACAAAGGAAGGGTTCTGCTCTGTGTTGCTCTGGTTTCTTTCCATCACTGTAATTAATCTTTACCCTAGTTCTCTTTATTTCTTACTCTCATTTCCCTTGGAAAATCCTCTGTCTGCCTTTCCTTTCCCTGTAGCTTATCCTGTCCTAACTTACGCCACTCCACATCTTCTTAACATTGATTTTTCCCTTTCAGCAGAACTGTTGCACAGTTGGCTATTCTTCCATAACTCATTCTGTGCAAGATTTTGTGCCTTCTTTTTGACCTCGTTCTGTCATGCCTACCAATTCTTTAGGACAAGGGACATTTATAACACTGTGTACAGCAGAATTGTAGTGGATTTTACCCTTTGTATAATTGTTCTCTAATAAACATGATTAATATTAAATTCCTACTATTAGCCTAATATACAGTCTGTACTGAAATTAAAAATTTGAGGGACACTTGTATAAATGTCATCTACTACAGTTGTAACATTTTAAGATTGCAAATGTCAATGTATGCTATGTAATGGTATTTGCCTGTGTGTGAAGTACATTATAATCACTGATGGATGAATCTTAAAATTTTCCAAAGTTCACAAAAGTTAATCAATCCAAAGTTTAGATGCTTTTACAAACTACTGATTTTTTTCAATGTGCAAATGGAATAGAAATCAAGGTGGGTTGAGTTTAACTAAGAAAATGCCAAAGCAGTCAAAATGAAAATTCAAACTCCAAGGAATTTGAGTAATAAAGCATTGCTTAAGGTGTATGATTGAAGATTTTCATCACTTTAGACATCCCTATGTGGTCATGGAAAAGATATTAGCAGCAGAAGACTCTCATTCATTATACATGCAATTACAAAAAAGGCATGTAAAAGGAATCAAGGGGGGATGATTTTGACTAATCAGTGAGTTAGTTGAAAAAGACTGTGATGAAATTCAGGTCTCTTATATTTATCTGTTCAGATTCTTTCCTCTTAAATTGAAATCTTTAAACCATGATTGCAAGAGCAGGGAGCAGTCCTTTCCACAGGCAAAATTTTTCAGTTTTTAAGCTTGGTCTTTTCAAGTGTTAGACCTAGGAAAATTTAAAAATCATGGTTA
Source organism: Calidris pugnax (assembly GCF_001431845.1). Lineage (NCBI taxonomy): Eukaryota > Metazoa > Chordata > Aves > Charadriiformes > Scolopacidae > Calidris > Calidris pugnax. The sequence goes on from NW_015091257.1 coordinate 2,196,388, forward strand.
AAGCAGAGTGTATATTTAATGATTCCTTAGATTTGAACAGAGAGAATTTTAACACTCAGTTTCTCTGTAGTCAGCAGAAGTCTGACTTGAGTCAGCAGAGATGGACACCTGGGTGGTATTCCAGTCTAGCACGCAGGTTGTTTCAGTTGCAAGGTCAGAATCAATTTATTGTTTGTTATCATTTGCCACTCTGTCCATTTTGTTGGACATCTGATTCAAACAGTGCATTAGTGCATTTTTATGCATGTCCTTCTCATGAATGCAATTTGTGCTTTCAATCCTTAATTGAGAAAGAATGTGTGAACCAGCTAAACATGGACTTACCTTAGATGAGAAAAATTGGTAGTTGAGTTCAAATAGTCATTATTAAAAAAAATCTTGGTATTTTTTTGCTTTTTAATTCCCCAGCGAAAAATATTATTATGTAGCTACTGATAGGAAAAAAGTAGGAAAAAATAACTCTGCATTCATGCTTAGAGTCAAGGAATAATTTAGGTTGGAAGGGACTTCCGGAAATCCAGTCATCTGATCATCCAGAAATCCAGTCATCTAGTTGAACCTTCCACTCAAAGCAGGTTCTGTTAGATCAGGTTGTTCAGGCCCTCAGCCAGTGCAGTTTTGAGCATCTGCAAGAACGGAGAATCCAGAGCCTCTCCCGGCAGCCTGTTCCAGTATGCTGGACCACTGCTGTTGTTTAAGAAAATATAATGTACATCTAACTGGAAACTCCTGGGTTCTCTCTTGCATCCATTGCCTCTTGTCTTGTCTCTGTGTGCTCCATATGGCTCCATCTTCCTTATATACCTTCCCATTAGGTAGCTGAGGAGCTCCCTTTAGACTCCACTTTAGGCTGAACAAATCCAGTTCTCTTAATCTTTCTTCATACGTCATGTTTTCCGTTCTCCTAATGATCTTCATGGTCCCTTGCTGGACTTGCTCCAGTATGTCAATGTCATACTCAGGAGCCCCAAACTGGCATAATACTCCAGATGCAGCCTCACAAGTGCTAAACAGAGAGAAAACCTTCAACCCACTAGCTATGCTCTTGATAATGGAGCTCAGCGTATGGTTGGACCTTGTCTCCACAGCAGCATACTGCTGATTTGTGATCAGCTTGCCTACCAGAGTCCTCAAGTCCTTCCTGCAAAGCTGTTTTCTAGCCCTTCAGCACCCAGCCTGTCCTGTTGCATGGAGTTATTTCATCCTAGATACAGAACTTAACATTTGCTTATGTTGTTTCATAAGTTTTCTGTCAGTTCACTTCTCAGCTTGTCAAGGTACTTCTGAATAGTAGCCCAGCCCTTCAGCATGTTGATCACCTCCTTGGTGTGAAGCACACTTCTGAGAATGCCACATGTCCCATCACTGAAAACATCAGTGAAGATGTGAAAGAACATTGGATTCAGCTATTGATCCCTGAGGGATGACACTAGTAACTGGTTGCCAGTTGAACTTTGTACCACTGATGACACCCATGTGAGTCCAGTGGTCCAGTCAATATTCCATTTACTTTATAATCTGTTTATTGAGTCTCTATCTCACCAATCAACTTGGCTATAATCATATTATGGGAAACCCATTCACATAAAATTTGTATCTTATGGTACTTCTTAGACTTTTGTTTTTTCCTTCTAGGTTATTCACATTGCTGTTAATCAGGGTTTAACTATTCCTTTAATCTAAGCAAGACTGACATTCTCTAGGAATTGCACAATAGATCAAAGATACATTCTTAATATGAAAATTGACTATGCTTGGGTCAGACAAATATGTGATGAATTCTGTGACAAAGCTTTAGGCTAGCAATGTGTGGTTAGTTATTACAGGGTAAGACTGTCCAAAACATGAAGATTTGGGTCCCCTCAAGTGGTTTGTCTTTTTTTGGGATTCTGTATAGAGGGCAAAAAAGGATGGATAGCTTTTCCTTTTTTGATATTTATGACTGGCTGATTGCTGTCATGGAAGGATACACATTTTAATTGATATCCTTTAAAAGTTAATTTGAGATTTGGGAAGAGGACTGGGAAAGGGCTGCACAACAAGCTATTGAAATCTCTCACTAGAGATTATTCAGAATTTTCTTTTCAAGCTTCCTAATACAGTAACTGATCTTGCCTCATAAGTTGAAATGTTAACTGTGCAATACCTTTGTTGGTTGAACTAATCTATAGATGAAAGAATACTTTCCCATTGGGGAAATACTTGTGTAGCTATCTGTAATTGTAATATTCTTTCAACCCCAATTGATTTCATTTAGCAATCAGACAGAAGAGCAAGGAAGCTTCTTCCCAGCCTTTCTGAGGTTTGATTTATCTTCATTTGCTGGCTCAAAGAATGCTGACTATTTAATCTACATGTAGAGACTGCTCTATTTTTAAGTCTGTGTCTCTTTGTGTCCAAGGCAACCATTTGAAGCCAAGGAAATCCTAATATCTGCAGAACTTATTCCACGTATGTGTGAGTCCAGCCACAGCAGGTTATCTCTCAGGGTCTGCCAGTTTATCACCAGAAACATATAGCAATGTAGATATCATCAATTTGTCTCCATGGGATTTAAGCTGGCAACAGCTGTTGGAGGTTTAATATCACTGCTGATGTTTAAACATAGAGAGCTGCTCTTTCCTTTTGCAATCTTTTTTCACTTCCTTAAAAACGAAGTTGTTTTTTATTTCCTGGGGTTCAGCTTTTACTAATAGATTGGTCATATTAATCACAGAGCTGTTTAAGATTTCACAAAGCATTATTATAGTTGAACAAAGTGCCTATGTGCGCATTACACATGTGCCTATGTGTATTTGCTCTAATTAGACAATTCAGTACTTTATTCTTGATGTTAACCATGGCTTTGTGATCATCAAAAGAGTGTTAGCAAAGTGTCCTAAAGGTGTGTTTGGTAGCAGCAAACTGGGGCAAGATACAGTCCACAAACTTCTTGATAAACTCGTTAAAAGCATTGTGAAGTACCCGCTTTAGCAAACCAGGTGTGTTTCAAGGTGTGGCTATGTACTCTGCAATTTTTTTTTCATTTTTCATAAAAAAAAAATAAATAATGCAGCTATGTACATACATTAATTAAAGCTCACAGCAATCCTCCATGAGCTTATTAACATTATTCCTTGTATTTTAGAGGTGTGTATGCTAGGGCTCAGAAAAAGTTTCACTACAGCAGGATGCCTGAAGATCCTTCCCAAACCAAACTGGGGAGATAGAGGGAGAAGACCCCAGCATTCTTTGTCACTTATTATTACATACCTTGCAGGTAGTAGATATGTGACAGTCTCCCATTTTTCATTTTCTTCCTTTTACCATCTGCTCAGTAATACTAAGTATATTAAGACATTTCTAAACCAAATCTCCCAGGTGCTTTCTGGTTCCAGTTGCACACCTTGATCATGTTGTGAATTCAGTCTAGGAGGAAACCTCAGCCTGCATCATCCTCAGTGTGCTTTGGTCTTCAAGTGAAAAAGGGGTGCGTGGAGAGGAAAGAATCTGAGGAATGTGGCAGCTTCTCTCCATTGTAGGGATAGAAGGATATTTCCAGATCAAGGGGGCTTCAGCTCGGCAATATGCTTATGCTGTGCTAAGGAGCTGAAAAAAATACTCATCAAACTGTACCTTACTTACAGCAAACAGCTCATTACTCATTTTTACAAATGTTATTATTTGAAAAGGCTTGCTTTCAGTTAAAGCTATGACTATATTTTGTAATTAATTATCATGAGATAGATGATGAGAGATCTCATTAAAGATTTCTTTCCAGAAATCACCATGTGATTTTTCTCTTGAATTCAACAGAACATTGTAAAGTAATTATATGGCAGGACAAAAATAAAAAATAAACAAAACCTCTGTTTCCTTTTTGAATTGCTAAACTGCTTTTCAAAAATTGATAATGGCTTCCAAAGAGGTGATGGAGATCTACCTATTTCTGTGGAGTCAAACCTACTCTGGAAACTTTTGAGAGCTCTTTGGAGGAAACTGAGTTGTCCTAGTGGAAAGACTGCCAAACTAATTCAGGAAATGATTAGAGAAAGTAGAAGGGCAAGAGATATGATTACTCGACCTGTTCTGAATTCTTGTTATTCACCTAAGAATTTATTGGAGTTAATTGTTATTTGACTTTCCCTTTTGGATAATTTTTTATTTGCACTTGTGCAAGAAGAAAACATTTTTATTTGGAAGTGACTCTTGTATCCATCTCACATTTACTTTTTTCACCATTAATGATAGTATTCTTAAGAAAGTAGGAAATCAGTTCTGTTAATTACATTTCTCTTGTGTTGAATTAAGAAAAACAGCACCGTGTGATACTAGTGTTCTTACACTTCCTCTAGTTTCTTGGAACAGCATATCCACACGTACTTTGGGTTTATTTTTATAAATAAACAATAAAAGGAATATTTAATAAATTGATGTTCCATACTTTTTCGTACCAACTCATAGCATTTTTATTTATCTATATGCATTTACCAAAGTTAGTTGGCTTCTGTCTGAAATTTTGCCACTGCATTCTGTTAAACTGTGAAGGTCATAATTTTGTTAAAAGTAATCAGAAATAATGAGCCAACATAAGCTCAATATGGCATGTTACTTGATAGAAGCTGTTCATGATCCTTGTTCTTTCTGCTCTCGAGTTTTCAGCTGAATATAGCGATTTTTTTTACAGTACCACAGTCTCAGAAAGGTTGTGGCAAGATGACCTATTAGATAAAGTTCTTGGGGTTTAACTGCCAAATATTAATAACTTTATAAAGATCTTAGGATCAAGCTAGAAAAGCTAATATATTTTTTAAATGTCAGCTGTGACATTCAAGATAATGAAATAACAGAGGACCAGGTTTTTATTCAAATAAAAATGGTTGAATTTGGCAAAGTTGTATCCTGTTTCCTTATTCTGCACATGACGATTCCAAGTAATCCTTGATAGTTCATGGAGATCTAACTCATTACCATGCAATGACGGAAGGAATTTTTAAAAAGACAGTAGATTAATTTGATGGTACAAAATAAAGATGCGCATTTTGAGTGTACAAGAATAACATGAAAGGCTGACAAAGCCTAATGAACTGTACCTAAAATTCTTCAAACTAGCTGAAACAGAGGCTTTTAAAACTCACTGGAAATCTACTGGTATTATTTTAAAGGTATGTTCAACTAATTCATGCAGATTTTTCTTAGCTGTATTTAATTTTTGTAATTTCCATTGCTTGAGTCTGTTCTTGCTTAATATTACTTTGCTTTTCTTAAAGGAATTTATTTTACAGTTGCCTTATCTGTATTTGTGTGAAAAAATTGGTCTTGCTTCTTGTGTAGCTTTAGAAAAATCTGCAAGTCTAATAAATATTCCTATGAACTATATAAAAGCAATTTCATTAAATTATCAGGATAGAAACAAGTTGGGTAGATAACAGGCTACAAGACAAAAGCTGAAATCCTTTTTTTTTCTTCAAATGGATTTCTGAGATTTGACTCTCATCTAAACAGACTCTAAAGTTTGCAAGTTAGTTTGCAAGTATAGCAGTCATGTTTTGGCAACTTAAGTTTGGCATCCTTCAATTTAGTGATATTAGCTCATGTTCATCAGAGTTCCAAAAACTGAGAGGTACTCTATAAAACATGAAACTGTCATGAAATAGCTAACATAAATTGGCTAAAGCTGCAGTATTATACTTCGACTGATGATTTGCAAATCCAACTATGAATTTCTGAAAGCTTTTCACTGTGATCTTGAGCTGAGTGTAGAGGAAGTGTGAGGATGTTCAATTTAGTTTAAAATTTACCAGACCAAATCGTGTTGTAGAGTTGGGAAGAGAGCATTGGGAAGGGACTCGGACCATTTTGCTTGTATTCCAGGCTCATTACACAATTTTGATCAATTAATTGTTCTTCTCTTTACTTCTTCTTTCTTTTCCTGATAGGTGAGTAGAGACAACAGAAGGAGTTTGTGATGAACTTGTTTCCTGTATATTTACCCAAATCCAATCTAGTGCATCCTGCCTCGTACTGTGCGGGCAACAGGGCTGTCCCAAGGACATTATAGGCTTCATGCTAATTGCTTTTTCCCGTATTGTTGTCTGAGAAATCTAGAGAAAGTGTTTCAGAAATGCTTTTCTGTAAAAAAGTAGAATATTTATAGCTATTTTAATAAACTGCATGCCAACAGATTAAGATATTGTGTACTTTGGCAGTTAAATAGATTGATCTATTGACTGCCAAACCTTTATTCTCCCTAAATTGATCTGACCAGCAGTATGCATTTTCAATATCTAATCCTAATAAATAGGGTCCTCATGGGATCCTGTATATTCTAATATGAAATAAACACTTTGATCTTCAGCATGCTAGCAGAAAAATTATGCTGCTAAGTTACTTTGGTTAGTAGGGAAAATAAATTGACTTAAACTGAGAAGCCAAAATGAGAGAAGTCAGCGGATGAAGTAATTTATTTTGGGTGCTTTCTTTGGAGAAGTTTCTCTTAAATTTTTGGATACCAAAACTGTGGGACATACTTGTACTTATACCTGATGAAAACTTTCTCTTTTCCACAAAGCTTCCCCCACCCCTTCCCAAGAAAGAGGAGGATGAAGACCTAAAATGCAACTGGAATGTTGCTACAGTTTATAGGGTAGGATGAAAATGGAGTGAAAGTTTTGAGTACCACTCAAATATTTGCAGCTGTCTATAAAAGAAGAGAATGTAGGAGTCAGATTTTTGGACTGGGAGTTTAATGTGTGAAAATACATGATTGTGGTGACAAAGTTGAAGAAGAAACAGAGTGGACAAAGAAACAGATATATTGGAAACAGAGGAGGAGAAGCTGTCAAAATAGAAGATGAGCCAAGCAATAAAGACAAAAAAAAATGTAAGGGGGATTTTTCCGTCTGCAACAGCAGGTAGAACTGTCATAGAACTGCATCAGTTTACTGAGAAAACTCTTTGTTAAAATTGAGTTAATTTTTCTTCATAGTAGCTACTATGAGGCTGTGTTTGGATTTGTGCCAGAAACAGCGATGATAACACAGGGATGTTTTAGCTATTGCTGAGCAGGGCTCACACAGAGTCAAGGCCTTTTCTGCTTCTTACACAGCCCCACCAGCAAGTAGGCTGGGAGGGCACAAAAAGTTGGGAGGGGTCACAGCCAGGACAGCTGACCCCAGCTGACCAAAGGGATATTCCATGCCATATGACGTCATGCTCAGTATATAAATCTGGAGGAAGAGGAAGGAAGTGGGGGACATTTGGAGGGATGATATTTGTCTTCTGAAGTACCTGTTATGTGTGATGGAGCCCTGCTTTCCTGGAGATGGATGAACACCTGCCTGCAGATGGGAAGCAGGGAATGAATTCCTTGGTTTGCTTTGCTTACGTGTAAAGCTTTTGCTCTATCTATTAAACTGTCTTTATCTCAACCTGCGAGTTCTTCCTCACTTCTACTCTTCTGATCCTCTTGCCTATCCAAACTGGGGGAGTGAGCAAGTGGCTGGGTGGTGCTTAATTTCCAGCTGGGCTTAAAGGAGATTGAGTGATATGTGGATCCTTCCAGTCCTAAAGCTGGCAATGAGCTACATAATTCAAAAGTGCTTGATTTGCTAGTTATTCCAGAACTTTTATGATGAAACAGAATCACAGAATCACAGAATCTTCTAGGTTGGAAGGGACCTTAAAGATCATCTTGTCCAACCGTCAACCTAACTGACAAAAATAGACACCCACACAACAAACAAGGAACATCATCACTAAACCATACCTCCCAGCACTACATCAACCCATCTTTTGAACACCTCCAGGGATGGTGCCTCAACCACCTCCCTGGGCAGCCCATTCCAATGCCTGATAACCCTTTCAGTGAAAAAAATTTTCCTAATATCCTAATAAACCTCCCCACCTTTCAGTGGGAGGCACACTGACTGACATCAGTCTCTTCAGAACAGTGTCCAACAGCACTGGAGCTTGTGAAAACTGATGTTTTACAGGAGAGATAGTAATTGTCTAGAACACAAGTGCTAGTTGTTATGCTCTATTAAGGTAAGATAGATCATGTTGTAATAGTTTTGTTGGTTGGCTACAGGGTAGCTCCATAACTGATTCATATTAGGGATGGAACAGACTTGGTTTGACTTTCCTTTTGCGTAGAGTTGGTTTTGGGGTTTTGATTTTTTTTCTTTTGCTTTGTTTTTAAAGGAACTCCCTATATAGGATATCTTATATCTTCCTAGGACTGGATTTTATTATGAATAGAAATTTTCAGAATAAAGCTGTGAAAATTTTTTCTAGGAATGGTATCAATGTGTGAAGTTACGGCTTCCCATAACTCTTAATGGAAAACTTACTGAAAACTTTTTGGTAGGTTTAAACATAGTATTTGGTATAAAATAATACAGCCAATTGCTTGAAGTGCCAAATTATTGTTTAATATTATTTTTAATTTATGTATGTACTTTATTTATGTATGGTACAATCATATAATTGTTTTCTTGAAACTCAGTTGCCAATTTAGATAAATTAGGTAAGACTTCTGCCTGTATAAGTAATTTTACAATCAATGTTCATCAAAATAATAATTACTTTTTGCTTTAAAGATTTATTTTCTTTTTTAGACTCTTATTTTCATTTTGTCTGTAGTCAACCATCTTTTGCACCACCTTCTTATCAGTGTAGCACATCCTATCTGATATGACTCTTTGCCCTTGCTGTCTGTACTGCATAATTAAGCTTTTAGCTTATAAGAATATTAGTCTTTTACTGAAAAAGTCTGATAACTTTTGGGCTTGTAATTTTCTCAGCTAATGTGTGAAGGTCAACATAAAGTTCAGTTATTCTGGGATTTGATAGCAGTCTGAGTTCTTTACTAAATAATTACTGGGCCAAAAACCTGTAATGTTTGGTTTTGTAAGTACTGGAAAAATTATTAGAAAAGAAATCACCCTGTTAGATTAAGGGGTTGCACATCGCTTCAACTTAACTTTCACTGCAGACCTGTTTTAATTTTCCTTTCCAGTTGATTTATTTTAAAAATCAGATTTTGAGATATGTAAGGGAATTATTTAATGAACTCAAGTTGATCGTACAGCTCAAGAAATTCCATGTTAAAGAGGCTTGTACTTACTTCAAAGTTCTAAAGCTGACTTTCATCCCAAGAAAAAGGAGGAGTAGGATGGAGGTGAAAGGGATAATGAAGGAGAAGGCTACAGAACTAGGTAAAATGGAATTAGGGTCAGCGAAGAGCCTGTTAAGAAAGGAAAGTGGATTAATCACTGAAAAGCCAGCCCTTTTATCAAAAGAGACTAAGGATAAAGCCATTCAAAAGGTAAAACACTTTCCAAAGAACACTAAAACTCTTAGTACTTTAGCTACCAAGTACAAACAGAATATGGACAAGTGGAGCTGTTGTTCACTGGCAACGTGGTGTATCCTGATGCTAAATGAGTACCTGCTCTATTGAATGAGAAGGCTGTTCAAAGGAAGAATAGGTGAGAGGAATGAAAGAATAAAGGTAATAACTGTGAAGTACAAATGTGCAGCCAGGTCAAGGGACTAATCACTCTCTACCTAGTGCATAAAATTGCAAATTTGACCACCAGCAGGTAGGGCTAGTGATACTGTACAAGGCGGGATGAGACTTCAGCTGAAACTCTTTAAGAAAGATTACTTGAAGATGGAAGAGATGCAGAGAAGAGCTACTAAAATAATAAGGAAGGTGGAGAATTTAGTTTCTAGGAAAAAACGCACACAAAAGCTGTTGCTAGACAAGCCATTTTGGCTGCAATTGAGCTGGGTTCAGATCTGTATGTATGATGCTTATGTGTTATCTATCTAACCTGTTTCTGTCAACAACCTTCCAGTAGAAGAATGCTTTAATATAATGTTGACACAACTGGGAGAGGAAATGAGCTGATATATGGTTATGCCACCTTGTCTGAAGAGGCAGGGAAGATGATCTGGAGATTTATATTCTGAAGGTTTAACCTAGTGCAACTCCACCGGAACAGTACAGCTGAACAATATGAGTAAGTTTGACTTGTTCAGTAAAATGATATTTGATTGCCTATTATACTCTTACGGGGCTAAACAACAGGGATGAAGAAGTTCAAAGGACAAAGTTAATACAAATGTGCAGTTATAGATATGCAGTGATTCATTGCAGGCTGAAAATAATGTTTCTAAGTGTCAGAACTCTGAAACCGAAATGTCCTCCCTTATGAGAGGTAAGTGGGTTTCAAGAGGGAGCTTGTTAAGGGATTATACATTGTCACAAGCCACAACATAGGACTAAATTTGATTACCCAATTCCATCATTCCGGGTGACAAAACCAATCACAGAATCACGGAATTACTTACAATAACGCCTTCAATCAATTTTCTGTTTCCCAGTGCTTGCTTGTACAGCTCTATTATTTATTTCTAGATTTACAGTGTGATAATGTTCAGTATGATGTAAAAAGGGTCTTTTAACTTTAGGTTGTTTCCAGTTGAAAATTATGGCATTCAATTTTCATCCCTCAGCCTATCTGGTTTATTAAAGTAGGTCTACAGTCATCTGCTCATAGAAATATTTTGAGCAGAATCTTTAATCTGCTTCCAGGAAAACCTACATTTTATTAGAAACTTGACAGATTCTTAAGAATGTTCATACTCCTTCAGTAAGGTTTTAGATAATACGATTTTCTTTAATACTTCTTTTGAGATTTTGCAATATAGATGTATCTAAATCACAATGATAGATAATGACTTAAGTTTTCAATTTAATGTTTATTTCTAAGGATTTTTAATGTAAAAAATTTCAATGTGGTATAAAAATAGCAATTTGTTTCCCCCACATCTGAGGCCAGTAGTGGTCCTTTAACACAAATACATAAGACTTAAAAAAATTTTCATTATATCTTACCATTAAGTGTGAGCAATGGGGTTTAACTGACAGATTTTCTATAAGCAGAACTTTGATTTTTCCATTGCTCTTTTAGGTTAAATTTGTGGAGAGTTTACACCTAAATGTTACATCCTACAAAGTTTTTGAATTTTTGATTTTTTTTTGGTGTGTTCTGTGGACCTAGATACCAATGAGCCAAAGTTGCCTGAAATCTTGCTGCAAACATGAGTGGGGGTGTCACACTGCATGTTTCTTGTGTCCTATGCTTTGCTAGCAGGACAGAAATTTTAATTTGTATCTACTTTCACACACTTTGTTTGAACTAACTGAAATAGCCAAAGTACTGAAGAGGCCAGTATAAGAAAACTAGTGAATATATAGAAGTGCTGCTATGTCTATACAAATGAACATTACTCCAAGGTGCAATTCCAGATCAAAATATTTACCTGGTTCTTCATGCAGCTGTTGCAAAGAGAGTCATGGACAGTGTTTTTTAGAAAGACAAACTAATTTATTTGAATCTTAATATAGAGTAATGTTCTCATGGGGAGTCAAATCTATTAAACAGGACAGTTAGTCACTGTCCAGATGGTGATGGGAGGCTCCATTGCAGGTCCCTGCAGCAGCATCTTCAGCTGGATCAAATGAGACTCCCTGAGCCACTGCTCTGTGCAGCTCTGGCTGTGGCCCTCAGTGACCACCCAGAGCATGCATAATTCATTGCTGTTCATTATTGTAACTACATACGAAACACACTTTCAAATGACTATTTGCAAATGTCTTACCTGTGTACCATGTAATCCATTTTACAGCACGAACTACTTAGAGGAGTCTTTGGAGGGAAAAAAACGGGTTCTCCACTGAGGTTGTTAATCAACATATTATGTGTTATCATGTTAATCATGTTAATCAACATATATATGTGAAAATTGCTCAATAGACACAGCAGGAGCTGCCTGACGGAAATCTCTAGAACTGTATGAACGTCCCACCCAGAGAGGTCCTGTAACAATCTGTCAAATCATCCCTGTAAGCATTAGCTGGTTACTCCCTGGGTCATCTGCATGACTGAGGTAGCTGGGCTGGCTTCAGGTAACAGACAAACTTGAAACCAGGCGATTTCCTGAAATTTCAGCAGTGATGGGGCTGCACCCAGGCCAGGTCAGGATGTCAGCCTGCAGGTCAGGGTCAGGATGGATGAGATCCATGGCCAGGCAGCGGCATGGCTGCGTTACAACTGGACACCGGCATTCCTGCCAGGCTGCCAAGGGCAGGTGGGCAGAGCTCATAGGTGGGGGCTCCCAGGGAGGCTGATCAGGGGACGTAAGGTCCGTGAGTGCACTCATGGCTCTGGCATAGAGGTCCCGCAGATCCCTTAGACTAGACATCTGTCATAGCGGTTCCTCAGCTTGAGGAGCACTGGAGCAACACTGAGAACTAATGGCTCAGTAGTCCACATTGGAGTCTTGTGCTACAGTTAACGATGGCGTTTCTAGTACCTGTGATTTATGGTCTCATTTTATATTGTGCTGCCTTTGTCATGGATCTATTCTTAGCCTCCTTGCAACGAAAGCAATATTATAATGCATAAAAGTTTCATTTGGGACCTCAGACTGACAATGATGGTTTCTTTTTCTTGTTACATGCTACTCAGTTATGCTTAAGCCCTTGCCATTTTTTTAGCAGAGTTGCTAATCGTTGCTCTGCTTATGCAACTGTCTTCGTGCTGCATTGTGGATTTCATAATGTCCTATTAGAGCTCTGGTTAGCCAGCAGATCTATCTTGCCACCAGCTGTAGGAAAACACTTTTAGAAAAAGTGCACTCCCAGTGGAAGTTATTCATATTTTAATGAGCAGGATGTTTTATGATCTTTGCTAATAAAAATGAAACTGGAAGAGAGCACTCTCTTGCCAGAATGTGTTCTTTTTCATATTGCCAGAAATTGCAGGCTACGCATAAACTGTTGTAAATCCAAGCATATTCTGTCAGGATATGAATATGTATTATTCAGTTAAATGTTACAGTATGACCATATAAATAGTAATAATACTGTGTGCTGAGATGGGAAATCCCATCGTGTATAATAATACCACCAACAGAATAGAATACTAATGTGTCTTCTGAAACATTCAGTGAAAAGTAGTTAGTGACCTCCCTGTTCAGCAGCTTTCTCCAGGCAAAAGACCTAAACCATTTCACATTCTTTACCTCTCCTCCTCAGCCCCTGAATTCCCAGAGGAACAGCATATATTAAGAGCTAACTGCCTACAGCTTGTGGGCTTACAAAATATCACTTCAGTTTTTTTCTTCATGACAAAAGCTATTTGAAAGCATTCTTTCACTTATAAATAGAAATAGCCTGAATAGTTAATGCTTCTTTTAAAATGTGTTCCTGAATTGACAACCTCAAACAAATGCTAATGTAAAATTTAGTCTGGCTGTTGAAAACTATATCCAGGTAATAAATTAGAAATATAATGTTTGAGATAGGAATAGATTTCCTTTCTGGCTTGCCTTTCCCAACCCCAAGGAAAACATATTTAAACCAATTCTAATTTATGTACTAGGGTCATACTCCCAGATTCTGAACTGAGTTTGATTGATCTTGCTGTTGGAGCTGAGCCATGAGTCTGCCTTTGCCACACTTTCTCAGAAAACAGCAGACTGGGATATGGGGAAATATAGGTCTCTAACAGGCTCCGCAGTTAGCCTAGTAAGATGTTTTTCTATCTTCTTAAATCCTTCTTTATTCTCATTCTATAAAACATAGTATATTATCTATCCTGGAAAGAAGTTTGAGCCTGCAATTGGTATTTTTCAGTAATATCTATTTATCATTCTTATTTGGATGAATGATGACAATGAATTTTCTGGAAGAGTTCTTATGAAGCTTTGCCCGTGCCAAGATTTTAATCATAAAATATCTTATGGCATCTTGTGCATTGGATGCCTAGGCTAGGACAGTTATCTGGTTTAGTTCCTTACGTTGTTGTTTATTAGGTACCGTGTGTTATCCAGAAAGTAAGAAGGCATTTGACACAGTGGATGTAGGATGGGTACAATTATTGTAATGCTAGTCAAATCAAGTCAGAGTATGGTGGAGACTATAATCTGTCAATAGTGGAAGAACAAGAGCAACACTATTTGCAGGTAATGAGGTATATATTACAAACTTTTTGAGTGTTTTATATCCATAAGCACTCTAGTGTTTCTAGTGTTAGCCTAATGCTTCTTTCTTCCTTTTTTTTTTTTTCCACTCCATCTGTTAATTTACCAGTGAGAAAGACAACCAATTTAAATGTAAAAACTAGCATTTGGCCATAATTCATTGATCAATGTCTATAGTAGAACATTACACAAAGACTGGGCATTTAGCTGAAAACCTGGTCTGGTAACACACATGGTTGTTGACTGGATACATTAGATAGAGCTTGCTTTGGTTTGGATTAATTTTTCAATGAATCCTTTTGTTAGTGATAGACTTTATTTCAATAATCTATATACTTTGTTGTGGTGCAGTAATCTATATAGTGTTTTCTAGTTGTTTGTGAAGGCTGAACCATTTTATATTATAGCATGACATAGGAGGAACTGCACTCTGAGCAGCAGGATGTAAGGCCTTCATCCTGAGGACACCAGTGGTGTAGATTGAAAGAGGTAGTAAACAGACGCATTTCCTTATTACTATACCTGAACATAGGAGTCAGCGCCAAAGGAATCTAACCATTTAGAGAATCATCGTGGTGTCAGGGTTTACCACCAACAGTGGAGTTAATCTAAAGCTAGAATTTATTTCTGATTTTGCAGGACATGTTCAGCTGCAGAAATGCACAGTATTTAGGTGGTTTGTTTGTCAGTTTTCTTGTTTGGTTTGGGGTTTGTTTGGGGTTTTTCTTTTTTCTTTTTTCTTTTTAATTTTTTCAATTGTTACAGATACATACCATGTTGTTTCAAGATTATATGAAAATAAACTTGTATTCCCACCCACAATTTGCTTCCAAGACACCAGACCTAAATATGACAGGTTGAAGAATGCAATGTTAGAATAAGTTGATATACACTATCAAACATTTGTCAGAAACGCATCTAACTTAATATGCTTCAGTATGGTGGCTCTGGGAACTTCATTTCTTTCAGATGATTTATTACACCTTTGCTGTAGCATTCAGTGTTGAATAAAACTTGTAATCAAAATTGGACTAGTAGTTTGCCCCACATCGCTTTTTCAAGTGTGTTTTATTTTTTCAGCTCTTGCTTTAATCTTGTACAGCAGAACACACTACTCTGTGGGTGGAAGTGTTGTAGGCAGGAACTTGATTCTTTTCTTTAGAAATCTTCTCCTGGTCATGTAAAGATAATTCCAGTTGATCACAGTTGATCTATGCTGTCTGTGTTTCTGAAATGGTATTGGTAAAATTGTCCCTTTCCAGGGAAGAAAACAGCTTCAGCTCTTTCACTCAATATACTCAGTCTGTGGAAATGTGTATGTCTGAAAATCACTTTTTTTTGCTATCATGCTCATGTCTGAGTATAATTCTAAAGAATTAGGGGTTCAGACAGGTGACTGTAGACTTGAATCCTTTGATGGCTATCTTCATGTAAACCATCTGTTAACACTTGGGGAGAAAAAGCACAATATTTTGTGCAAAATATGCACAGTGGCCCACAGATTACATGGGAGTTGATCTGCGTGAGGTATTTAATAACATCAGTCTGCACTCATCTGTTTACATTATCGAACAACTGAAGGTAGAGGCATATTCACCACCTGCTTAAAGTTGAGACTGTTTCTAATGGAAATCTTTTAACAAAGGGAGCTCCTGTTCACATGACAACAGAGACGAGACATGGGAAGGGATAAGAGGGAAGGAGTACTGGACTTCTAGTTCTCTGCATAAGGCTGAAGCTGAGAATAATGGAATTTCCCAGAAATAGAAGACTGTGTTCTAGGTGCAAAAGTCATGAAATGGGCTTAGGACATGAGAGAGAAGTGTGTCATGTAAAAGAAAAATCCAACTTATTAGGCTGACTAGGTAAGGAGGAAGGAAATTGACTGAACAAGAAATAGAAATATTTATAGAAATAACAGCTAGATGCCTCTCTGGAGAGAATAAGAATATGAACAACAGACATCTTGTAGGGCCTCTGAAGACCTTGTGCTCAAGAATAATTTTGGAAATTATGTGTGGTTTTTTCACTTTGCCTAGAGTTCCCTTTTAGCTACGACAATAAAACTGGGAAGTAATTTGTGTGAAAAACTTCAGTTAGATGTTGTCTTATTTAACTTCTGACAGCTAACTCTGAATTAGTAGCAGTATTAAACAATAGAGAAGTAAGTATTTATGGGATTAGACATCATTTGATCAAAAATAGGCATCTAATTTAGGAGAAGACCAGTTGCACCCTACAAGCTTGTATTTTTCTCTGTTGGTTTTCAAGGGAGACAGTCTTTTAGTTCTGTGAGTCTATCTCCTGTTAGCAATTGTTCATCCTGGAAGAGTGAATTGTAAACCTAGAGTGAGGATGAACCAATATGGAGGGAGGGAGAGTACTGAGGAAGGTGGGGAGCTAGCTATTTTCCTGGTAGCTTAAAAACCTCATGGTTGCACAGGCTCATTTCCATCAAGGGACAACAGAAAGTGTTTGTGGCCTGAAAATATGTCAGAGAAGCCTATCAAAGAGACTGTGCTTCAACTTAGCTGCGTCTAACCAAAGAAAATGCAAGACAGATCCATTTCTGTTGTCAAGTTTGCATTTTAAGGCTGCTTGTGTGTATGTGAGGGCACGTGTCTCTAGTAGAGGAGAAATCTGCCAGCTATATGACTGTACAGAACAGATTATTTTATATCCTTCTCTGAAAACCTAGTGCTCTCCACAGCTTAATATTGGCTGTACTTAGAAGAGAAGTGGCAGAAATACCTCAAATTAAGGTTTTCTTCAGATCATTTTGTGGCTGCTCTCCAGCTCAATTTCCTTGGCCCCTTCTGACAGAACCCAAGACCAAGGGGCTGAGAATTGATTTGCACTTAAGTCCTGCCTTAATATGGAATCAGAAGAAAAGAAACCTGTACGTGCAAGTGGATGTGGGAGTTCAGCAGCGCTTGGCTTACCAATGTTGACTAAGTCATAGCAACTTGAATGGTTAACTAGGTGGGTCAGGAATGCCGTAACAGACATGAAATGCTCTTAATAGAGGTTAAGGTAAACCCCAAATGTTCTTTATTGTTTTTATTTCTGAGACCCAAATACCAAACCCGCTGTAAGATTTTAGCAAAACTTTATACTTACTGTAACTTCAGCTGGATAAAAAGAAGTCAATTGAAATTTTTTTTTTCTCTTGTACTTCTTGGCCTTCTAATACCCCTTTGAAACATTTCAGGCTTTGTGAGCACAGTGTGGTATAAATGGTTTCTCAAAGTGATTACAGTAGGTTCTGCACAAACCTGCACAAGCAAGCTTGATATTCCATAGAGACTGCACTGAGGTTGGGGCCATTACTTAACAAGTCCTACTGAGCCAGATGAGAGTCTCATCAAAGCGAAAACTGAATCGATGATGCAAGATCTAGCTGAATAGGAAAAGGTCTGCGTCTTTATCTGAAGAAAGGAACGTAAATGCAACAAAAGGATGTTAAAGAGAAACAACCTTAGATTTTTTTTTTTTTTATTTAAACACTTATACTAGTGCTCTGCAGGTGTTGCCAGGTCATAAGCAGTCTGTATAAACACACCAGAGGCTCAAAATTAGCTTTAATAAACTTCTAAAAAGATGAGATTTTGCACTGTTTTAGTAGCATATGAATAAAAGTATCCAGAGGAGCTGTATCTTTCTGAAGATGAAGATATTCAAAATATGTATTTTGTTTTTAAACCCTTAGAGTTGACCAACTTGTGAATGTCATTGAGGTCAGGAGGTAATATTGCCCAATAAGGGTGGCATATTTGGCTTATCCTCAGTGTATTAGTCTTTTTTAAGGTATTGGTCAAATAATTTGGTTCACATCAGTCAAGCAATGATAAGAGTGTTTTTTCTTTGCAGAACACTTTTTAGGATTTTGAGGGTCTCAAGGGGATCAGAGGACATTTTGAGGAGTGCAAGCTGTGAGAGTGTATTGACCTCTAGGGTTCTTCGTAGTAAGTTTGTGGTCAGCAAGCAATAAAATCCTATAATATGGCAGGTACCGTTAACAGCTCACAAACAAATGGGAGCCTGAGATGGCAGAGGAAGGGTGTTAAATCTGAACTACTTCCAAGTCAGCAGTAATTGCTTCTGGATTCATGATGGTAATTGCATTTGCTTCAAATAGAGATGATGCAGTGCAACTGTTTCTCTGATAAAAATAAGTGGGGTTAAGACATAACTCTATCTTCCCCCAAAAACTTCAACTGCTCATCCTTCCCCCCAAACACAATATTCATAATGTTTGTCCTTTTACTTCCTTCTCCTGCTTTCCTCTTTTTGACTCTTATCTTTGCCAAATTTCCCTTTCAGCCTGTTCTTGCCATCTCTTGAGTAATCTGAAGCCCACCTTGCCACTCCCTGAATTTATATCGCTACAGCAGAGCAGTTAGTGCATTTTCTGAGAAGGTTTCTGAAGTGGTGCTTACCTGTCTGTGTGTAGTGGGTAGCCAGAGGATCCACAGACCATGCGAGACCTCCACCTATAGTTCTGTCGCCCTCACTGTTGTCAGAATACCCTCACAAGTACTGATGGGATTCTTCTCCTGGCTGGCAGCTTCACATTTTTTTTCTAGAGGGTGTTATAACAGGCAATCAAAAACAGTCAGAAAACTTCACATTGTGCTGGTTGCTGTTGCTACCTGTAGAAGATCATCCACATACCAATGGTTCTGGATTTTCTTTCCATGGTAGGAAGTCTGTTATATAGTAGAATACATGATGGATCAAATCAAACTCTGATAAATCTCAAAACCATGACTAGAATGCCATTATATATGGTTGTATGAATTTAAAGAAACGGTGTGGCAGACACTGCTCCTTCCAGACACTGCTGGCTCTCTTTTTGGGTGTCTTGCTCATGTCATGGGCTGTCACTGCTTGAGTCATTTAGATCAGTGGCTTTATCAGGTGACAATGACGAGTGTGTTACACTAGTAGACACAGAAATGTTTGTGACTTACCAAGTCTGGGTACAACCCTATCAAGATCTCAATACTATAGTGAGGTAAAACCCCAATGCACGATGTGCCTGCAAGCTACCCTCCCCTTCTTTTTCATTTCATTGGAAAGATCATAATGGAGTAATAGTGTGCTCTGTTTAAGTGTGAGGTCTGGGTGACAAATGACCAGGGCCACAGAGAATGTTATGGTGCATGGTACTTTGTCTAGCAGAGAAACCTCATAAGGTTTATAATGTATACATGGCCAGCTAATTTCCAGAGGGGAGGGTAGCAGAGCACTCAGAATTCATTGCCCATTTGCTATAGTTAACTAACACTTACAGTGTCACAGGAGACAGGAGAAGACATAGTAACTTGAGCAATAGAAGAAGATATTTTGTATGCTGCCATTTTTAAAACTCCAAGGTCTGAACAACAGATGAACAAAAAAACTTTATTTCTGTCTAATAGCTTAATGTTCTTTTATAGATTGCAAGGTACTGTTCAGACTAGCAAAGTTAAGATTTGGGGGGAGGATTTCTTTCCTCCCACTGCCCCTTCCCCCTGGGGAAATTGCTGGCTGCAGTAATTCTGCTTTTGTCATTGGATGGCTCTGGATTACTGCTAATGGTGTTAATGTATGTTAACATCTCTCCACGGTTTAATTACCTTGGAGACCTGCAGGCTTTACTGTTATCATAGAAGATGAAGCTGCTTGCGTGGTGTGCCTTTCATCAGATCCAAGTACTTTATAAACCCTCTAGATGTTTGATCTAAGCTAATCATCTAGATTCTTTGTAGAGCCAATTGAGAGAGAAGATGAATTTCTCTCAAGGTATCCATTTTAGCCACCTGTCTTTAGAATTTGCAAGGAACAGTTTATAGAATCATAGAATTATAGAATTATCTAGGTTAGAAGGGACCTTTCAGATAATCTAGTCCAACCGCCAATGGCATATAGGTGCTAAAATTCTCAGGCAGCTGAAAGAAATTCACCCTTGGCTACTACTGTTGCTGCAGAACACTGTTGAAGTAAGAGAGACACAGCTAAAAGCAATCACTTAATATTCTCAGTAATCTCTTTGGAAAGAGCTTCTTTCATTCTGAAAAGATGGCCTAAATGTTTTAAGGCATAAAATATGAAAAGGTTTGGATATTTTTTAAGGTTAAAAGATACTTCAGATGAGCATGATACTAAATATGTTGTCATCTCTAATTCTTGGCTAGTAAGCATTTTAACTCATGCAGACTTGTTCATGTAAGCTAGAAAAAATGATGCCATGGTTTGAGATGAACAATAATACTTTGTGTTTGAATTAGTGTTTAATTATAAGGTAACATATTGGAATTTGCTTAACCTGACACATTTAGAAGTACTATAGGGGACCATGAATGGAAACACCAGTAAATAATTAAATTATCTAATTGAAATCAAGAGCACATTCTCCAGCCATATAGGTAATTGGAAAATGATAAATCTAAAAGAGCTATATTGAAAACATGATGAGAAATTCAAGCTGAATTCCTGAAACTCCAAGAGAGACCATGTAAAATACCAGTAGTGTTTCTTTCTTAAAATAGATTGTTCTATTTATAGAAGCCTACAGTGAGGCTTCCACACTGAAATGCTTTGGCTTGACATCAAATGTAATTTGCTCTCTGACATTTGGAAATATCTCTCAAAATGATGGTAATGTTTGGGCTTAGGTAGCATTAGAAATTCTTTTCACTAGGATGCTTCTGATGTATTTTTGCACTCGTTACCTAGGAATCCAGAGAAAAGAATATTTTGAATAATAAGCAAGGTTTTATACTAATGTCTGCATTGTTTTGTTTCTACCCAGGATATAAAAATGTATCATGAGACAGCAGATTCCTACAGAACACATTTAATTAATTAATTTGTAAAATTACCTACTACTGTTATATTCAGATGAATATAAGTATGTATCTGAAACCATAAACACAGCTGTGTTTGGGTCTTTCTAAAAAGATTACCTAAGAATTTTCCAGTGCAAATAATGGATGGTATTCCAGTGCAAATAATGGAGGTACATTTTTCACTTTTTTCCTTTTTTCATTGACCTCTTCTAAAAGGCTCTTGAAAATACTAGGTTCAACTCTGACAGCACTGTTCCTGTTACAGTGCTGCCAACTACAGAAACATTTTACTACATAACTGAATCTCTGAGCTTTGACTGACATACACTGCTTCTACATTCTTTCGTATTGCTGTCTGTAATGAGGGTATTTGTGCAGCTTTAATGTTTTTCTTCTACAACAAAGAGAAATGCTTGCTTTTTCAACGATATTGCAAACCAGTGTGTTTTTTCATCTTGGTAACTTTTGATGGGTTTAGCCAAACCTTTTTGCATGGTGACTGCTAGCCGTTGAAGGCACGTATTGGTGAGGGCAGCCTTGAGGATATTATGCCATGACTACTGTCTTGCAGGTCGCATATTTAAATAATGTCACTATTTCACCACTGGGGGCTTGATTGAATAGAATAAATAGTTGAAGCTTTTTTTTTTTTTTTTGTGAGTTTAACAATCAACAATGAGATGAAACACACAGAACACTCCAACTGCAGTGTTGAGACTGAAGATTAATTGAAGAATAAAATCACAGAATCGTAGAATCATTTTGGTTGGAAGTGACCTTCAAGTGAAGTGACCACCTTCAGGAAGTGACCATCAAGTCCACCGATTAAACTAGCACAGCCAAATCCACCACTAAACCACATCTACGTGTCTTGTAAATACCTCCAGGGATGCCTATTCGACCACTTCTTTGGGCAGCCTGTTCCGAAGCTTGACAACCCTTTCAGTCAATATATTTTTGCTAATATCCAATCTAAACCTCCCCTGGTGCAAACTGAGGCCATTTCGTCTTGTCCTATCACTTGTTACTTGTAAGAAGAGACCAACCCCCACCCTGCTACACCCTCCTTTCAGGTAGTTGTAGTGAGCGATAGTCTCCCCTCAGCCTCCTTTTCTCCAGGCTGGACAACCCCAGCTCCCTCAGCCGCTTCTCATAAGACTTGTTCTCCAGATCCCTCACTAGCTTCGTTGCCCTTCTCTGAACATGGTCCAGCACCTCAATGTTTTTCTTGTAGTGAGGGGCCCAAAACTGAACACAGTATTCGAGGTGTGGCTTTACTAGTGCCAAGTACAGGGGGACGATCACTTCTCTGGTCCTGCTGGCCACACTATTTCTGATATAAGCCATGAGGCTGTGGGCCTTCTTGGCCACCTGGGCACACTGCCAGCTCATATTCAGCTGGCTGTCAACTAACACCCCAAGTCCTTTCCACTGGGCAGCTCTCCAGCCACTCTTCCCCAAGCCTGTGGTGCTGCACGGGGCTGTTTTGACCCAAGTGCAGCACTCGGCATTGTTGAACCTCATACCATTGGCCTCAAGTGGTGTGGCCCATTTCATTTCACTTCCTTCTTATTACGATAGTCATTGTCTGGGACTACCAAATGAGAGAGGTAGCTTTCTCTCTCTTCTCTCTTGTGCATGTGATATCACCTTGAAGGGAGAATTTGGGCTCCAGTAGTACTCACTATATGTTTTCATTGCAATCTCAATAAAATTCCTGGAAAATGCCTATTAACAGAGGCTAATTCCTCTTAGTGCTGTGAGAACTAGTGTGCCAGACTTATCTTGTTGAAGTTTGATAGAAATTTGGAGTTGTTTTAGGAAACAGACTGAAAACTCTAGGCTATATCATCTTTTGGTCCTGCCAAGAAAATACTGTAGATCAAAGTTTGAGTAAGGGTATAGGTTCCTTGCCACAATGCCCACCATCTCTTATGTTGTCACTTTTTTGTCCATAAGGGTAGAAGTGCTCCCTCCACTTTCTCCATTATTTTTTCCTCTACAAACATGTAACATCAGAGAATTAGGATGATGAAAGGAAATCTTGGCAAATGAGGGCCTCAGACATTTACTAGTATGGTGCTAAGGGATATCAGGAGACAATCGGACATCTGTTTCTTTCAGGAGTATTATTATTCTGTGCTTGCCAGGAACATTCCTCCTTTGGTGATAGATGCCTCTGCATGTCTACTAGGCAATCCAGGTCACTATGCCTTGATGCTATATGAGATAAAAGGTTTACTGCTAACATAAAGAAAAAAAAAGGTGTTAAAAGTGACTTCTAGACATTTCGCTACAGAGTTAGTACTAAGGAATTGTGAAGAGTAAAGAGAACTTAATCCAGAATCATACTTCATAGTGCCATGTTTGTGTCTGTTTCAAAGACTGTCAAGAATCTCTTAACAGGATTAAATCAAGGTTGTTTTCCATTAGCACCAGTAGACTTTGAATACGATTGTATTTAATGCCGTGTGCGTATTTACACATTTATTTACATAGCATGTAAAGGCGGTGTTATGTGCCATTCTCTAAGCACTGTAATGGGAAATACCAATTACAGCACATATAATTAAACAGTTTAAGTTTGATTGAGCAGTTAATTTCCATGTTAGCAAGAGTCTGTTTTTCTGTTATGTTCTTTGATTATCAAAACTTCCAGCCTTGCAAGACACTGACTGTTATTAAATGGCTTCCTATATTTCTTTGCAGAGAGTCTAAATCTTGTTAAAACTGGGACTATTATGCCTTGACTCCCTGTACTTTCTCTACTTTCTGGCTGACATGCCACCTGTGAAAAAGACTGTCAAAAATACAGCCTGTAGGCTTTTCTATTGATTGCAAGAGTAAAACTGGATTATCTCCCTCCTGTTTTGTCAGCTCAGTTTTTCACTTTGTCTTTCATCTTTAATCTTCATATTCTGTTTTCTCTGGTTTGAATTTCCTTAATTTGAAATCGTCTCATTAGGAGGGAGGGGGTAGACTAATAAGGCATTCTCTCATGCTTATTTCCATCTATTAAGCATTCATTTGGAGTTACATGGTGAAGTATAGATCCCTTGGAAAACGCCCATACATGCAGCCAGTTGTTGATCACTTACCACCCTATGTATTTCTCCCCAAAGACCCCTATAATAATCTCATAATTACCCTACAAGGTAATCTTGAAACCTTAGAGAAATTGACAGTGTGAAAATGAAATCTCATTTCATTTAACTCCTTGTGATGAATCGTAACACCTGTTAGCTATTTGCAGGATTTATATTTATTTTATTTGTAGGATTGCTAGCAAACATCCTCAGTGTCCAGGAAAGTCCAAGTGGTTCTGAGAGATTCAATTCCTGAGAAGACTGGAGAAAGATGAATTCCTTCTTTTTTTTTTTTTTTTTTTTTTTTTTTTTTTTTTTTTTTTTTTTTTTTTTTTTTTTTTTTTTTTTTTTTTTTTTTTTAATATAGTTCTTCCTTTCCTCTTACTGTTAGAGGTAAATTCATGTAAATGATGTCTGATGAAAATGGAAACCTATGCCATAGGCCAATTCTGCTAGCAGATTAATTACTTATATTTGATTTTGAAGGTTGAGTACTGGTAATTATTGGAATGTAATGGCCAAAGTGTTCTCTTGCAAAAATGACCAATAGCCATAATTTGGCTCTGAAATATCTAGTTTATGGCTGTGACATCAAAAAGCCTGAAAACTTCATAGATTAAAGCCAGTGGTGCTTCGCAAAACTGAAACAAATAGCTCTGGTTTCTATCTCATTAAAAAAAAAAAAAAGTGCAAGCAAACAAAATGGTAATTAAATATTGATGTACTACTTAAGTTGTTTTCTTGTTTGAATTTGAAATCAAGAAATTGAAAAGGATTGCACCTCCAAAATGAAATTCTGTATATTAGAACTTGAAAGTATGTCAGAAACATAAATGTGTAATATAATATATATGGCTGTTTTCAAAGTATTTTTTTCCCAGACACTGTTGTTCTTCTTTAGCTCATAACATTTCTTGGAAATTCATTTATTAGATTAGAGCTGGACTGATATTTATTTTTAATTCCTACAGGAATATCAACTTTTCTTTCAGATATTGTTCTTTC
The DNA here is from genome assembly GCF_001431845.1 of Calidris pugnax. Lineage (NCBI taxonomy): Eukaryota > Metazoa > Chordata > Aves > Charadriiformes > Scolopacidae > Calidris > Calidris pugnax. The sequence goes on from NW_015091257.1 coordinate 2,221,349, forward strand.
ACAGATATTGTTCTATTGCATTTAGTGGGTATAACTCTTCATTTGCGCTACAAGATGCATATGGTAGTAAGAAAAGGAGTCTGATCATATACTCTTTGAAGTCTGGAAGGACTCAAGGCCCTCACTTTTCTGACTTTAGCCCCACAGGGTTTAATAGCAGTTTACTGATGGAATATTAGCAGTGAGTCAATATCTTCCCAGGGGCAAAAGAGAGAAAGGATGAGGAATAATAATGCACACAAGTAAAACTACTGTAGGATTATATTTCTTGCTGGTGCATGAAGGACACTGCTTATCGATCAATTTCAGACTTTAAATTGTCTGAGACCGGTTAAAATCTCAGCCAATGGGCTACAGCTGGATGAAGCAATGTTGTTAGGGACAATTCCCATGAAGAACTTACAATTTTATCTTATACTTTCTTTATTTATACTTTTTTTCTAATGCAAAAAAAACCTGATAGGAATGTGATGTAAAAAATATTGGAACTGGAAAAGATTGTTTGGGTATTTCAAAGAAGGGAAAACATCAGACTTTATTGTTTTTTTTAATATTGTTCCCTTCACTGAATGAAACTCAGATTTCATACTTGATAGAGTGGTACTGCGGTTTCAGATTAACTCTTCAAACTCTTCAAACATAAATTCTTAGTGACTGTGTATTAGGCATCTACTGAACAGGTTCCTGCTTTAACCACAAATTTCAACATTCTGTTTAAATAATCAGGAATAATAAGTGGGAAAAGTTCCCGGCCAAGCATCTGACCACCTATTTTTCATGATTTGTAGGCCACATTTATTAATATTTTTGTGTAATGAGTAGTATAGTGGGGTTTTTTTCCATGTTTTAAACAATGCTTCTAGCAATCCATGACTCATGACTTTCTAGGACAGTGATGATACATACCGGTCTAAGGAACAAGTCTAAGGAACAAGACAATCTGTCTGATCAGCCTAGTCCTCATCAGTAGGCAAAATAATCCTGTCAAAATAGAGAAATGAATATCAAGATAGAGAAAAGATAAACTGAGGACAATAAATTACTGTAAAAAAAAAAAGGGAGCTTTATTCAGGGATATTTAGGGAAGTTTGAAGATGAAATGTCATAGAAGAACCACTGGAGAATCAGTAATTCACCCATAGTTAATGGTTTGCCTGATATAAATAATATTTTATAGAGGGTTAATCCTCATCTTTTCTGGCTGCTATTTCTAATGGCTTACAGCTACGTGTGAGTATAGACTTATGAGAAGAAAATTTGTCAGCTAACAGCATATTTTCTTTGTAGAAACAGGGGATTCTGATTAAAAGAGATCATCCAACCCTGTGATGACTTGGGGGAGGGGGTTCTGCCCAATTTATTCAGTGCAGTTATGGATGGGAAACTTGATTTTTTTTTAACATTCTTTTATTCAGCCATCAGCTGACACAGAATTAATCACATATCATCTACCCTGTTGGAAAGAAGATAGAGAACTTTTCAGAGAAGTTAATTCTTAAAGACTTCACTCTCTAAAGACAATGAAAGTGTCTGCTCTGGGACACCATCTGTTCAGCTGAAGTGGTCTGTAAGCCAAGCTGGGACTATGTGCTGTAGAGACCTGGTCAATGTGGGTTATGACACCTACTCATTCTGGGTGGATGGTTTTCCTTTTGAAAGACACCAGGATTTAGGCAAAAGACTATTATTTGCTTGAGTCCTGCCCTACTATGGGTGCACGTAGGATATATGATGAGACTTAGAGGATTGGAGGCATTCCCAAGTTCCCAAATTTACATCCTGCTTGAATTTATTATTGGGCAACCAGTAGTTTCCCTCTACCAAGCCAAAGAACAATAGAGTGGTGAAGAGGTTGCACAGCCCGTTTTGGGGAGTTTTGACAGTGGTAACAATTACTATTAAAGGAAATTGGGGGACAGTTTGGCTGAAGTGGAGAAAAAGGAAAAGGCAAGAGAGAATCTTTGTTCCAGAAAAGAAGCCATTAGCAGGAAAGAGACTAAGGAAGGAGACCTTGACCAATGGACATGTGTCAACTATATCTTAGCATGTTACAAAAGAACATGAGAGAAACTGAGATGAGGAATGACTCACACACTCTGTTTCTTTGCCTACGTTGAAGCCATTATTTGCTGCTTGTCGTATAGGTGATTACTTTCACATTTCTGGCAAAAATTTTTAGCTGTGCATGCACCAAGTATGTGACAGGATGGGTTTCATTGTGTTTTCCTGCAAATATAAAGAGGGAATGTGGTGACACCTCAAAATTTTCGCATTCATTTTGCAGGATTTCCCATTCATTTTACAGAAAATTCAGTGCAGTCTGTAAAAATGTCTCTCACTTTCTCCCCTTCCTGCTTCCATTTCAGTCTTTATCCTAAACTTCTTGACACATTTAGAAGCCTATCTTGGCAAGACAGTCACAGAACACTAGTGCTTTGGTGAAAAATCACATCTTCAAATGTGCTCCAGTGTGCTCATCAGCACAAGTCTCCACGTGAAATATAGTAGAGTTTTTTGCAGGGAATGGGCTTTTTTTTTAAGCCTAGTTGCTAAGTTGCCTTATTCAGTGTAAATTAGATATAGACTAAGTGTTCTAGCTCAAAATTTTATTATGTGAAGGAGATGTTACTTTTAATCTTTAGACTTAAGTGGTATTTTCTGTTCCGTTTCTGCTATGGTATGCTGTAAGATTTGCTGTGCGGAAAATAGCATGTAACTGACTATTATTCAAACACAACAGCAAAATTTGAGAAGCTGAGATGTAGAAAATTGTCAGTACAATCCTGTGTTCATAGTGGGAAATATAATCAGTGTACTGGATTTTTTCAGTGGCATGTCTGAGACGATTGGCAAGTTTACTTTGTGTGACATTAAGCTGGAGATTAACAGCCTTCCTTGCACAGTAATATTGCCAACTACTCCATATGACTGAGGGAAGCCTCATGCATGCATGGAATTTGAAGATATGCACTTACTTAAATGTTTGCGCACCTTTTCATAGTAGTGACATTTCTAAAGGTGGTCAAGAGAAGTATGTTGAGAAACTTTTTCATATTTTTTTTTTGCACCTTGTTTGCGCACCTTTTCATAGTAGTGACATTTCTAAAGGTGGTCAAGAGAAGTATGTTGAGAAACTTTTTCATATTTTTTTTTTCTCAGTGTAAGTCTTAGGCTCTGTCTCTTCCTGTTTGGAAGTATATGCTCTGTATATTTCTGTAGATAGCAGAAATTGAGATGGTAGGATACAGTAACTATTTTCAGTTAAAAAAGGTTTTTCTTTAAAACAGACGTGTTTCCAGCTAACAACAATCTGCAATACAAAATCTGAGGTAATTGCTAGTATTTGTAGCAATGAAGTCTTTCAGTGTTTGGTATATGAACTTCAAATTTTTACTACCTTCATATTTTAAATAGCTGAAAAAAAAGCTCAAAGAAATTATTGAAAATTATTTATAAAAACATCCATTGAGCTCTACATATGGTTTGTCTAACCTCTGCCATAAGTAAAGAACTCATTTTTTTCCACAGAGAAAAAATATTGACCACTTTGTTGCTGGTAAAAGAAACAAAAACCCAAACCCTTTTACCCCAGCCCATTTCTGATTGAGTATTTAAGTAGTACTCTTAGCAAGGATTTATGCTGTCATTTCAGTTTCAGTGCCTCCTCCTTTTTCTGATGGAGATTCCTTTTTTTATCTAAAAGAGGAATCATTTGGATATCTTTTTCTTGCCACACTTTCACATAAATTGAAAGGAAACAATGGGTTTCAAATGTGGTGGAGAGTGGTAGTGCTGCTTGAAATAGAGTTGGGTGTAAAGCCCAAAATGCAGATCTAGGATGGAAAACTACAGAAGCTTTGAAAACTGATCAGCCTGTTTATTGAGAAAACTAAGAAAGTCCTGCTTTAGTTTGGAAACATTCCTGCATGATACATTTAATTGTATTCTGATCAATGCTGACTTTTCACCCTTGCTAGTTAAAAAGATTTCCTCCAAACTTCAGCTTCTCGCTAGGTGTAATTGTAGCTTTTGAACATTCGCATTTAATATTAGTAGGTGAAGTATCCAGCATCATCAACGATACCTAAAACTGAAGGAAAACAGTTTAAGAAATAAATATGGTTTTAGGAACTCTGGTAGTTGAAGCTCTTGAAATAGGCTGACTTGAAATTTTTTGAGCTCCAGAGACTGTGCCTTTTTTATTTGTTTTTCCTCTCCTTGTAAATGGATGTTTGCAAGAAGACGATGTTCCAGAACTACAGCTTTGGCCAATAAACAGACATTCAATGTCTGTGCCCTTATGATACAGAATAAAACTTTTAGATGCTTTCTTTTATCATTGACAGTCTACAGTGGATGTACAAATTGCAACAGCATTACACTGTTTTCATTTTTTTGCTTTGGTTAGGGCTTTTTTTGATCCCCTGACAGTCTTCTGGCATATTGGAATGCAATATGAGAGAGGTTTCTTACCTCTCTTAACTAAGTTACAGATTCACCTTTCCCAACCTTTACTTACATGTTTCTCCTTCACTACAGTCTTCATATTGTTTTTCCCTTATCTGCATGTGTTAGACTTACATACTTGGACGTTCGCTGCAATGAAGTCATGCCATGGCAAAAATAGACTTATTTCTCTGTGTATCCATCATTTCAGGTTTACTGGTCCTAGGACACTATGGAGTTCAAAAAAGCCTGTCTGACTTTTAGCGGAATCCTCCTGAACTCTGTCATTTTAGCAGTAGAAAAAATGCAAGAATGTAGCAGCTGAACAGGGCTTAAGATGAACACACAACTTCTAAGGCATCATTACATCTGAAGTCAGAAATCCCTGCTCTGCTGGTAGAAAAGACAGAATTTGTCACTGAGGGATAGTTTTGCTCTTCAGGTCAGAAACAGTGCTTGTTATTGCTGATGAAAACTCTCTGGGCAGCTGACATGACCCAGCAGTAGGCCCTTTATTGCACAAAGCAAGAGCTTGTGAAATCCTGTTTGATGATTGACCTGTGGGTCCCGTGCGTGTCTGTGTGGAGTTCCTGTTTCTGGTGCATTAGAAACATTATAAGGATGCTTCTCCCTTTCTTTCCATGAAATGGGCTCAAAATGCCCATAGCAAATTAATATCTGTATCGGTTGCTATGATCATCAAAAAGATGCTCAAGCCACACTTGAACGCACAAAGACATTTTTGTTGGAGGGAACTTGGATTCTTTCAGAGTCTCCTGCTCCACCAACTTGCTTGCAGCTGAGTGTGATGACATGCAGTGTGATGCTACTGGTTTTCAGCAAGGAGAGGCAAATAAAGTCTTGCTCTTCCCTCAAAGTGCCCTTACTGTGAGCTAGTACTACTAGTAATCAGCTCTGCACAGTAGGTGTTTATTCATTAACTTTTATCATAGTCCTCTGCATAGGAGAGGATGATTATTTCAGCCATAACAGGGGCATACAAAGAAAATAATAAAGCATGGTACAAAAGTGGGAGAAGTATTGAGGTTATTAAAAATTAAAATGGTCTTTAATTGTGTTATGAAAATAAAAGTACATCTAATAATGCTACTCAGTTAAAACCTGGTTATGTAAAAGCATTTATAATATTTTTGTGCTTTTTATTTTAATTTGGATTTTTTTTTAAAACTAATATTTTTTTTTCTGATTAAAACGCTCTCTTTCTGGATTTAGGTATATGATCTCATTAAGAAAAATCCTTCATAGGTTCCTAGTAGGAGTTCTGCTATTGTGGTAGATTGACAAATGTGTAGACATACCATTCTTATTATGAAACTTCAAAAGCTTCTAATTCTCCCAGGATTGTAATCAAGAGATGTTGCAATCAATTTCTGTTGTTCTTGTAATGATACATGGGATTTTAATATAAATTGGTAACTTGTCCCTCCAATCACTTGAAAGAGAAGCTGGAAGCATGGTCAATTAAATTCAGACTTCCTTAAATTATTTTTATTGCTCATCATTCATGCAATAGCACCTTGATGTATACAGGCAATATCCTGCTAGGCTTTGGGGATGTGATTTTAATCACTGCGAGTAGCCAAGGAATTTAATGACTTAATGACAAGTCCACCCATTTTAATGGGAACTGTGTGCTAATTAATTTGTAGAGATAGTTTGTCAGCTTTTTAAGAAACATTGATAACTAGGCTGCATTTGCCCTTTGGGAATGTGAATAATTGACTAAGTTTAGCTTCCAAAAGAGTTGAATAGAGAGAGTGGAAAGATTGCTGCCGATTAACAAAATTCTATGATTTTTCTTTTAATAAAACAACACCTCAGATCTCTCTGTTCTGTTGAACAAAAAAAGCTTCATTTAGTCAAATCCAAAATACTTCAATTCAGAAATTAAAACCAAGAGTGAACTAATGGGAAACCAAAATCTAAGCGTACTTTTGGAGAGCAGGAAGCCACTTTCTTGTTCCCTTTGTCTGGTAACTGAAGAGGTTAGAAGTTAGGCTTGTGGCAAGACTCTTTCAGGATCTGACCGTGTTTGCAGGGGGGATGCTGGAAGATTAACCAACTGAAAAGATACAGGAAAACTGTGGTCTCTGAGCCCGTGTACCAGGATTTAGAACAGTAATTTGCAGTAGGCACAGAACAAAGTCAGATTGTAGCTCTTCCATGAAAATAAAATTGATTCACATTTGCAGTTGTCACTTCTACATAGAGTTGAGTTGGTATCTATAGTTTTGTTACCAGAATATGGTAGATACTGGAAAAGTTCCCTTTGATCTGCTAATTTTTTATAGAACCATTTGCTTTCTTTTTCTTCTTTAGTCAAGTACTTGATTCTTGCATATCCCAGACTACCACTCTTCATCTTGGCTGAAATTTTGTTTTCTTTCTGGAGTTTTTCTTTGTTTCATAGAATCACAGAATGGTTTGGATTGGAAGAGACCATCAAAGATCATCTAGTCCACCCCCACCCCTGCTGTGGTCAGGGGCATCTTCAACTAGATAAGGTTGCTCAAAGGCCCATCCAAATGGGGCTCATGTCTCTTCACCTTTGAGACTTAAGTGGGCCTTCAAGTCTCCTCACCTTTTCTGGTGAAAAAACTCACCTTTTTTGTCCATGAATCTCAAAAAATTAATTTCCATAAGGATTCCATGGCATTTATCTACTGAAAGTGAGGTCAGGGTGAACATACTAGTCTCCCAGAGAAAGAAAAAGGCCCCAGCACTTCTGAATGCAGTAGGATTCTTGAGTGCTTTATGTTCAAAGTTTTCAGTCCTGATAGATTCCTCCAAGAGAGACATATTTTTTAAATTGTTGCTATGCTGTCTTAGTACTTGAGTCCAATTGAAAACAGTAGAAATCTTACAATTTAGAAGGACACTGCAAGAGCAGTAATTGTTTTTAGTACACTAAGTTTGGCAAAAGTCTGAAAAGCTGTAACCCGAATTCATTTGTGCTGCTAGCTGATCCTCAGATTGTTCTGTTTGTAGCTTATCTCACTGCTAAGAAGTTTGTTTGCATTACTTGTAAGATGTTTTTGTTCTTGATGCAAATGACATGCAAGCATAAATATTCAATGTTTTAGACTTGCTTTTATAATAGTTTGTCATTCAGTGCTGCAACCAATGAAGATATCTATGATGTAGCAAAATATAATCTGAAGTAATTATTCTTGGAACCTTCTCCTACAGTATTTATAAAATATTTACAAATGGCAGCTAGCTTGTGTGTTTTCTGCTTGTCTTTAGATCAGAATGAAAAAGCAGAGGGAAAAAAAAGTCTGAAGGCTTTTCAAGTAGTGAGTGTGCATAACATTTTTGATTAGCAGATAAAGCATATCTTTCTGAGAGAAATCTCTAAAAATTAAAGCTATGAAAAATGATTTGATGGTAATGCTTTTATGAGAGTGTATACAGAATGGCCAAGAACCCAAGACAGAGATCATGTCTTACCTGAGCAAAACCAGGAAAGAGCTTCCATTGATCCTGAAGCAGTCCTGCTTGCTGAGCTTGGAAGTATAAATATTCTGCTAGTGTGGAATGACTTAGGTAAAAAATAGTAAACAAGAGGGTCCAAGATTCTTGTGATTCTGGGGGAATCACCTTAAAAACTTGCTGAACATAAATGATTGCTACGCTGCAGGTCAGTTCTTGAATGTTCTATTTTTACATATGTTGTATCACTTTTTGTCACTTTTTTGAAATGCTATTGCCATACACACTCATTGGTTCTTAGACACTGTTGCTGTCATTATTTAATTTATTTTTTTAAGATGCTATCCCTTAATCATACTAGCAAAGTGAGTAAATGTTATGACATCAAAACATAAAAAACCAGAATATTATTTTAGGTGAGGAACAAGCAGTAGACAATTGTAGTCCTGAGCAACACATCAGCCATTTTTTATGAGGTCCTTAAAAATAAAATAGTCCCAGTCACTCTTTTTGAAAAATGTGCTTGGGAATATAATCTATAAAGTAATAAAAATAAAAAGCAAAACCAGAAAACAAACAGCAACCAGTATGACATAGTTATTATTTCTCTCCTTTGTGTTTCTGCCTCTTTATGTAGTGTTGGAGCAATGCAACTACTTCAGACCAAGAGAGATAGTGCATCTGGTTTTACAAGTAATGAAAGTTAAATTATTTAAGTACAATCTGCATGTTTTGAATCCTTAGCATACAAGCGAAAACAGACCTGAGTGCAGACAGAAATGGAAAATTTCAGTACAGAAACTGGCTTTAATGGGAGATAATGGTCAGTAATTTTGAAGTGAGGTCACTTCATGTTAATCCCATCTCTGTCTCCCTATCTGAGGACAAGCTACTTTCTTCTGTTTTTCCGGTTTGTTGAAATTGTTCCAGTGTGATAGTGCTTCTTCATCTCACAGGGCTGGAAGAAGCCATTATGTCTACCTGGAATCATCATAGAAAGGATGAGTTAAGAAACTAAACGCTATCATGCTTGTCCTTGAAACTGTATTCAGCTTATTCTCTTGTCATCTCCATTTGGCAATCTGTTTTTTTACTGCAGAGCGGACAGTGAAGTAAGGTTCAGAAAGTGGAGAAGGTGAGAGTTGCATCCATGTGGGAGAATTTTACCTCAAGACATCTTGGTTGTATATCTTGCCTTTCACCTCAACAAATCAAATGCATTTAGAAAATATTTGTGTGTAGTCTAAGTAATGAATGCTGGCCAAGAAGCTTTTGGGAGACGTTGTTTAATGGTTGTGGGTGCAGAACTGCATGCAGGAAGATGATGTCAGTGTTGTTGAAGGCCATAAATGGAGCTATGTGTAGTAGGAGGCTCTTTGTGAGAACCATTCATTTTCCTACAGCTTTCCTTTGTCCTTAAACTTGTCTTCTACGCTATACAGGCTCCCAAACCTCCTTTTCAGTGCTAGCCCATGCAACGTTGGGGTAAATGAGAGGTCAAGTAAGGCTGGAAATCAGAGTTCTATTCCATCCTCCTGTTCACCATATCAATACTTGTTTTATCAGTTATTAATAATGCAAGAATGGAGATTCTCCAGCTGCTCCACACTCCAGTGCTTCATACCCCATACTCTTAGAAACTCAAATATCCCTTGCTGCCTTGGGCATTGTAAGTGTGGAGAACAGATTGCCCCAGTCTTTTATATATTTGAAGATTATAAGGTGTTGTTGAGTCTCTTATTCTTCAAATTAACATTTCTTCTCTCATTCCACAGTTCATTCAGTCTGTCCTAGTAAATTTTATATCTTCCGTTTCTGTGATCCTATTCTATGTTCCCTTTGAACTTTCTGACAGTCCATGCCTATCTTGGTTTCATGCTTGAAAGTAGTTCTCAAAATAATTTTCTAGGTGAGGCCTTACCACTGCCACATAGAGCAGAAAGATTTTTTCATGTACTCTTCTTGTTTGTGTAGCTGACAGTGACCTACATCTAGAATTTTACATGTGTTATATCAAGTTCCATCTAATTTTCCTCCAGCATATTATCCCAATTTTCAAATTCATTTTGAATCCTGATTCTGTCCTTCAGCTGCTTAAAGCCACTTCCAGCTTGATGTCACCTTTATATTTGTTTTTTTTTTTAGGGGTGTGTGTGTATCTATCTTTTGCACAGTTAATAAAAGTATTAGATAGTTCTAGATTGACAGTAGACCCCAATGGAACCCTGCTTGATTCAGCTTTCCAGGTTTTTTGGTAGTAATCTACTAAGAGGCAAATATAATGAAGTAGTTTTCCATTACAGCTTCTTGTTACCATGTTCATATACATGATAATCCACCTTAGTAGGGGAAATGTAAGTGTTTGAGGGAAGAGGAAATAAGGTTCCCTGATAGCCAGTCTGTTTTCTTCTCAGTTAAATCCTCTGTATCTCTCTTTTCTCCAGCTTCCTATAGCTAACGGAGGATGCTTAAAAGAAAAGCATGATTGTACAATCTTTTAAAAGACTGGAAATGGAAACTAAAGGAAACATTTTTTTTCTCTTTTCAACATGCTAAATCTATCTGGGAATTTTTTTCCTATCATAGTTTTTTACAGAATTGTAAAAAATAAATGCGTATTTGTACTGAGACTTACTGAAAGGAAGCTGCTTAGTAAAAACATTTCAACATGAAAGGATTTTTATTTGGCTACATCTGCTTTAAGTAGAAAAGTAAGGACAGTTTGGGCAAAGAGATTTCAACACCTACTCAAACCATTAACCGTTGATAACAAATATGTCTGTAAGAGTTGTCTCTATGGGTAAATGCATATCATGCCACTTGTGTAATCCTCTAGACTGTGTATGGTTAAGTTCTATTCATAGCATTGTAGTGTCCCTGTTGCCAAAAAATCTGAGATGCTTCCAGAAAAGTGACAGTAATATGATCTACCATCTGACACTTTTTTTATTTTTATTTTTTTTTTTCACAAGGAGAACTTTGCATGTGAAATTTTTTAAGGGAAAAAGGTATTGTATGCTAAGCAAAAGCGCTTTGTGTCCTCAACAAAGATTCCTAATGCAGTCTAATACAGTTACTGTCAAACTCAACTTGGTCTAAGTCTGTATAAGGTGTCAGGGCAGTGTTGAACCTTAATTTATCAAAAGCATAGTGTTTGGCTTGGACAACTGGACATGGAACCTTCAAATTTAATAAGTTTCCTTTTTCACTTAATCTGTTCTTTTCGGGCCCAATAACCAAAATCAGTCTTGTAGAAGATTCTCAGCAAAGATACATGTTTCTAAGCTAGCCCCTAGACATTTCCAACACACAAATTCTTTTGCTTGTAATACATCTGTCTCCTGCAGCTATACAGTCTGTTTTGTTGATCTGTCAACATGTTTCTTCAGTTGGTCTAACTACTTATTTTTATGCAGTTTCCAATTCTAGCTGTTCTCTACTGACAGAGGGAAGTAATACATGGTATTTGCTCTCCATTAAGAGTTTACAAAACACAATCAGCATTCAAATACCATCATATGATAAACCAATTAAGTTAAACCTGGCAAACCAGATGTAAAAAATGCTTTTCCCCTAATGCTTCTTTGAACAGTTTTTTACCCAGCCTCATTCTTCTCTCTCCCTGCTTGATAGGAAACAGCCTGAACTGCAAGCTTACCATAATCTGTTTTTCAAAACCTAATTTACTGCCTCAGTCAAAGAAGATTTGATCTCATGTATAAGCCATTGGTCTGGGCACTCTGATCTCGGTTACATCCAGATTTATGGGACAGAGTAAATTTTTAAAAAAACCCACAGCCCTCCTGCACCTAACACTCTACCAAAATAAGACTTTGTCTTGAAACATGGAAATACAATCATGGTATCTCTGTTCATGTTGCATCTGCTAAAAAGAAATATTGAGTGGTTTATCAGACTCCTTCAGCATCACTGGTGCTGGGGAGAAAGTTCTCAATGTCCTCTCAGCCTGTAGACTATTTCTCAGCATTGGAGCAAATTTTTACTATTTTTCCTTTTGGTTTGGGATAATCAGATTACTAGAGGACAATGGTAGTCTTCTGTCTTGGCTTGTAAATGAAACATTACTAAGACTTGCATGAAGCTATTGCCCCATGCAAGTAAAACTTGGTTGTTTTAGTTAAAGCAGGATCACTGCTTGCATGAATGAATTTTCATTTAGGACTGTTAGAAACTGGTATGAGAAAGTGAAAGTCAGCTTAAAGCTGCTCCTGTATTTTATCAATGTAAATGGTTCTTAAACCGAAGCAGGCCTGTTCTTTTTTGTCACTTACCCATCATTTCCAGATGGCTCCCTTGAACTGCCTGTGGGGTTGCTATGTTCTACAGTGCTGGGGAGACTTCTGTGCTGCAGATTTTTCCACATCTTAGTGACAGTGAGAAGACAACATAAGACAAGGCAGGCTGTTCCCGTGCCACTTTAGTAACAAGGGAATTCTGCCTGGAGGAGGTTTGCTATTTGTAAACCCAGTCACATTTAATGAATGGGGTCAGAATCTGTAGATAGCTAAGGATTTTGTATCTGCAGGAAAGCTGAGGGTGGCTTGGAGAATAACTTGCACTACGTTTATGAAATAAAACCTCTGCAGTGAGTCTGAACCAGTAAAGTGTGTGTATAGCAGGTTCCTGTTTCTTGTTGATTTTTGTTCACACTTGTTGCATTTGTGCCTGTAGACAGTCCACAAGCCATCTGTGGCAGCAGTCATCTTCCTCTCTGCTTGCTTAGTAAAGCAAGAGTGCTCGCTCTTCGGACAGGTCTCCCTCACACAGATGATGAGAGTGATGATGATTTACATTCCCAGTAGCTTGACTTAGAACCAGATCAGAAATACAAAGCTCCTTTCTTAAAATCTAGAAGTCACTGTCATCCTTCCTGTCAGAAATGGGCCATGGCTGTGAATGGCTACTGCATTCCCAGGAAAGGATGAAAAATACTTTCAAAACCCTCCCTGCAACTGATTATTCTTTGTCCTCCCCATTACCATTCTTATCATAATGTGCTGCCTTTGCCCTTGCTTCCGACTAATAATCCTTGCTTACTGATGGAGGTTAAATGTGATTGTTGAAAGAAATAGGTTTAAAAGAGCGAGAGCCAGTTGGGTCCATACTGATACAATAAAAGCAATTACACTTAAAAGATTAGAAGCATTGAAATGGCAGCTGAAGCAGCTCCAGACTCTGGGGCTCAGTAGGAAGTTCAAATGCCCTGTTTTTGTTTTAGTTTTGGATGGAGTTTTTCAGAGGAGTGGATTATAAATGGCTTCTACTGGGAAAGCAATTAGAATTAACTGGTCAAATAAGTTGGAAGTAATGACATGAGTACAAAGCTGGCAAATTTAGTTACTGAATGGTCAGGTGGGATATGAACAGTGGTTTACCATACTGAAGGAAATAAAAGCTACTGCAAATTAAATGCAGAATCGATGTAAGAGATTTTAGTTGGACTTGTAGATTCAATGGTCTCTGCTTCCAGGGAGTGAATGTAAATCAGTGGGGAAGTGCAAATGATTTTAGGTCTTATGCACATTGTTTCATGGTAAATAGCCTGTGATTTGGAGCCAAATTTTAAAGGTCCATGACTTCAGAAAGTAGAGAAGCACCAAAGTGAATGCAAATGTCAGTAGATTTCTAATTTCCAGTGTCTCATTGATAGTTAGGAACTATATAGCTTCTGAAAATATTACTGAGAATCTGCATCCCTTTTTCAAGATCTATCCAATAGCAATAGATAGACATCAGATCAAGACCACTCGTGATCACACTTAAGTCAGTGTGTGCCGTATCAGAATCATCCTGCCTTTACATAATGGCAAATCTCAGGGCTTTAGAAAAAACTATAAATATGATAATGGCACTGAAGATGAATACCAGACTCTGAATTTCTATATTAGTTGTAGCTTGGACAGTATTCACAGTGCCTAGAATAGAAGAGAGGTTATGAGACAACGTGTCTTGACTCAGCTGCTTATCAGAGTGCTACCTGTAAGTAAACTCATGTAACTTTGTGTCATGCTGAAGACAATTCCCTACTCAGACTTTGTAAGTCTGGCATTGCCCCAACAAGAGTTCTTTCAATTTGCACACTTCTACTTTTGCAGAGGCTTTCCACACTGAAATTAGAAAGCAGTGAAAGGATTATTGTAAAGCGAATCCAGCAGACAATCAAAATCTAGCTTCTTCGAATACCCTGTACTGCTGCATTTGGCAAACTCCATGCCCAGTGTTTTACAGTTCTGGTTGCGATACGCCCGGTTTCAACCAGTGCAGGTTCCCATAGGAACACTGCTGTTCGTATGTAAGGGAGAAGAGCATATTGTCAGAATTTGCTTCTCTTGTAGTTTCTACCTAAGTGCTTCTAGTGGGAACTTTATTTCTCTAATCTTGCTGAAATAAATTTTATTTTTTCCACATTATCACTGACTTTATTTAATTATTTTTTTCCGGTGTCCCCGTAATCTTGGCCCAGGCTTAAATGCAAATTTATTTTGTTCCTTTTACTGGCACTTCTAGTTCCTGTAGGGATTTCTAACCAATTAGTCATTCAGAATGTAGCTGTTAGGTAGAACAAGAGAAGATTCTCCAATTTGCCTCCCAGTGTCAAGAGAAGCAGAGGCACCCTCGCAGGGGCAGTTCCTTACCAAGAGCAGCATTGCTGTCACAGATGATAAGTAAAAGTGAATTCATAGTTACTCCTCAAGGATCATTTCTAGATGCAATTTACCATAAAAAATGCCAAATATAACTCCAATGTTCTTTGAAAAACTCAATTTTCTTTCACTCCCAGTAGAAATATTCATGTGTAATCTTTTGTTAAGTAGATTTTTTACTGCTTAGTACTAGGATGTGCAATTAGCTGATTGTGTTTTTATCTTTTTTTTTTCTTTTTTTTTCACAATCAGCAAATCATTATGATCCAATGCAGAAATGACTTTCTTTTGTCAAGTTGGTCTATAGGTCAAGACCTGCAGCAGAGCAGAGAGCAGAGGTTATTGGCAGAGCTTGTATTTGGGGGGATTTAGTTTTGATTGCTTGTTGTTTTTTTCTGATGCACACTGTTAGAACATCTCACAGACCAGGTTTATACAGGAAAAATAGAAGCATTAAAACCGAGGCAATATTGTTCTTGGTGATATTAAGGTGTGATGCATAAGTCCGCAGAGTAATGTCATGAAGAGCAAGCTTTTATTGAAATAGTATTACAGTTTATAGTCATCTAGGGCCAACTTTTTCCTACTGATAGGTGGATCAACCAGTCATTGAAGTATCTTTTAGGACTGCTAAAAATGCTTTTGTTGATTATTTGCCCCAGACAATTTTTTCCCAGTGTTCACTAGACCTTCCATGTGAAAGCTCAGGGTACTCTTATGGAACAGCGGCCAGTGGAAAGGCACTCAGAGCTGTGTCTGTGTGTGTTTCTACTTCAGGGTGGCACAGTGAAACATCCAGTCCTTTTCAGAACTATTTCCTGTGAATCTATGACTTGAAGAGGAACAGCCACATTAAACCAAAATTAGGCCTGTGCTTAAACATGTACTGAATTGAAATTTAAAGCTAATGTTCTATACAAGTACCTGTATCCCAGTGAAATAATGACTCTCTTTTCAAATGCATTCACTCAACTCAGTAGGAGTATCTACACCTTTATCTTAGGCAGCCCATTTTTAGAATGACTTTATCTAGCAGTAGATTTTCATAATATGCTCATTGCTGGAGAATATGTGCTGATTAGAAATCGGTGACACTGCTTCTGGACTCTGTTCTAATACTGGCTGTAAATTTCACTGAGCCAAATGCATCATGGAGCTTTTAAGTAGCAGTCAGACAGTTCTGGCAATGTCACTTGTTTGTAAGAGGGAGGGGGCTAAGATGTAGAATTCAAATGATGATACTGAAGTCCATAAACCAAGTACATTCATACTGGGGGAGAAGTTCTGACAGGATTACCTCTAAGTTCCTATATGTATCCAGTGCAATAGCAGTGGTTCCGATTATATGATTTACTGTTTCGTCATTCAAACTCTTGTTTAGTACTGATTTCTGATTCTGCAAAATCACTTCCATACTCTGGAAAGGTGCTGATGCTGTCCTTCTTCCAGTTTTCCAGTGCAGTAAAGCTAACGTTCTGTCTATTTTCTGGGGCCTTTCTTGAGTGCATGACCATTTAGTACTAATATTTCTTGTCTCTAGAGATCTTTTTTCCCAGCAAACATTGAAATACTTTTGTATAGAGGTAGTCTTACTAGTTTCTGAAGGGACCTGCTGTTTCTGTAGTACCATATTTGTTGCTCCAGGTTGCTCCTCGTATGAGGATTGGCCAGGCATATTCACTCCAGGGAAAAGTCATTCGCTCCCTTACCTTTGTAATAGAAGCTTTTGGGAGCAGGGGCTCTTCTCCCTGTATATATTTAAGAAGGATTTAATGTCTTTCTCTAACATGTCCCCAGACTTTGTGGTGGGATTAGTGCAGCTTTAGCATCCAGAATAGTCAGTTTTATATATGTAATAGTCTCATTTCAGCCCTGGATATTTGTGCCAATATTTTCTTATACAAGACCCTCAGTATTATATACTTTGTTTCAAGCAAGTGAACTGTCTGAGCCCACTGCCAGTATTTTCAATTGCAAAGCTCTAGTAATCTGTTATATTCAAGTTTCACTGACTTTCTCATTTTTTACCAGTATTGAAACACATATAATCTCAAATGAGCAAATTAATCATGTTTAAATTTTTGAATCTAACTCATAACTTTCCAAAGTTCTTTTAAAATGAAAGAGATTTGTATTGTTTCATGATGCTGTATTTTGCTTTCCTTGTTTTCTGGGAGCATTTTAACATTCTCACGATGAAAAATATTACTAGCTTGTTTAAAGGAAGAATTTAGAACCGGAAGAACAAAGGCAAAAATAAATGTAATCTTATTCTGTTTCTATTTCTTTTTTATTTCTTCCTTTTCTTTTTTTTTTTTTTTTTTTTGAGTGTGTCAGAATCACAGAACGGTTGAGATTGGGAGGGACCTCTGGGGGTCATGTTGTCCAATACCCCCTGCTCAAGCAGGGTCACCTGGAGCCCAGGTCCATGTCCAAATGGCCTTTGAATATCTCTGAGGATGGAGACTCCACAATCTCCCTAGGCCACCTGTTCCCATTCACCTGACAGAGACAAAGTGTTTCCTGATGTTCGGAGGGAACCTCTTGTATTTCAGTTTGTTCCCATTGCCTCTAGTCCTCCCACTGGGCACCACTGAGCAGAGCCTGGCTTCATCTTCCTTGCACTCTTCCTTCAGTTATTTATATACATTGATAAGATCCCCCCCAGCCTTCTCCAGGCTAAATGATCCCATCTCTCTCATCATTTCCTTGTATGATTGATGGTCCAGTCCCTTAATCATCTTTTTAGCTCTTTGTTGGACTCTCTCCAATATGTCCATATCTTTCATACTGGGGACCCTAGAACTGAACACAGTACTCCAGGTGTGGCCTCACCAGTGCAGAGTAGAAGTGAAGGATCACCTCCTTTAACTTGCTGGCAACAGCCCTTCCGATGCAGCCCAGGATATCATTAGCAATATCCATTACTCTCCCCTCATCTACCAGGCCAGTCATTTCAAGTTTACAAGGTTGGTCAAGCATGATCTCCCCCATGTGAATCCATGCTGACTGCTCTCAATCACCTTCTTGTCTTTCATGTGTCTGGAAATAGTTTCCAGGATTAGCTGCTCTGTCATCTTCCCAGGGATCAAGGTGAGGCTGACCAACTTGTAGATCCCTGGTTCCTCCTTCTTGCCGTTCTTGAAGTCAGGAGTGACATTTGTGTTCCTTCAGTTCTCACGCATCTTTCTCAGTTGCCAGGATTGTTCAATGATTATCGAAAGTGGCCTCACAATGACAACAGCCAACTCCCTCAGCACTTGTGGATGCACCTTATCAGGGCCCATGGACTTAGGTATGTCCAGTATTTTCTGGCCTGAGCTCTGAGTCAAGCTAATAATATTTGTGGAACATCCATGGATACCTTATGTCAGTTCTAACCCACAAAAAAAAAAGTTTCAAGGGAGGATAGGATACTGTGCCAATATCTGGGCTGCAGTTTCTCCACAGCACGTCTTAGGGGGGAGAAAATAAGTGTGGGATTCAAGAGAGGCTTTTTAGACTTGGCTTTCTATCTTCAGCAAATGCTTTTAATAACTAATTACCATACAGATGTCTGTTAATCTACTTAAGCATTTAACTTAATGTAATATTCTGTGCCAAAACCACACCTCAGTTACACTTTGAAACTACTGAAGTGCAAGCTAGAATTTTAACAATTTATATACAAACAATTTATATACAGTAGACAAAAACATGTCTAATGACTAAATTCTAATAATAAAACTGAAAAGCTCTTGAGAAGGGAGCATTACATTTGGAAAACTGAATTTTATAAAGTCAGGGAATAATACAGGTTAGAAGTGATATCAAGAGGTCTCTATTCCAACTTTTTCCTCAAAGCAGGGTTAGCTATTGGAGCAGATGGTGTTGCAAGGGGCTTTCCACTCACAGCTTTCCACTCAGTTCTTGAAAACCTCCAAGGACCGAGGCGAACAACCTGCCTGGGCAGTTTTCACCACTGCTTGACTATCTTCACTCTGAAACAGTTTTTCCTTATATCCAGTTGGAACCTCTCTTATTTCAATTTATGTTTATTGTCTCATTCTCCCTCTATACATTGCTAAAAAGAGCTTGGCTCTGTCTTCTTGATAACTTACTGATAGATCCTGATAAACTCTTGTTAGGTCTCTCTGAAGCTGTCTGTTCTCCAGACTGAGCAAGACCTGTTGCCTTAGCCTCTCCTCACAGGCTAAGTGCTTTGGTCCCCTGACAGTCTTGGCAGCCCACTGCTGAACTTGCTTAAGTAGGTCATAGTCTTTCTTGCATTTGAGGACCCAAAACTGAATGTCATATTCTAGGTGCAGTCTAACAAATGCCAAGGGAAGAAGGGCAATTACTTTTCTCAATTTACTGACTGTACTCCTGTTAATTATAGCCCAGGCTGTTGCTTGCTGCCTTTTCTACCAGGGCATGCTGTTGGCTCACATTCAGCTTGATGTCTACCAAGTCCTTTCCGACAGAGTTGTTCCTCAGTCAGCCAGTCCCGAGCCTGTGTCATTGGCAGGCGCTCTTCCTTCACACATGCAGGACTTTGCATTTGTCGTTGCTGAATTTCATGATATGTCCGTTGGCCCATTCTTCCAGCTAGTACAGCTCCCTTTGGATTGCAACCCTTCCTTTGAACATATCAACTGCTCCTCTCAGTTTGGTATCATCTGCAAATATGACAAGAGTGAACTTTGTCACCTCCCCCAGATCCTTGATAAAGATATTAACAGGGTCCCAGGATAGACTCCTGTGTTACTCCAGTGGATACTGATTTCCAGGTAGAATATGACCCATTGACTGTTACCCTTTGAAGCCCAATCATGCAACCGTTTTTTTTTTTTTACTCATCTAGTTGCTACAATTTGCAATTTTCAAACTAGTTGTCATGATTTCAGCTGGTGCAGAGTTGACTTTCTTTCTCCCAGCTGGTATAGTGCTTTGTTTTGGCTTTGAGATGAGGCTAGTGTTATAATGCACTGGTGGTTTTAGTTGTGGCTAAGCAGTCAAAGCCTTTTCTGCTCCTTGCACTACCCCACCGCTGAGTAGGCTGGGAGGGTACAAAAAGTTGGGAGGAGACACAGCTGGGACAGCTGACTCCAGCTGACCAAAGGGATATTCCATGCCATATGACGTCATGCTCAGTATATAAAGCTGAGGGAAGAAGAAGGAAGAGGGAAACATTCAGAGGTATGGACAGAGTGGACTGGTTTGAGATGCTCCATTTTGATATAGACTTCAGACAGAAAAAAGTTTTTTCTTTGATTATGCAAATGCAATGTTTTGGGCTGAAATGTAGCACAAAAAAAAGAGAGAATTTGGGCCCAAAGAAATGAGAATCTTACATTAAGCAAATAATGTGTCTCTGATGTAATAAATCAGAAACACTTGGGTCCCAAGCAGATGCTATGGCTTAAGACTTCTAATGGTTGTCAGGTGCCTTGGATGCCTTGTTATGCAAAGGCTGGGAGGAAGTAAATACAACTGCAGATCACACCTTGGTCAACTGTTTTTATTGTTTCCTTAAGCACAACATTGTATTTCAGATTAAAAACGCTTCAGGACTTGATGATCTCAAAGGTATTTTCCAACCTAAATGATTCTATGATTCTGCTGCAGTGCTGAGAGGAAGCTATAGTTCTTATGCAGGTATTTTGAAGAAGCAATTTCCATGCTTGTCTAGTATTCGTTCTATCACAGAATAACTTTCAAGCCTACTTGCTGATACTGAATTAATACAATAGTGTAAAAATCTCAAAGATTTAGTCACTCTTCCATAAAAAATATAGAAATAC
The DNA here is from genome assembly GCF_001431845.1 of Calidris pugnax. Lineage (NCBI taxonomy): Eukaryota > Metazoa > Chordata > Aves > Charadriiformes > Scolopacidae > Calidris > Calidris pugnax. Next base: position 2,241,696 of record NW_015091257.1, read on the forward strand.
AGGGTAACCATAAAGTAAGAAAATAACTATGTGATTAGACACTAAGGAGTCATTAATGTAAATACTGAAAAATTTTGTAAGATTATAATCTGACCTGAGATTCCAACCACTGTGCATGTGGACGTATATAGAAAATCAAGCTTCCTTAGTAATTGCTGCAGATGGAGTTCTGTTTGAAATAAGATTCAAGAGATGAATATTTCTTTGGATAAGAACTCTGAAAGCCTTTCAATACTGTTAAATACCCTAAAAATAAGTTGTATACAAATATTCTTGGGAATTATTTGCCCCCAGGAATGTTTCTGAAAAGCAAAACTCTAATTCTTTAGTGTGTTCATGGAGAAATTAATGATAGGAATACCTGTGCTACCTCTTCTGAAAAGCTTTTGATTTTTCCCACCTCCTCTTAGTCATAGAAGTTAATCTATGTAATTAGGGAACAAAACTAATGTGATACAGATGATCACACCCTGCAGTCAGTCAGTTAGTATTATCCTCTTGATTAAAGCTCCCAAAGTCTTCTCTTGGTGCAGTCAGGCTTGAACTGAATATTTTAGGAAGTCCAGATGCAGAAATCTGAGCATTTGGCAAACATTTTTAAATTACAAAACCAATGAAAATAAAGCTGTTCTTAGAGGGGAAAAAGACTAAACTAATTGAATAACTACAAGATTATAGTAGCACATGTAAAATGGTAAGTACAGGTTGTTTTGCAGTTGTTACATTAATTGGTAATTCTGAAAGTTAGAGTCTCTCTAGTAGTGGCTCAAAACTCTCAGTGTTACCACTTATTTGTGTACACGGATACAGGCTTGGTGAAATTCAAGACAGATCTGAATTCCATAAGAAGTTCTGGTTGGCCTAAGGATTGGACTAGCAAATAACCATCATGGAAAAGAATATTTTCCTTCTTTTTAGCATCAAAGATGAATGATTAAGATCAGAGTGGAAAGTTACAAAATGTGTTTTATTCTCTCTCAAATTAGTTCCGGTCAGCTTTAAAAGCTTCATAGAGTAATTGTGTCACTGTGCCATCATGAAACACATCACACTTTTCACTTCAGTCAGAAGGCTGGTTTTAGGAACTACTCTTTAAACTGGCCTAGAAACTCCAGTTTCATTTCCAGGTAGATAGACTTGGTTATTGGAAAGAATTTCTTACTTTAAAGTATAATGAATTTCTGAAATAAACTCTCTGGGCGGGTGGTGAGATGCTTATGACCAGCAGTTTTGAAGACTAGACTAGACTCTGACTGCATCAAAGTCAGCGTGCTTGGCTGCTGTGCAAACTGCCTGTGCTGGAAGAGGAACTGGTTAGTATCCTGAGGTCCTCTTCTAAGATCATACATTTTTCATTCCTCATCTGTCCAGTATGTGTTTCATTGCCATACATATTATGTAGCGATAGAACACAACAAGGTTTATCCTGTAAAACGCTGGTGTAACATGTTCTCCAAATCAGTGACAGAGTCTGATCAGTACTCGGCTCCTGCTCCTGCCATTCCAGAGTTTTGGGCTGGGGTGAGTAACTGAAAGCTCCCCAACCTCTTGCTTCTGTGGATTAATGTGGAAACAGAAGGAAAAAATGGAGGGCTTTGTCTTCACTCAATCTTCTCTGCTGCTCCAGAGCAAAATTTTCCATTCTTAGGTACAGCTGTTCAGAAGAAGGACCCAAAATGAGAACTCCCTCTGCAAATACTGTTGTGAAAGCTTTCTGGACTCATTTTAAGAGGAAGTTTGATAAATTGGGAGATCCGTGAGAATCAATGGTTAGCATGGTGTGTGACAATACTATTTCTGTTCTGTCCTTGTGTCTGGTTTTCTACTGGGAGCAAGGGAGATGTTGATAAGAGTGAAGAAATGTGCCTATAAGACAGCCAAAACTTTCTTTAGCTTCTACTGAAACACTTACCAACTGCTGCTCTTCTTCTGCACCACTGATACCAACACTGTCAGCACAGATGTGCTTCTAGGAGGTTATAATGATGTTTCTTGGCCATCCAGTGCTTTTGAAGCAGGAAAGGATGTCAAGAAAAAGCTTGAAGTGTAAAATGTACAAGGAAAAAGAGTTAAATTACTTTCCTTTTTACCTTTTCTATTTTCCTATTCCTCAGTTGGATCACTACTATTCCTGTTATAGATCACTCTAATTTTATAGGAGAATTATCTTCTATGGAGAATTGATAATGTAAAGCCTTTTAGTGCTAAGCCTTGCCTACAGGTCTCCCTGTTAAAGTACAATCAGGACAAATAGAAGCCTCTTGGAATTGAGAGAGGATGGGAAATAAATGATGTAATGACTAAGCTTTCTAAATTTCTGGGTCTACATAGTAATCTAGGTCTGTGTTCTGCTAGTATCTTTGTCATTTACAGTACCCAGGAAACGTTAGCTTTGAGAACAGAGCAAGGCTTGAAGTGCAGTGTCAAAGAAGTCTAGCCTTGGAAGACTTACCTAGTGCATGGCACCATGGACTGAGAAATTTTACAAGAAACACTAGTTTGTGTTTCTGTAGATATTATTAAAGGATCTTAAGTATTTCATAGAATCATAGAACCGTCCAGGCTGGAAGGGACCTCCAAAGGTCATCTAGTCCTACCTCCCCGCAGTCAGCAGGGACACCCCCAACTAGACCAGGTTGCCCAGGGCCTCATCGAGCCTCACCTTGAATATCTCCAGGGATGGGGCCTCAACCACCTCCTTGGGCAACCCGTTCCAGTGCTCCACCACCCTCACAGTAAAAAACTTTCTCCTAATCTCCAATCTAAATCTGTTCCCCTCCAGTTTAAAGCCATTTCCCCTCGTCCTGTCATTGCAGGCCTTTGTAAACAGGCTCTCCCCAACCTTTCTGTAGGCCCCCTTCAGGTACTGGAAGGCTGTCATTAGGTATCCCCAGAGCCTCCTCTTCTCCAGGCTGAACAACCCCAGCTCTCTCAGCCTGTCCTTGTAGCAGAGGTGCTCCAACCCCCTGATCATCCTTGTGGCCCTCCTCTGGACCTGCTCCATCAGGTCCACTTCTTTCCTATATTGAGAGCTCCAGACCTGAACACAATACTCCAGATGAGGTCTTGCCAGAGCAGAGTGAAGCAGAAGAATCACCTCTCTGGACCTGCTAGCAATGCATCTTTTGATGCAGCCCAGGATGTAATTGGCCTTCTGGGCTGCAGCTGCACACTGCCTACTCATGTCCAGCTTCTCGTCTACCAGCACCTCCAAGTCCCTTTCCTCAGGGATGCTTTCTAATACCTCACCCCCTAGTCTGTACTGATGGCGAGGATTGTTCCAGCCCAGGTGCAGAACCTTGCATTTGCTCTTATTGAACCTCATGAGGTTCACCTGGGCCCACCTCTTCAGCCTGTCCAGGTCCTTCTGGATGACATCCCATCCCTCTGGTGTATCGACAACACCACACAGCTTGGTGTCATCTGCAAACTTGCTGACTGTGCATTTAATCCCTCTGTCTAGATTGTTGATAAAAATACTAAACAGTATCTGTCCCAGCATGGACGCTTGAGGGACACCACTTGTCACTACTCTCCATCTGGACTTCAAGCCATTGACTACCACCCTCTGCATGCGACCATCTAGCCAGTTCCTTATCCACTGAACAGTCCACCCATCAAATCCGTACCCCTCCAATTTGGCAAACAGGATGTTGTGGGGGACCATGTCAAAGGTCTTACGGAAGTCCAGATAGATCACATCCATTTCTGATGTTCTGGTAAAGATCACTAATTAAAACATTTTGGTAGCTTTCACAGTTTCCAAAATTCAGGTTATACAGGCTGCAGCCTGTCCTTTTGATCCCAAAAATTCAGGAATGCATCTACAAGTTATCAAGAATGTTCTCAAACTATGTACCTCATTTTAAATGAATTCTTCATTATAAAATCTCTGGGGTTACCAAAAGCTCTCAAATCCTTGAAGTATTCATATAAAAAGCTGCCTTCAAACATGGGTGTATCACAACTATTGGTGCTTTTTGTGTTAGATATTTTTTATCACCTTATTTCTGGTGAACTACAAGCATGCTCTATCTTATGCTCTGCTAGTGAAGCAGAAAGAAACTATGTGCATGAAACTAGATGAAGCTACAGAACTAAACCAAAATGGCAATGCTGGAATTTTTTCCAGGTAAGGAATTGTGAGAGGAGAGGTTGACTTCTGTTATAATAAGTAGTACCGTACTTTCAAAAATGCCCTCCAAATCTCTTGCTTATATACACTTTTCTCATGCAGATTTCAGATTTGGAAAAAGCCAAAATTTGCATCTGAAATATAGTAATTCATCATTCTATCTAAGGTAAAAATTGAAGCTCTTTTTGGAGTTTTTTCCATTGAAACTTGTAAACATAGTTTCAGACTGTTTTAAAACACTTTTGGTCTCCAAACGGTGAGATCACTAATGCTTTTATGTAGTCCATTAAGCCTAAGAAAGATTATTCAATTGTTATGGGAGACTGGAAATGCAAATAAAGCCATGGAAATAGTCTGCATTATGAGAGAAGAGTTCGAAAATTAGTTTGAAGACAGGACATGCTTTTGTCTGTATCTTCTAAAGTGAGCAGTAGGAAAATGCCTCAACCTCTTGTAGACAATATAAAATCCATTGATGTGGAAAGCAGCAAAGGCAGAAAATTGAATATGTCATAGATTGTAACAGAGTAAAGTTCAAACAGCCTGTTTTGATAATAGACTGCCATAAATATGTCTATGACATGGAAAGCATGCCAGCTGAAATTATAGAGGATTTTCTTAGTCTGAGAAATGCATATTCCAAAGATTGTTTCTGGTCTAATGGTTTCTATTCCAGGAAGACTTAGATAGTGAATTCAAAATAATTTGCAATTCCATCACAACTTTGATGTAGAATATTTAACATGGGAAATTCAGACAGATGTTTTCTTTTTTCACACCTTACTCCTCTCCTTTCTGTCATTCTGTCCTTTTTTCTGTTCTTATTTTTACACACTTTTCTGTCCATTATTTTTAATCGATTCCCTTTCTTTTCTGGATTATTTTATTTAAATGCTTTAAAAAGGTGAATTGGAGAAGGGTTCTTGTACAAATGAACTAGAGCTTTACCTCTTACTCTAAATGCCAACATTCAGAACTTGAACTCTAAGTTCATTTTAGTTTAAATTATTCATTTTTTCTCTATATATGAACAATTATTCTCTTCCAAAATCAAATTGATACTGTCACTTACTTCATCAGCAATCTCTGCTTTCACAAGTGAGCCTCTCTGTAGTGATGGGAATGAAAACAGGAACATTGCTACATATAAAATATGTAATAAATATGCGATGGCAAATAATGCATTCTTTTAATTGGCTGTATTTGGTATTTTCAGCCACAGTGAATTTCTTACCTAGTTTGCTCCAGAGACTCAGATTGGGTAACAACAATTAAATGTCACATGCAGCCTCTCAAAAGATATATTTGTGTTTTGGAATGGTAAAGGTTGCTGGAAGTAAATAACACCACAATAGTGTCTAAATCATGTCCCTATGTCTAAAGTGACAACTATTACATTTGCTGATGGTTCTTTTAAGCAATGCTGTTCTTTAATTTAAACTTAATTTACCTCTTTACTACAAAAATTGATTTAATGTAACACAGATTTCTGTGCCTAAGATTCATTAGATTTCTAGCTTAATTGTGTCTGGACAAAGAGCAGGACCTGACTGCAGATTGCAGCTTTTGTAGATGCAGTGATAAATCATCTTCGTAAACTTCTTGCATTAGCTTGTCCCTCTTTCACTGACACACTCCTTGGAGAATTCCCACACAGGGAATTAACTGTGTGTGGAAGCCCAGTACTGACCATTTATTAATTTATTTTTTTTATTTTCTTGCCAGGGCAGGTTTAAATTTCTCTTCACATTTTTTTGTTTGTTTTTGGATTTATTAGATGGAAGATCCATTTATTCCCTAGTTTATTAACATACATTACTATGTATATAATATAATGTGGTGGTAAGCAAAAATGAGATTGGATCTCTAAACGCTGCTAGAGGAGTAAAGATTAAATTGATTGCTTTTTAAATAATAATTGCCAGATTACTGTATTTGTAGTTAGGCAGATGTACCTACCACCCCCCCAAAAAATGCATGCGCACACACATACGAGTTATGGAAGAAGATGACTTTTAATGCCTGTAGATGAAGTCTTCGTGCAGACTAGTGAAAATTATCAGAAACTCTGGGAATGAGATTAAGTGAGTTAAAAATAAGTCAAGAAACAAAACTTGTGACATTATGCCTGAATTTAACTGAGATTGTGCACATGGCTTGGAACTGTTTTTGCAGATAAAATACTGGGCAGAAGGCCTGGGGAGGGTTTGCCTGATGTAGCTCAAGGTAGCCCATCCGCTACCAAAAAGTGCTGCCCCTTGGATCATGCAGGGCTCTGTGGAAGACCTCCCTGCACGGGAAGGCCACGATGCACTTGAAGTGATGCCCTTTGACCAATGTTGCATTGCAGGGGGTCTGCATGCCTGCCCTGAGTCACAAGGAGCCACCAAGTTACAGCTGTAGCTAACGAGACCTTTCTCACAAAATGTTGCAGAACAGGCTCTTTGGTTTAGGCTGTGACAAATTAAAGGTGTTACTGAAGTGAATAGCAATTCATTTTACTTTGACTTTCAGCCTGCCATCAGCTAATAATGGCTTTGTCACTAATGATTTGGTGGGAATGATTTCTTTTTACATAACACCTGTCATCCAGAAGCATCCCAAAGTGCTCTATAGCCTAATTTACTGATTACTCAGAAATTACTTCTTTCTACTAGTAAAATGCAGCCTTGGATGAAAGGTGACAACTGTGTGCTACAGCTCAAAATCTACTTGCCGAAGAGAGATGTGAAATGAAAGTGGTACTTAGCAGCAGCCGGGGAGAACCATCTAGTCCTGGTAAATGAGAGTTTAGCTTCAGCTAATATGCTTGTAATCTGCATTGTACAAACTTCTAGATGAGGTGGGAGACCTTGGGGTTTGTGGAGAGACAGGGCAAAGTTAAGGAAAGATAAGGTTCTGCATGCAGGAGTATCTGGGTTGCAGAATGGGAAACCAGGTCAGGAAGTCTGCTGAGAGATCCCATATCCTAGCAAGTAAATTTATGGGGTTTTCTCATGGAGGAATTCTCATACTGCAGTGTCATATAGATTCTTGCTCATTTAACTCAAAATTATTTTTAACTTACAAGTTTTCTAATTGGAGTATTCAGTGGTGAGAATTATATAACGTCTGTTAAAGAAAGACACAAAATAAATACTTAAATGTACAGAATTATTCTTAACCAAAAAAAAGTGTGTGAATTTAGATTTCTGTTCATCATACTATAAGATTTTGATGTTAGCGGGGAATGATGGAAACAAGAAAATCCTCTACATAATTGTGAAAAGATTATTGTTTCTTTATGGCCTGGGTTTGAAAGAGGAAGGGACTATATATTGCAAGCTTCTTCTTGACCAGTTTGTTGTAAAGGCCTTCTTCACAGAGAGAAATATGATCTCATGTAGAATATAAGAAGATCCATGTATGATAATATTAATTAGATGTTTTAACGCTGTTTTACAGATAAAGACAGGACTTAAGAGGGGAGGATACAGAAGACAGTGTTAAAGGTCCTGTGATCTCATCTCCAATATTTTAAGCCTGGAATTTAATTATTTGTTGTGTTGATATGCATTTCAACAAATAGTTACTCTAGTGATAAAATAAGATGATTCAAAACCGGCAACTTACCAGATGTCAGTGTAATAGTAATGTTTGTTTGGTTGGTTTTTAATTTAAATGCTTGGTTTTATTTCTGGCCTTTTTTTGAGACAAATATTCCAAGTTTTTTGATATACTGTCTTGATGGATGAAGCAACTTGATGTTTCTATTTCACATGTAGTCAGAAAATCATGGGATGCCTAGGCTTTAAGGAACCTCTTGAGATCATATACTCCCACCCCCTGCACAGGGCAGGGTAAGCTAGAGTAGGTTGCCCAGGACCATGTCCAGTTGTTTTTTTAATATGTCCACAGGTGGAGACTCCACAGGCTTTCTTGGTGACCTGTTCCGGTGTTTGTCATCTAATGCAGCAAAAGTATTTTCTTGTGTTCAGATGGAATTTCAATAGTATCCTCCATCACAAGGTGAATAAACATTATTTAAGTATAATATTCCTTTGAAAAATGGAAATAATTGCTTCTGTTCTAAAAAAGGTCAAGTGAGTTCAAAGGATTTTTTTTTTTTTTCATTTTTACTCAAACCTGAATGACTTTTTTGTATGAAATTGAAAAAGTTGTTTCAGGAAATAAGAATAAAAACTCCATGGGAAGCATTTTAGGCAGCATTTCAGCTCCTCAACGATTCAACTCAAATAAGAGTAACTTAAAACACTCTAGGATAAGAATGAATTCTAGTGTTTTGGGGAAATAATTCACTCTGCAGGAGGATAATAAAAGAAACTTTGCAACAGTGTTCAGATGTGGAGTCTTCTCTGAGAAACAAACAGCAATACTGATAAAATCATAATTGTTCCAATACTGGCTATGCCTATCATGTAAGAAGGGTGTTTGGAAGCCTGCTGAACTACTTTCAAAAGTACCAGGAATCAAATAAGATGATTTTTCTATGATATGATCTGCCAGGATTGCAAAGCTTTTAAAAGCAATCCGGTTGTTTAGTTGCCTGAAAAAAACATTTTATGTATTTGTGTTAACTATGGTTATCAAGTTTGTAAATACTGGTTTGTGTGAATTTTATTTTTTGAGTCGTATAGTGGTAGAAGACTGTTTGAATTATTGTGTCTCATTGGAGCACCAGTTTTGGTGCCAATGAATATATCAGTGAATGTAATCTTCAATGAGACCTTAATTTTACCTTGTGACCAAATGAAAGAGTGCATGAAAAGGTGTGTGATAGGAAATCACATGTAACATTGGGTGATGGACATAAGAGACAATTTTATCATAAATCTATTCAATGTCAGTGTCAAGAGAAAGACCACAACTGACAATCCTACATCTGAATGAATTCAGTGTGTCAGAGGGATTCCATTTCTTTTCTGTGTCCTTGGACAGCAGTCTTTCAAACTTAATTACCTGCAGTTAGGATGATTAAGACAACTACAGAGAACAAGTAGCATGGTGGTTTGGTGGCTTTGAAGCTTGTAACTATTATCCTTGAATGCTTTTTTTAATACATTTTTCCTGTTCACCTCCATAAGTCCCATAAACAGTTGCTAGAATTCCCCAAACAAGGCATTTACACAAGGTCCCAAAATGGTTTGTTTGTTTATTTATTTATTTAATTATTGTTTACCTACCTTTTCTAATTATGAAAGGGAAGATAGATTTACTTAAAGAAAAACCCAAACCCCCACACCATCTGGACAGAATCAGGAATCTTTCAGTTTTGCTGTTTGAGAAAATTGTTTTATATTTTGCTTTTAAAACCTGTTCAAAGAGAAACTGACCTTTATAGAGAAACCAATTATGTTTAGAAACCTGTGCCAATACTTGGATGCTCTAATAGTTCATATTGTTAAAAAATATTTTGGAAATATTGACCCTTTTGTAATGCACTGCCAACTGTGGGAGCTGGAAGGCTTCATACTGACTTCTAACAGATGAAGTTGCACAGAATTATGCATTATGCTGATTTTCATTATCATATTCTATGTGGGTGTTTTTTTCCCATCAAGAAGCCCAAGTAAATAAAACACAAAACAAGATAGTTTTGCACACAAAATATGCAGAGCTTTGGAGTGGACCTTTTATATTTATAAGCAAGTAAAAGTTTCTTCTGAACTGTTATGTAATATAAAAGCCTCCTGACTTAGAAAGCAAACTGGATTACACTTTTCTAATGTATTTTTCAGTTACATTTAAAAACTGTTTGGTTTTTTTTTCCAAATGATGCAATAAAGAATATCAAGCTACATCGTCTAGAACATGAATTTTAATAGCTCTGCAAAGTTTTGATGTTACAGATTCAGATCACGCTTTGCTTTGAATGCAGATTGTTTTTACCTAGTCTTGAAGGATGTTGTTACTCTTATGGGAACTTTTAACAGAAGTAACAGAGAGACAACGTATGTCCAAGAGGAGAAAAATGATTTTTCAAAATAACAATTTAGAAGAATCCTTTGTGGTATCAGCAGTGACAGTACTTAAAGGCTTGTATTGTTTATTCTCCCTGTTAAAATTTGCTTAATGAGACTCCAAGACAGCATGAGATATATGTGAAGTGTGGAAAAAAAATAGGAGAGTTCTCCAACTAAACCTGTTGCTCTAAAGCAATAATTACAAACCTCTCTCACTCAGTCTTCACCAAGACTCTAGAATCTATATAGGACAGTTCTAGAGAGAAATATTCCCAGTATTCATCGTCAGGGTCTTCTTTTACACAAAAAATTCCAAATATAGTAAGAGAATTCAGTGGGAGGAGTGACAGTAACCGCTGTTGGAAGCACCTAGAGAAGGTACCTTGCTAGTTTTGTCTTTGAAGGAGTATTCTACTTCACCCACTTCCCCCACTTTCCACCTTTTAGCATAAGAGTAGGGACCTAAATGAAGAAGCCAGCTTTGGAAATAAAACTTGTTTAAAATGATCTATGAATGGCAATAAAAACATATCGTATAGGATTTGCAGTGCATATTAGTTCTCAGACTGTTCCCTTCGCCATGCCTTTGCCAAACATTTAGAAATAGCTAACATCTGTCGCATGTTTATTCTCTTCCTTATACTCCAAGGGAAGAAGTGTGTGCAGTGAAATACTTTGTTTGTTGTATTTTATTAAATTTATCCTGCATACATTTACTCTAAGTTTGTTGTATGAAGCAGGGTCAAAGAAGTGGTTTTTGAACTTGAAAGCTCAAATTGTTATTGCTTTTAGTTCTTTGAAATATCTCTCCATGGATTTTGACCATCCCTGGAGAAAGCTCTTCTTTGTCAAGGTCAAACCTTGACAACGCTGTCTACCCACAGCGTAGACAGTTCAATTGAACATTTAAGATAAGCACTACCTGTTTGTATCAAGTATTGTAATATTCAGTAAAATGACTGACAATAACACAAATGCTCTAGCCAAGAGAATTAAAAAGAAAAGACAACAACACATGATAACTCAAATAAGGTTTGCATAAACATGACTCCTAATATAACTAAACTCTGAATTATTCTAAAAATAAGCAGAGGAAGGAGAAAGAAAAATCCTAATGTTGGAAAGGCAGTCCTAAAAACATATTCAGCAAAATACTCCATTCAGTGCTATATAAACCAAGTGTTTTTCAAAAAGTTGCATTTTTGAACAGTATTTGATATTTAAAAGAAACATTTGTGTATCTCACTGAAAAATTTTCAGTGCACATATGCCTAAGTAAATTTATAAACACTACTTCTAAATACCTGATTTCAAAGAGAAAGGAGATAAAAACAAATAAATCATTGTAATGAGATTAAAAGGCAATACCCCTGGGAAGGCTGTTCCTAATGCATGATAGAACAAAGAGCAAGATTTTTGCTTAAAAGATTAGTATAGGCTGTAATTCCGGTGAAACTGAAAAATATTGCTGCTGAAAAACTAATGGGTGAAATTCTGTAAGAGATATTATAACTCCTAACAAAGCAACTAAGAGGACAGAAGCAGAATAACATTTTCGTTTCTCCAGGCTTCATTAAACGAGCATTAAAGCCCTCTTAGCACAGTCTGGCAGGAATAAAAAATGATTGCTGTTCAAATAAGTGAACTCACATCCTCATAAACTCTTAAGGTGATACAATGTATGAAACAAAATGGAGGTTTTCTGGTTCTTTTCATGACAACTCATGATTTGTACAGCAATGATGGTGGTTTGGAAGGTATGGAGTAGAGAGAGACTTTCTTTTCAAATGAGTATGAGGTAGGACCTATGCCTAGGGGAAGGAAGAAAGCTGGCAAGTGAACCACAGTAATTGTGTTGCTGAGTCTCTCACTGAAGTTTCAACTCAGCCTCGATCAACAAGATATTAAAAAGCAATGTAACCCAAAGAGGTTCATACCCAGACTGGTCTTGTGAAAATCTCAGTCTCAGTTTATGGTTTTAAATAAAAAAAGGTTAGCAGGGGAGAGAAAAGAAAGGATTCAAGAAGCTCCAAGGTCCCCTCCAAGAATTTCCTTTTTCTGTTCAAACTGAATGCCTTCATTGCTATTATGCTGGTGGAAAAAAATGACAGACAAGATGAGAGAGATTTATGAAGCAAAGTAATTTTTCCTGCCCCAGAAACACCTCTTGCTGTGGTAAGTGCTTACCCAAATTCAACAGAAGCTTTTCCATTGATTCTAATGCTCTTTGCCTGGGGCATAAAAAGCGCAGGGGCTGGGCTAATAGACTTCTTGCACCTTTTTGGTCAACTGGAAACAATGATATTTTGTTCTTGATGTTCAAAGACTATATTATCATATGCAAACATCTAAGTCATGCAGTCATGAGAATGATTTTTTGAATACAGCTTTGATTTTATTTTATGACCTCAAGCTTTCAGTCATCCTCAGTCAACGAGCCTGAAGATGTGTTTGGAACATCAGACCACATTAAGCAGGTGGTCCTGTGACATTGGGGTCCGAGTGCTGAGTGACACACTGCTTGCCGACATTGTCAAGAGACATGTTAGCTGAGAGCAATCATATGTGGACTGAAATGGGGCAGAGGACAAGGTGATACCTTTGGTAAATATTTGATGAGGATGCAGGACTATTTCCATAAGATTAATGGCTGCTTGATCCTTTATCTGTGTAGTAACATTACCACAATACTATTAGTTTTGCTGTGATTTGATTGGCATAGTTTGGCCTTGCTTTACAAGAATCTCCCATTTCAGTTGGATGCAGCCAACATTGCATGCCATTTGCATGTGAAGCAAACCCTTTGCAGCCAATGGAGGCAAACAGGCACTTCCAGAAAATGAAGCATTTTGCAGCCTCCAGTTTTTCTATTAATCCAGAGACTCCGTCATGATCTTATGTTTTTTAAAGCACATGAGTTCTTCCTTTGTTGCTAGCGTCAGTGCACTACTACACTCATATTTGAAGCTTGCCACCTATCTGGTTACGTTAATTAGTCCTTTTCCTGCCAGTACCCAATCTGTTTAATTTCTTACTTCTATTTTTCTGGGTGCATTAAGAAGCACTTCAAAGAAGCTCTTTCTTTGCTTTCAAAGGATTCTTTTGAACCTATATAAAGGGTAAGCTTTTAAGTTGTAGATTTTGCACATAAAAACACATTTATAGAGTGCCTAATCTTTATCTTTGCACCCTTCAGACTACTTATCTATCATTGTTGTGTCATGCACAAATAGGCTGCCTTGGATGTGATGTTGTCTAGAGTTATTAACCTCTGCCATTGAATCTCTCTCAGTTGTTTCTCAGTTGATTGTGGCACAGCATAATACATTGAAAACTGTTTGTAAAATGTATTGATTGCCATAGGAAAATAGCTGCACTTATCCTTCAAAACTTAGTTGGCTTATAGTTGGAAAGGAAAGCCCTAAAGATTATTTTTGTCAGAGCTCTTTTTACAGATCTCATTTTTCTATTAGAAACATTAGAAACTTCTAATAATAAGTTATAACATCAATTCCTATACTGTTTCCATCAATGAAGAATCAGTACGTAGGATTCTAATGCAGATGAACTCATACGGATGTGATTTTTGATATATCATTGAAATGGGGCATCATTTCAAAGCAGAAGTGGTCAAAGCAATGAGACAACTTAATAAATAGTGAAGAATTGGTTAATTCTCTCTGCCCCGCTCTGACACCTTTCAGCTATGGAAGGGCTTAAGAGATGTACCTCAATGTTTCTTAATTTTTCTTTTTAATATGGGAAAGAAACACAAGGAAGCAAAAGCAACTAACTTGCTGCGGGGTTGATGTGGACTGCCCATATTATATTTCACTTTAATGGTACATTCAGTTTCAGATTAGAGAAAAGCCAAGAATACCAGATTCTTGACACAATAGCGCTCTCCATTTCCATAACATGGAATAAAAGAAGTGGCCTGTTACTGGAAAATCTTTCATCTTCTCTACTTGGTAAAGTTGCATAACTCTATATAATTCTGAAGAGCATTTGTAGGCAGTATGGTCTGGAGTGCCATGTTCTGTATCAGCTGCAGATTTGAGAAAATACAGGGGCTTAATGTTGGTCAATGTTAAGATGATAAAGACCTCTATAACTGAAGATGGGTCATATACTAGTAAGGCAATTTCCTGGCCATCTGAAGAAGGTAGGAAGTGCTGTGTTGGTCTGTGGTAGCTTAAAGTCAACTGGGAAGCCAGAAGCACCTCCCAGTTGCTGGCTTGACTGTCACTGTCTGATACACTAATTTAGGTCCTATTATTCCCCAGTTCAACAGTATGTTGTATCTGAAATAACAGGAGTATTGTGGAAGAAGGTATTGCTAGCTGATGTAGGGACGTTACAGCAATATACTACTCCTGTGCATGCTTCCTGCTTGCTCTGCTCTTTTGAACTACACATATTCAAAATAAAGGTACTATTCAGTACGAAGCACTGCATAGCTTCTTTATTATCTGAGTTGGATTTGCAATGTAGATATGTATAATAATAAAAAAATTCCCAAATCTAATGGAAAATAGTATGCACCTACATCATGGTGGAATTCACATTGATTTAAATAATTGATAAACCATTACTTTATCATTCTGCAGTTAGTGGAAATCCAGTCTGTGATTTTTATTTTTACTTTTATTTTTTCTTTTCTGTATTTATATCTCAGTTACAAGAATTGCAAAGGGAGGGGGGGGGGTGTAGTCGGGGGTAGAACTGAGAGAGACAGCTTACAAAAATCACAGAAACCCATTATTTTAAAAACAGTTTCTATCAACTCTGGAAGATATTAAAGAGGAAAGAAGTGAAGTTAACTGGTTATCCTTCAAAACTACTGTAGTGGAATAAAAAATTAATGATAGATGAATACCATTTGCACATAAAGGTCTTTATAAATAGATCAGAGATACAGGAAGGCAAGGAAGGAAACCATGATAGTTCAGTGGAAAGAACAATGTTTTTTTCCATTTTACTTAGGAAGTGAAAACACAGTCCTGCCAAATTGATTTGTGACTTTTTACACACCTTGAAAGATATTTTAGTTCCCAAATAAGGCATTCAATTATTTTTGAACAATGCAGCAAGATGCAGACCAAGCAGAGTGAGACAATGAACAACAGGGAAGATGTGCTATGAACAAGGCTTGTGGCAGATAAAATAGGTGTAAAGTCTACTGTGAACTCTAGGTACCAATTTATAACCCATCTGGCACCAAATAGCTTTGTTATCTCTATGCTTTGATCTCTGCAGTAGCGCAGACTCCAAGTGGAAGGATTTCAGACAAACTAAGATGTTCTGCACAGAACTCAGTATGGGTTTGGAGTCTTTTTATTATTATTGTTATTATCAAAGGAGGAATTTTAAAGTACACTAAGTATAGTTTCTTTTAGAAGAGCTAAAGGAAAAAAAAAGTCAACCTGTTAGGACAACATGGAATAAAGTAATGAGCACTCATTATATTTATACTTATGTACACATTGTTTAGGAATCAGGAAGAGGATGCATGTACAACTAGGACAAACTACACCTCACACTGTGCAACACGATTTTTCAAAGTGTGTTTTATTTTCTTGTTTTTCTCAATTAAATGTTGTCTAGCTGCATAATGCCAGAAACTGTATGGGAGGTATGGGCAGAACTTGGCAGGATTTGAGCCAGGGGAAGAGAAGTTGTAGAACTGCTTTCATTGCAAACCTTTGTATACAGAATAAGAGGAAAATCCAGTGATAGTGCATGTTCCTAGCCACAGAAATGGAAACTATTTCATGATAGTTAAGATACTGGCTTTATAAACACTGCATAAAAGGCAGGTGGTCTCATAGTAGTTGTACTGAGGAATAAAAAGATTCAATCTTGAAAGAGCTTTTCATTTTTATTTTTTCCTCTAGCCACCCATGAGAGTGGTAATGAGATCTCCTGTGCTAGGTCTTTTGAAATTTTTTTTAGAAGCAGATTGTAATTTAAAGAGAATAAAGCTGCCAAAATGTTCTGATGCTTTGGCTGCTGAATATTTTCTGTTCCAGAGTCCCATGAAGTCTCTGGGCAGTCTTAAAGACTTCTGATGCTGTTCCTCTCTATTCTTTTAGAAGTAATGCCACTGCCAAGCTATGAACTGCATAGAAATCCACAGTTCATGTCACATAAAGCCGCTGACAGGTCTGGAGATGAGTGAGTGACTTACAGCCTGAGTCTGTAAAGGTTTGTACATGCTCTTAAGCCTTGAACCACAGCGAGAGTGCTGCCAACGACTGAGCTGCCTTTTATTTGAACTTGTGCATTATGTCATATTGGATCCTAACCTAGGCAAGAGATTAATCCATTCTTGTTTTGCAGTGTTGAATTGCTCTTGAGGTCAAAGAAGGTGTGAGGAAGCAGGCTGAATTTTTCAGTTCCTTTTGTTGAAAATAGGTGGTTCAGCAGGTTGGGCTGGTAGCTGAGTGTTAGTGTCCACAATCAGCACCTTCCCAGTAGATTTTGTTTGGGCACTTTTGAATTACCTTTTGGCTATCTGATAGGAGAATGTTTGGTTTACTTTTCATGACTTTTTGTTTGGTTATTTTTAATTTTCTGGAGGCTGTTCAGTGCAGGTCATGTCTGCATGTATGCAAGGAAGACACAAATGTACTTAGGAAATTGTAAAAAGCGAAAGAAAGGGATCAGGTTGCACAGTAACATTAACAAACTGCATGGCTGTCAACAGGCACTCAGGAAGGGAGCATTTGCTAAAGTCAGGATAATTTTTAAGATAGCATGGAATTTCACAATCTGAGGTAAAACAGTGAACGCATACACCTAGTTCAGAAAACAAAACTACAATGACCTCTTCACAAATGCAGTTGTGGCAGGATTTGTCAGCTTTGGAAAGAAACCGAGTCAAAAATGACTGCTTGAGTATTTTGGCAAAGAGGAGAAACTGTTGAAAACAAGTCTATATTCTAAAAATGTTAAAAAGCTTTCCAGTTGCCAGGAATGGTAATTAAATTAAGCCATGAAGGAGTATTTTCTGCCTTTAATTACCCCGTTCAGAGTTAATTGTGAGTGGATTGTCTAGTTCTGTGATATGATCCTGACTACCGTGCTGAGTAAGGACAGCTGGAAAAAGGCCACCTTTTCATCTTGACATCAGTTTTTCTAGCTAATATTTCCTTCCCTGTTTTTTATAGAAATGGGATGTGTGTTTCAGTTTGGCTATCTATTTTGCTAGCGGCAGCTTTTTATGAATATGATACAATGTCAGGCCTTTCACACTGAATGTGCTTTGCATATGTTATGCCCTTGAATTTGGGCTCCCATCCCTCCCCTAAGAAGTGGAAGAAAAACTCCACACAACCCACCTCTTGTTCTGAAAAACTCTTTTCAGGAAACTTGAAAGGCTTCTAATTCCGCATGGGCTCTTTCCTCCCCCCTTTCTTTTCTTTTTTTTTTTTTTTTTTCATAGCCATCAATGCCACAGTGCTCCAATAAGTATTTCTAAAAATAAAATCTGCAAATTACAGGCCTTGGCTTACCACAGTGTTGCAAACTGTCATTAACAAACAGTCTTCAAAAGCCACTGCCTCTGCAAGCCATGAGGTAGTGTAAGTCCATAGAACTGTATTATTCTCTTCCAGCCCTCCCAGTCACTGTATATTTTAACTAGTTGGGTTTTTTTTCTAATACTTACTTGTTGCTTGAAGATTCTGTATTTTTGTCAGCAATAAATTGACGTCCTGTCTATCGCTCCCATCCTTTTCCAAAGAATACATGACTTAGAGGTTGAATAATCCTCCGGATATGCTCTTATTACAACTTCAGTGAAGTTTTGGCATCTTGTGGCTACTGAGACTTAGTGCTCAGGTTCACACACAGAGTAACATAGCAGTGGTGTGTTCCTCCTCTTGCTGTATACCGTGAAATCCAGTATAGAGTGATGCATCGCTGGGAAAGAGATCAGAACTGTGCTTTTCTGTGTGTCTTCCTTTTCTCCACACTGTATGTGATTCGCATGCAAATTATGTGTAGGCTACTTTTCAAGGCTTTTATATAAAGTTGGCTGACTTAACTAATGTATTTATCTAAGTAAAGGTCTCAGTATACTTGAAAAGGTGGTGTTGGTTACTCCCAGCTAAAAATTACTTTGCCAAATTGCTCTTCAGCTTGGGGTCAAGATCACCTGGTCCTCTTTGGCAGGCAACCTGGTGAACTAGTCAAATGCTGGGATTATGATTGGAAGTTTCAGAGAAGCCATAGGAGCCATCTATAGGAGCCTTTTGAATTCAAGAACATTCCCAAGATTTAAACACTTTTGGCCATACCCTATTTTACATACACAGACCTCTCACACAGACCTAGAGACCTTGTTGTTTTCACATCCCATCTACTACCACCCGCCAAGTACTATCAGAGCCTTTTTTAAAAGGGACCTGAGGGCTGATGGTTAAACACTGCTGACATTGATTGCACTGACGAGCAAAATTGGACAGGATATTTAAGTGCCTGCCTTGAGGACTTACTTTCTACTTGCAATAAGTCCCGTGCCTTGTGTACCTAACCCCTCTCTCATTTGTGTGTTGTCTTTTTAAACTTCTTTTTAAACTTCATTTTCTTCTTTATCAAATTTTGCACTTCTGCAGCTGTAGTCATTTTCCTGGAGGTGTCCCTGACCTGAACCAAGGAAAACACAAAGAGAGAACTAGGTAGCATTTAACATTAACTAAACCGTGAAGAAATGAAGACTTAATATGGGCTTTTAAAATGTTTATTTTCGGAAGGAACTTTGAAGCTGTGAGTCCTGAATAGCTGCATGTGCCATTATTATGACATGAAACACTTTTGTGTTGATGAGAGCATGGTTTACAAACTAGTCCCTGTTCTAACATTTTCTATGTATAATGCTTAGTCAGCTGGTGAGATTTGTCCTGTATTATAGAAACCATGTCTTGCAAGGCAAGGCAATTCAATCCACTAGCTGGCCAGGTTGCTTCAACATCCAGAATTTTTATGTCAAAGTCCCTTTGTAGATCTAGGCCTTACTCTTAAAATGCAAATAGGAATCAATTTGAAAAAGCAAACTAAAATTTATTCTTTTTTTAAACTAAATTCTGTTGAATCACAAAATTATTATTTAATGAGTAGCTCTTATTCATTGGATTATTTTGAATCCTTAGTAGTAAGAATCCTTAGTAGTAATCCCAAGTAGTAGGTGATGAAATGTTGTAATATACCAAACATTAGGCAAACCATTTCCCTTGAGAGCTTTCCAAGAAGCCTTTTTCCAAGAAGATGCTAAGAAATATGTCTATGTACTTTATCAACGTGTTATTTTACAATCCCTAGAATATATTTATTTAGAAATACCACCTAGTGATGAAAACTGGAGGGAAGCAGCATTCGCTGACATTGCTTCTTGAATTGTGTGAGTATTTTTTTGTTGAAATACAGAAAAAAATACTTGGCTTTTCTTTGGAGTGCCCACATTAGTAGTCAGTGGGAGTACTAGCTATGTAATGCTTAATCAAGTTTCAGAATTGGACTTAAGAACACATAGGGATTTTTTAATTAGGCTTTTTATTAATACTATATTCTGATTGTAGTGTTTTTGCTTGTTTGTGTAGAGGTAGATTCATATCTACCTACGTGTGCATATACTTCTGTATAGATAATAAATAGCCACATAGGGTCACACTGAAATAATAATAACATTGATACAGGTAGAACAATGTGTTCTCTTGAAGGTAATGATTATGTGATTCAATTAGCTATGTTTCAGTTGGTGAACATCTAAAGCAAACAGATACTTCTTAATTCTGTGATTTGAACACTGAAATGTTTTAAGTTTTTATTCCAGTGAAACAATAAATTGAATATTTACTTCTCTTAATTATGAATGATTCTTGGCAGATTGTAGGCAAATTGACAGTATGAAATAATTAGTAAACTTCAAGGGCTACACTGCAATAGCAGTGTATTGAGCACATTTCTGATTAGACTAAAAAGATATCTGAATGTTGATGACTGATTTTACATTAATTTGAGAATGAGAACAAAGTAATTTGATCCATCTAATATATTAAAAATCACTTAACCTTAAAAATGAAAATTTAAAATTCACTCACCACAATAAGTTCAATATGGTAGTTGGAAAAATTAGAAATTATTACACTTCAGATATTTATTTGAGTGGTTTAGAGTAGAAAATGCAATTTACTGAGCCTGAAAAATTGTGCTCAAGATATTTTGCATTTAGGAAGGCGTCACCAAATTCACAACAAGTATTAGTTCAGTCCTATCTGAATTATCTCTTTTTCAGCTCTAGGTATTAATCATATATACAAAGGCAAATGAAAGAAGTGCCTAAAACGCAGGTGGGGAGATGTTGTGGTGCAATATCTGAAATTACTTCTGGCTTAATGAAAAATAAGTGCAGCATATGTGACTTTAAAATTTTTATTTTCAGAATGTTTCCCTTTATGATTTGTGCATGAAATTCTTGATGACTTGGAATGAAGTGTTAAGAGTTTTCTTGAGTGAGAGAGAAAGAGCACAGAACGCTCTTCCACTCTCCCATGTGTGGGGCTGTTGAAGCACAGCTGGAGCTGCAACATTGTAGATAGCTAGCTCAGAAGTTGTGTGTAAACACAGAAAACTAAGAAAACACAAGTTCTTGGGGTTTTGCTGGACTTCACTTAGTACGGCACCTTCTTTTCACCATCCACTTGAGCAAAGCTCCCCTTCAGGGATCCATGGTGCAATGCACAGCTTGTGCTAACAAGTCACAGTAGCTGTGTTGGTAGTGGACATCCTTATCATCCCTCATCACCCTTATTATGACTGGAATGCTGAGGGCAGCTGAACATGTCTCTTATTCCTCCTCCCAGCTGTCCTAGACTTAAAAATAAATAAATTAAAAAAAAAACAAAAAAAAACAAAAAAAAACCAAAACCAAAACGGCATGAGGCCTCTGTAAAACTCCAAACATCAGTTCTGGCCTACTTTCTGAGAGTTATAAAGGCATTCATTTCACTGCAGCACAGAAGGTCTTCTTTCAGCAGGACACTCAGAAGCATATAGAAATTGGTTTCTGTGTGCTTAACTATTCCTGGTCCTGCCAATCGTAGCATCCAAAGAAGCATGGACTTCAGCAGGGCACCTACAGGAACAAAGTAGAAATTGGCAGGCCTCTGAAGGGAGGGCCCCTGGTGCTGACATTAAGGATGAGGTTTCTCTTTCACAGGCTGAGGCATCAATCTATGTGTGAGAAAGCATCTTTGCCATCCTTGAGAGAACAGACATCCAGAATAGATACATCATCTGTGATGTTTCTTTTTTCCCATTTCTTTTTCTTTTTGTTTTTATTTATACCTTTATTTATTCATATATCTAAGTCTTACTACTGTATCTTTAAACACTTTGGTTTCCAAATTTGAAGGATCAGTTTACACTTATCATGATGTGTGTTGGAACTACAGAGGTCCAGGTTAATCTTTGCTATATTTCTACACTGCAAAGTTTGAAAATGAAGTGGCCTTGTCAGAGTGGGGAAGGGAGAAAGATTGGGAAAGTCCTATATTCTTGCAGATGACGGACTACTTTTATTTATTATTTGCAATACTACTAAAGAAGCAAAATATTTATCTTTATTTCATTTTGTTAGATTATTATCAGTTCTGTTGTCCATCATCTGTTCTGGTCTCCCTTGTGTTCTGCTCAGTTATGTTGCCTGTTTTTTCCACTGATAAATAAATTAATGTGTATTTTCAAGTTGTGTGAGTTCTCCGCTCTTTTACGTGCCTGGTCTTCTAAAAGAATTGTGGTAGCACTGGGTATACAACCAGAGATCTGATGAATTCCTCACAAAATGTGTTATATATCAGATGTAGCATGCTAGACCTGGTGATGAATTCAAATTTTTTTAGTTTTTCCATGGTAGAAAATAGTGCAATATCTATTCACCTTGAGTATACACTTATTTAAATGGAGGTAAAAATCACACCCAAAAGCTTCAGTGTTTACATGTTTAATTACATGATCTGTATTGAGTCAAAATTGTTAATGAAGATTTTCCAGCAAATATATATTCTTCAGTTTATCTAGGATACTGTGCAGTCATAGTCATCAAAAAATGATAGATCTTAATTTTCATTATTATTATTCTTGTATTTTTCTCACAGTATAAGTAGCAGGATAGCTTGTCTCAATTATTTGAGATGGTGGGAGTGGCTCGCCCGTTCATACATTCATTCATAGCTTCCTCTTGTACCTGTGGAGGACCATTTATTTCAGCCTGTGCCACTCTGAAATGAATTCAGTTCTTTTTCTGTCTTTCTTTGTCCTGCTGTAAAGCATGTCTGGCTGGACAGCAGATGAGCCAAACACTTCTGTAGGCAAGTAGCTAGCAAGACCATGTAAGTCCTTTGATTTTTTTGTGAGGCTTAAGGGTATGTCCTAAAAGTGTAACTGAATGTACTCAGATACATGAATACATGATTTACTGTGTTTGAATTATACACACTTTTTCCCAATGATTTATGTAGTGATGTGCAAAGAGTTTCAGTGATGTGAATTTCTGAAAATATAGACAGATTCCTTTCTTGATCACTGATGTTCATTTTCTGGACGGCCAATTTTTTGCTGGAAAAGTGTTTCTGAAAACCAGTAAGTACCTAGGGAAAGAAAAAAAAACAAAACACAAAAAAACCCATGCTAGGTTAAAAGAAAACCTCTTAATAGTCTTTTCCCAGTATATCCTTCTGCTGATATACCAGAGAATGTAAACTTATAAGCAGTTTTCAAAGCTCATAGATTTAATTTTCTTGACCTGCTGGTTTTAAAAGTGTAGTTTATATCAGTCCAAATTAACAAAGGCTGCTTACTCTAGTTACAAAAATGAATTTATCTATGACACTGTGTTAAAAGTGAGTCAAGGAGAAAAATGTTGTAGTGATAATTCTCTCTCTTGTTTTTCCTCCAATTAATGTATGTTTGACCTTTAAAATTTTCATTTATGAGAGAGGAAAACTATTCAAAGTGAATAATATTTACATTGCAGTGCATCCTTATGCATTTTATTGCTCACCTGACAGGACACAAATATCCAGCATTCTTATTTTAGTTTTACACTTCATTGTAAAACAATCTTACTTAGATACTACTGGTAATATCTTCAGACAGCCTATCCCCTTTACCTTCTTTCAGTTGTTACTTTTTCCTGCGGAGCAGCAGAAAAATCCATTTTTTTTAAGTGAAAGACAGTTAAAGCAAGGCAGGGGGTTAGCTCATTTCCTTTTTCTTCTCTTTGCCGTTGGTTCAAGCCTTTAGATCATGGTGGGTAGGATAACGCCACAGGATAGATGGATCTTCACAGTCCTGGTCCCCAGGTTATCTATAAGAAGTGACATGAGCCCACTGATACTGTTGTGCTTGTTTCTACAGACTTCATGGAGGTGTCGTGTTTTTCATTTCGTCTGATGTATAGTTAGGACTTGGCTGCAGGTTATTTTTGGAGGCCAGTTCCATGTACTGGGTCTTAAGTCGTCCCTAAGCTGTCCAAGGATGTCAAAGATCATATAGCTCCTTCCCAACACCACAGATCAGTGTACCTCAGTAGAGCTTTTAAAATCTTGAAAAGTACTTAAAGTTTTTGCAGTAGTTTCTTCCTCACTCATTTCTCCTTTATATTGGGAGTGGTCAATGTAGTAGAAGTGGCACTGCTGGTGAGGAATGCTTAAGATAGAAACAGGTGGTCATGGAAATCTCACAAGAGCAAATTTTCAAGTGTTTTCTGGTATATCTCAGATCTAAGATAAGTTTAGAAGTTCAGGGCAAGCACTGTTCCCATAGTAGTAGATTCCTATGGAAGCATATTCACTTATGGATATCTGGATAAAAGAATAAAATAAGAAATATAGTAACACAGGACTTAAATGAGGAGGCTGTTGATGTTCTGTGTCGTGACAGCTCTCAGAGTGGCTGAGCTTGCTTCATGGTTATTCAGATCTATATATAGATCTTTAGAATTTTTTATCAGAAAATCAAAGATATTGATGTTCATACAAAGATCCTAATCCCACAAATGCTGTCTGTATGCTGCTGAAGTAGAATATTTTAATATTTCCATTTACATCCATTGAATTATTCATGGTGGTGAATTTAAGCACAGGTATGAATTAGTGGAAGCAGGCTAAAGTCTGAGTTACCAGAAAAAAAACCACAAAAAACTGTTGATAAAATATTTTGACTGAATAGAGACCAAAGAGAAGTTCATCTGAGAGGCAGAGGCTGTCATTAACATGTCAGTGTGGGAAGAGCCTCATCCACAGTGAGCCATAATACGGCTTTTATGAGCTAAGCAAATGCTATGTACTTGTGAATGAAGGAGACTCGCTGTGGCTGCTGCTTCTAGTAATAGTTTTAGTTTTGAGATGAATGGTTGACACAAAACGCTCCTCTGCTAATGAAGATTTAGGTCACTGGGGATCCCTTTCCAAGGTCAGGACCTTGTGCGCAGCAAGAAGGATGGGTCTTCATGAACAAATTAATGGACATGGCAGATACTTCCTGTGACTGTGGTCTAAACTTTAGGACCTTTTGAAAATTAATTACAAAAGCAAGTAAAATTAAACAATGTTAGTCTCTGTTTATTACAATAAAAGGAAAACAGGTATCTTATGCTTCTTGTATAGTTAGAAGGGGTTAAATTTTTTTTAAAAGTTTGCACTTTTTGTCTTTTTTTTTTATTACTTGTGAAACGTGCTTAGCTTTCAAGCAGTTCAGCTAATATTTAGAAGAATAAAGATAACATCAGTTGTACTCACAACAATTCCAGTATTATTTGTTTGCAGAGGGGCAGCAAAAATTGAAGGATTCTTTGTGATGTAGCAGAGCTCTGCTGCCTTTGTGCTAGAACAAAATTTTTCTTAAAGTACTGCAATATTTAGATACTGAGGGGGTCTTTTTTTTTTTTTTTTGTTGTTTACTTTTTCTCTTTCTTTACTCCAGCCTGCAAAGTTGTTCCTATAATATTTTTGGCAATCAACACAAATGAAAATGGTATAAGTATCTCAACAAGGTCTGTTCAGCCTTGGGTTTTTTAAGGCTCAAGCGTCTTAAATAATTCAGATCTGTGGAGCTTTTATGTAGTTGGTAATGAGTATTCAGTGGAGACTGAAGTGTTCAGAGACCTTGTCAATTACTTTAAAAAAAATTCTCTAGTGCACAGGAGGGCTCCTCTTTTTTCCCTCTGTAAACACCAGGTATGTCCATTGCCTGAAGAATGGCTGCATGCATGCCTCCCAACTTATTTTTTTCTCAGCCACTCTGACCACCCTGGCACGTTGTAAGCTTTTATCTGATGGTTGGATTTTCTTTTAACTTTTTTAAGCTATAAAAGTTCAGAGCATGAGGCTCTTGTCAGGCTTTCAACATTTGCAGTGCTATGCAGCCTGGAAAAGGCAAATCTGAGGCTGTGGAAGGAGTAACTCCATCTTTTCCTTATTTGTCTTCTCTCACATTACTGTTACTGGGAGAATTGAGATAATTTGGCTTTTTTACAGACTTAAAGCAAATATGCTCTGTCCCTGGAAGAGTTCAAGTACAGGCTGGATGGGGCTTTGAGCAACCTGCTCTAGTGGGAGGTGTCCCTGCCCTTGGAAGAGGGGTTGGAACCCAATGGTCTTTAAGGTCCCTTCCAGCTCTAACCATTCTATGATTCTATGCCTCTATGATTTCCCAGTCTGCTTTGGGCTGGGGGTTGTATAGCACTGCACATTTCCTTATAGGTTGCTTGGTATGAAGAGATTAGTGTCTACACACCTTCTGCCAAGTGGCTGCTGTCCTTATGTTTCTTAATGATGGTAATATTTTTGGTGCTGCAATCTCAAAGCAATTTCCAGTCAAAACAGCATTGATTTATATTGCTTTGTGAATACTTCTTTTGTCTGGTATACATTGTTCATTCTTACAGGACTGGTCCAATGGCTCTCAAGTAAGAACCATCTTCATTTCTTATTTGCAACATTGCTCAAATTCTTATGTGCTGCTGAATATAGATATCTGCTACCTGCTTATACTTAAAAAAAATAATAAATTAGCCTGTAGCTAATTTCTGATGATTTAACTCTGATCAGTTTAGCTTTATTTTTTCTGCAGAAATTGGTCCTATTGTGTGACTGAGTAGTTCTGTATTTTTAGTAGTCAAATGGGAGTCTTGGGGGTTAATGGAGTTTGTTCCTTTTGCTTACCTCTACACACACATACCTTTCTTCTGAGAATGCCCTCAAACACTGGTTGGAAGTGCAAACCCATCTTAATCCAATTGTCCATGGCAAAGGCATTCTGGCTTTCTCAGCATTATGCTCATCTCTCCAGTGCAATGCTAGATGATTTTACAAATCTTACTCTTTATGGTATGGATGTTGGCTCAATACTGCCTAAAACTTGTTTTTCTACATAGGTCAGCATTCCCTAAAGCAATTTTATCTCTTCCATGCCAGAACAACTTTCTTTGATAGTAAAATGATCTTTTCTTTCCTGTTTGCTTTAGCTTCTGATCAAGAACAATACTTTAAAAAAAACCCCAAACTGTGTTGTGTTATAGCACTTCATGTTATGTTAGAGGTGCTAGAAAGAGGAGTTTGTCCCAAACACTTCGTTAATATAAAAGTGTACTCTGGTTTTCATTTTATACGCTTTCATCATATTTGCTATGGTAGTCATTTCATTTAAGCTTTGTTCCAACAAATGTCAGTCGCACACAGATTTTTAGGATCAATTTGTTCAAATCATTTCAAGTAAAGCAACAGCAACAAAGTGTATTTCTGTCTTAGTGGTTAGTCAGAGAGCAAAGTAAAAAGCTACTTACCTTCGCTTTCACACTTCTACACAAATTCCATGTCAAAACCAGGTGAATTGTACACTGTACACCCCTCTAGTTATTTTCTCCTTTGGGTGGGGAGGAACAGTATACTCTGCTTCAGTCCTCTGGAATTCCTTGTACATACTCTTTTTAACCACACTTATAAATGTAAATTTTATGCTCTTATTCTCTGCTTCTCTCAGAGTGCTTCTGTTTGGAATATGAATTAAGTTTCTACTGACTATACCCTTAGCTAACTCTAGGTGGAAAATAGCTGGACACAAAGTCCCATGAAGTGTATGAATAAATATAAAAGAAGAGAATAAGGCATTTCCTTCTCTGAGTTTATGTTTTAGTAATGCTCAGGTGTTACAAATAGAACTAGTCAACACACAGTTTGAATCTAACTGATTGTTAGTATATAGTGCTCTTTTTAATATTGCATTATTTTTTTTTAAGAAAAGTGAAAAAAATTTCAGGATGTTGGAAAATCTAACAGTGCTTGGAGGGTACAAAAAAGATATGCACTTTTTCTCAAAGGCAAAGCGTATTTCACTTTTTATTGCCTAGAAATGCTAGCATGTAATGGCTGTATCTTACAGAAACAGTGGAACCTGATGCAAACATTGTGTGAACCATGAGGGTGGTTCATTCTCACTTTCAGCCATATTTTTGGATCCTTCATAATGCAAATCTTCAGTGCTGCTTTTTGTCCAGAAACAATATTGTCAACAAACCAGATACATGTGTATTTTTCCCTCTTTTTCCCCTACTGATGCAAATTTACTTCCATTCTGATTTTTTCCCCCAGAATTTTTTACAGATTTTGTTAGGAAGAAGGGGGAAAGATGTCTATGATATCCATAGTATCATAAAGTTTTCCGACGGATACCTGTCGTTTTCAAGTGGAAGATGTCTGGGGGGTGTTCTACTTTTTCAATTTACTTAAGGACAAAACTTTTTTTGCTGAGACAAGTTCTGGCCTCACTGTATCGAGAAAAGTATGACTTTAAGGGTCATATTTACCGCTGTTAAATGTTGCAAGGGTAGACCATCTTATTAGACAAAAGTTGTTCTACTTTCCCCTAGTTAAATTGGCAGAAGGTTAAACCTCTGCAAGTTTAAAATGACCTTGAAAAAACATGTCTGTATATCAAGTGCTTGACAATCAATGGGCTACTGCAGCGATTATGTAGGTTACCTTGGATATAGCAGAAAATGCTATCCTGAAGTTTTCTACCTTATTCCCTGAAGGATAAAATAGTAAAATAGCTGAAAAGTCTCAAAATACAGCAAAGGGAAGTGGCTTATTTGGAATGTGGAGACGACCAAACCAATTACCACAGTCTGAAAGCCAGATGCAGCAAAGCGTAAAGGTTTTTCTAATTGGTTATTAACCAAACTATATGAATGCCTGCATAGCTCCAGTATCCAGAGCAGTTAAGACATATTTGATGTTGAGATACATTTTGGTGTCTCAAAATTATGCAGCATATTGGTACCTCTCCCAGAATATATTTATAGGGAAAATAAAATCCCACCAACAGAAAAAAAAAATCAAAAGCAACTTCTCTTGATATATTTTAGAGTGTAAAAACATTTGGCTAAATTTATGCACAAATTCAAAGTGGTCCTCTGTATAATCCTGCATTTTTTATTCTCATTAACAACACTGTATGCATTCTAGCCAGTTACGGGTCTGATTCCTCCCCAAAGGTCACAAATATGGATGTAAAATTCTGAAAAAAGCATCTATACTCCCTGGATATTCAAGGGAGAAAAATGCCAGATCTTTTTAGACTGTAAATGGTTTAAAGAACCCATTTTTCTCCAGGGTAACCTAGGGTGAGTACTTGTGTGGACGACTACTTTGTAAACACTTAACATGGAATAAGATGAATCCTACCTGAGAAATTTACCTTCATAGATGCTACTCTTTTCTTACTCTTACTTATGCTTTAAATCTACCATGCACTGTATCTTGATGGTATTTCAGTATCTGCTTTCTTTTGTATCTTTCATGAGCCTTAATTCCATTGTCCTTTCCCCTCACCCTCTCTGTTATCTCTGGTCAGCCAACTATCCTCTGCAAGCAGAAGTGGCCTCTTCTGCATGTTCTTATCCCTTAGTTGGAAAGTACCCAATGACCTAAATTGCTCCTTCTGTGAGCATCTGGCCCAGTGTCAGCCACAGGAGAAGAGCATCAGGCTAGTTGGTAAAGTCAAATGGCATTGTAGGTCTGGCACAGTAAGTTGAGAAATAGCCTATGAAGCACATGACTTTGCACACTCTTTTTTTGAATGCTCTATACTAACAAACTAAGTGTTGTTTTGAAGTAAGAAAGTATATTTCTAAAATAGAGGACAAGTCAGACATTCTGGCGGAGTATTTTCAAGGGATATTACCTTGGAGTAGAGTTTAATGCATGGAACATCTTTCAAATGACTGGATGTACATTGATGTTTGGCAATGTGTTATGCCTTGATGAGACATTAATTTGCTTGGGGTAATGTTCTGTCTCACTTGTGCCAGAGGTTTATCTGGGGCAAATTTTAAACCTTTCTCAGTGTGCTTACATACAGATCATGGCTTTTTGCTGTCATCTGTGATTTACTGCTACTTTGACTGCAAATGTGCACTAAACTGCAATCACAAATATCTGCCTTCATTGCCGAGAGGTGAAAAGAGGGTGTTGCTCAAGGAGCTTTCCAGAGGCCAGTTAATAGCTTATCTGTCACTGGTGAGACATCAAATATGCTGTCCCACCATAAAATTCTTTGCTAAGAAGAATTTCTAGAGTGTCTTTTAAAGACACTTCTCTCCCTTGGAGGTTTTCAGGTGTACAAGCTTTTCCACTCTGAATCTAAATCAGCCAGCTACTTACTTTTGTCACAGATTGACAAGACCTTCTGAGTTCCATCTAAAAATACCACTGCACTGCAAAGGAATTTTAATCAGGGCCTGTCCTATTGTTTGGTTTACCTTTATACCTTAAAGTCCTGTGGATTGTATATTTTGTCACTGTTACATGAAAATGATGAAATTGCTTACTCTGTTTAACAATGTCATAAATTACATCTCGCTTTCAAAAACAGTTTTGGGAGGGGAGAGGATGTCTATTCTGGAGACGTTATTAGTCATTCTTTTGGAAATGGGTGTTTGTATTATTCCAAGAGACTTTTGTTTGGTTGTTGGGTTTTTTTCCCCCCAAAATTGTCTAGCTGTGCTTTGGTCAGCTTCAGCTATTCAAGATGATTAGTGGACAGGTATGAAGACATGATAGAACCTGACATTCAGCATGTACTAAGTCTTCAATTAGAAACTTCCCCTCCCTTTTGCCAGCAAGTCTTTGGTATAGCAACAACATCAATGTCAGCAAGCACTTTCACTGGTTTAATTCACCAACCTTTTCCTGTTTCTTTTATCAAATACCTAGTTATGAACTGCCTGTCCTTATGTAGCATTATAACACCATCAACACTTCACTTCTCATTTTGAACTCATTATGAGTTGTAATGGGGCCGATTTATGTATGTAAGACTTTTTGCAAATTAACAAAATAGGTTGTATCTCATCAGCTTCCTAATATATATGGTTGAGTGAGGATGCCAACCATTTCTAATGACTTTTAACCCACAGGCAAATACTCTTGCTTTAGATATTCTTTTTTTTATTCTTTTTTCTTTTTCTAGGATTCTAAGCACTATCATGTCTGGGTCTACTCTTCAATTTGCCTTAGTACAGTATCTGCACTCACATTTGAGATGGTCAAATTGGCATTCACTGTGTAGGTATTGATGCTAATGAAAATGTTTGCATATGAAAACTGATGCAAGCAGGACATTCTGCTTCAGCATCAACTGACACAGGACAACCAATGTGTATATATTTGCACTTCATTATATAGTCCTCATTTTCCTTTCCAGTTGTAGGAATATGGACTTTTATGTGTCATGAAGATGTTTGCTTAACTGTTGACACATGGGTAATTTAGGCTTTGGAAGTACTTGGATGCTCAATTGCTATTCATTGGAGTACACAGGCAAAATGCTGTGGATACTATGGATAAGTCTAACGTGAAGGTAAAATAGCTCAGAATGTTTATCATTTTTTACTTCAAATAGATGTACATGGTTATATATTGCCATAGACATATGTAATATTATAGATGATGGCTGTATTTTTTAGAAGTACTAGACAATGTGTTAAGATGGGTACTGTAAACTCTTATTCTCATTTAGTCTGACTTGTGATCCTTGCGTGCTTGGATGTGAGATTATGTAAGAGCCTGAGATGTTGTATTAGGTTCCTCATGGACATGTCTTTTGTCTTCTGTCTTCCTAGAAAAGAGTTAAGGGGACAGCAGACTTTACATGTGAATTTTTTTTTAAAGAAATTTTACATTGCTTTAATAAATAAAATAAAATAAAACCACAGTAGGACTTTGAGTTTTCTTAGTGTCTTGAAGTGGGACTAATTTATATTGCCAGGCTTTTCAGCTAATTGTGTTGTGATAAATTATCACACCTTTAATGTAATAGTAGTGATTTGGTTGTACAGTAAGTGTTAAATGCAAATCACCTACTGCTAATGTTTTGAAACTGTGTTCCATCAGAAGCTTTACTGAATTATAGCTATCAACCAATTCATAATTGCTAATGAAGGTTAAATTAAGGTTTGGGGAAACATGTTCAAAAATCATTCTGCCCATGCTACCACCTCTGCATTTTGTAGTTACATCATGTATCATCTTAGAGCATATTCTGTAAAGGTGGAGGAAATGGTTAGGTACTAGTAGGGAACTGGGATATATCTCAAAGCTAGCACAGTTTCACACCACTCCTCTGTCTTTCATTTTCCCATCTCTGAGACACCAGTAAACCACTGCTTTAAGTTCTGTACATTACAAATTCTGTGTAAATGGCTCAGTAATCAAACTGTGGAAAGGGTCCCTAAATAAGGAAAGGCTTAATAGCAAATACAGGGCTTACATATGAAAAAATACTTACAAGAGTGTTTATGTTATGCTATTAGTCTTTCTTTAGTCTATTTTCACTTCCTTTAACTAACGTTTTTGGAAGCTGCTCTTGGCTCACTGAGCTGCCTTTGTTTTGCAACTGTTAAATGTATTTGTTGCCTTGGTTGGACACTCTCAAATAACTATGCTCACATTAATGGAGTACAAGAAGAGAAGGATCTTTAGATCGTCCAGCTGACCTCCAGTATCACAGTGACCACAGAAGCAATGCTTCTTCCAGCACTTAATTTAAGGATCTAATGTAGAACATACTACTTCCAGCTTACATGATATACTCCCTATTGACATTCTGGAAAAGGCTTCTTCCCTTCATTGCTAGGTTCTCAAACCAACTCACCTGGAATACTTTTGGTATATAAAGCCGCACTTTAACCCCTAGGAATATGAAATGGACTTGGTTAGCAGAGTAGATGCTCATAAATTTTTAAACATAACATTAAAAAGTGCATAAAATATTAGTGCCTGGGGTACTATAACTCTGCATCATCTTGCCGTTCTTCCATCTGTATATACTTATTTTTACAGCAACTGGCTCTAAGGAAACATTGAGAGACATCTGCAGTGCTAAAAACGCAGTGATAGCTCAGGAGACTGCTCCCTCAAAATACAAAATATTTTCCTATAAATATTAATCAATTGATAGTAAAAATTGCCAAAATATTTCTAGTCCAACAGCAGCTGTTTGTGGAATTTATTTTGTCTTGTAGCAGGCAAAATGAAAGAAATGCAGGATAATGTTGTTTATCTGCATATTTTATATTGATTTTAATGATGCTTAAATACTATGACATTTGGAATAACCTTTACTAAGTGTAATTTTTGACTTTTCTGAACAGCAGGTGGTGGCTTTATTTTTACTAATAACAAAACTATAATTTAGTCATTTCTTTTCCTAACTTTATTATTCAAATATTTTAATTCCCTTCATATTAAAAAGATGTAGGCAGGTACTATTTTACTGGATGGAGAAGTAGGGACTTTTGATTTATTTTCACTCACTAAGGCAGTCAATATTAAAATTAGTTCTCAAATATATATTTTTGCTGTCTGGTTTTGCATATTAATGCAATCACTTTCCTGTCCTACCCAGGTAGTTTTAAGAGTAAAATTGCTGAAATCATCTACACATTGCAAACTTGAGAGCTTTGTCTTATTTTTTTCATGTCATGAATAAAACTACATTACTACCCACCTAAATTTATAGCTGGATGGCATAAGTTAGAACAAAATGTTAGCTATCTTCAAACTTGCTAGTGTGATTTTAAGTGCCTTTGTCTTTATCCATTTGGGTCCAGCACATGGGACAAGCTGAGATGAACTACACATTTAGAGTTCAGATTTCTCAAATAGCATTAAAACCATTCTTGATAGTCTTTGTGGGGGAATGTAGGTCCAAAAGCAATATGACATTTAAAATGCTATACTTAGAAAGCCTGTGCTCTTCTTTGAAGTGTCTTGCTAACTCTTACTCGTTTTCATTATTTTTACTGTATCTGAAAATATTGTCATCTCATTGTATGCATGGTACAAAGTATAACTTCCTATAATAATGCAAAATCTCCTTTTCCCCAAACAACAGACTCAGTATTTGATCTCTTGAGCAACTAAATTCTATATACACATTTAGCTTTTTGCTTTATATGTCTGTATATCTATATATTTAAAATCATAGAACGATAGAATAATTTAGCTTGAAAGGAAACCCAGAGGTCATCTAGTCCAACCTCATGCTCAAAGTGGGCAAGTCAGACCAGGTTGCTCAGGACCGTGTCCAGTCAGGTATTAAACACATTCATTGATGATGGTTCCACAACCTTTCTGGGCCCCTTTCTTCCCAGTATTTGACCAACCCCACTGTTAAAAATAGCCTCTTTGTGTCTAATCATAAATCCCCATCTTCCAGCTTTAGCCCTTTGTTTCATCCTATTGCTGTGCACCACCAAGACGAATCTGATTCTGTCTTCAGATCAGATAGTTGTAGATAGTATAGAGGTCTCTCCCTGATCCTTCTCTTCTTAAGGGTGAACAGACACAGCTGTTTCAACCTCTCCCTGTATCTCATGTACTCCAGCATCTAACCATCTCTGGATCCTCTGCTGGATTTGTTCCAGTGTGTCAATACATTCCTTGCACTGGGCAGCCCCAAACTGGACACAGGTCTCCAGATGCGGCCCCTCAAGTGCTAAACAGAGGGGGAGAAATGCAACCCTGCTCCTGCTGGCTGTAGTCGTGCTAATACTGTTACACATTATTAGCATCAATTTATCTGTCTCACCAGCTGTATTTATATCTGTGAAGTGACTACAGTTCAGTGATTGACTTTAAATATTTTTATAAGGTTTTCCAAAACATACCCATATCCTGTATCATGCTCTTTGTTATCATTGTATGTTTAGAGTAACTTAAGAATGTATTTCTTTTGTACATTGAGCAAGAGGTTTGTTTCAGTGGGTTCTTTCAACTGCACTGAATTAAATCATGTCTGGAAAAGAAAATCTATAGATTGTGAATATCAAGATGTGACTTCTAAAAGTTTTAAGAGTTTTTAAGTTTAAACAATGGCATAGATGGACTGATCAGGCTACTTCTGTCTGCAGGGAGCATGCCAGAGTTCCAGTTGCAGTAGCAGCTTTGGGCACTGCTGCAGTTCTACCTCACACTAGCAGAACAGCCACAGACCAGCTATTCACAGCAAGCAAAATATTGAAGCTATTTTATTTTCTATATGTGAATTGTCTACTGTCAGGCATTGCTTTTTTTCATGCAGTTTTTGATTACTTTGATTTTTTCAGTATAAACTAATGATTCTATGATTCTATGTAGTATATATATAGTATATAACATTATATAGTATATATTTGAGGCTGGACTTGATCTCAAAGGTCCCTTCCAACCATGAATGTTCTGTGGTTCTGTGATATGAGCGTTTGCATCCTACAGATTACTCAGAAGTTATATTCTGTGACTGTTCTTGATTATTTGTTATTCATGCTGGGATTGCTTAGCTAAGTCAAATTGTTTTAGTTTGTTTTATAAGTGGATGACTCCTAAACCCACCAAGAGCTTCTAATTTAGCAATATGAATAATTTTGTATACTAATATGATGTTTTGTGTAAGCCTTCACAGCCAATTAATGCTATCCCTGATCTTCCGTGCGTGTATGAGCAGTCCCAGGAAATTGGGTGTTGGTTGCAGATGGCTAAGAAGCATATCTAAGCTTTCTCAAGGGTTGGATGCAGCCAGGATGTAACTTGAGTGACGATAGAATGGTGGCACAGTGGCTGGTTTGTCATGGAAGGTATGGCATACCAAGCAGTGTGGATAGTGAGGAGGGTGTCAGGGATTCTTGCTAAATCTGTTCTGGGTCACCCTGCAGAGCACTGAGGTTGATCCTTTTGTCATTGCACTATTGCCTTGCTTCTAAGCAAGAGTTCTTTCCAGTCAGCCTTCAGATCCCTAAGGCTCCTATCAGTCTTGATACTGTATAGTTGGAGATACACTGCACCTAATAAATACACTGTTCTTGTCATAATTCTGTTAATTTTCCTGTGCAGCTTTGGTGAACTTACACTATTTGAAACAGGAGAAAATTTTTCCCATTATTTGAAGACCATAAAATCCGATTGTGAAAAGTGTGGTTGATAATTCAATGCATCATGTGGATTTTCTCTCATATATTTGTCTACTTTCAAGATATCTTTTAAATTATAATACCATATAAAACAGTATATGTATATTATGATGGGGCCTTAGTTGTCATTTTAGTTTATTTTTAAGATATAACTGTGGAAAAAAAGTATGAAAAGCCGCATAGAAATGTCTCTATTTCAAATATAAATGTATCTATGATTCTATGACTCTATGATTCTATCTACTTTTGAAGTACATGAATGAATTTACAAATATGGGTGGGTATACCCTGTAAGTTAAAAAAAAAAAGAAAATCATTCTTCATAGCAATATTTTTCCATAGGAGGTGAAATCTTTATACTGTTACAGTCTGTGCTTACTTCAAAAGATGACATGACCAAGTGAACTGGCAAGTCTCTTTCCAAGATGTTTTTCTTAAAATTAACTTAAATCTTGGCATCTTTTATAACAGGGCTGATTACAACTGAAAAATTAATATAGTACAAAGTTAACATTAATAGTAGTGTTGGTAAACTCTGCTTATTTAAAGCTTAGCATTTTTTTTTCTTGCTTATTATAGACATACGTCATATCTTGTTTAACTTAGAAGTAGAAGCATCTCCTGATGTCTAGCCATGTGGTTTAATAAATTTCATAAACTAATAAAGCTCAATCTTAAAAGTAGTTAAAAGTTTTTTTACTGTAAGTCCTACTGGTACTCTGGTTCAGAACCTTTTCTGGTGGTCAAGTTTGTGGACACAGAAGCATTTTCATACCAGATGAACAATAAACAAATGTATTAAACATACATTGCAGGCTAATGATTATGGAAAATAGTTTAATCATGTAACTGCCTTGGGCTACAGCTAAACAGTGAATTACTCAAGCAATCTCATAACTGCTGAAACATCTACAAGAAGGTATCAGTGCTTTTGTATATATACTGTCCTTGATAGTGGAATTATAATACCCCAAGTAGTAGGTTCAGCTCTTGCTGTTAAATTTAGCTGATACACTCAGAGCTTAATCCAAGTGCTCAACAATTGGACTAGATAGAGTAATTTTTATATTTTTCAAAGCACTTTATTTAAATTTTGGTGTCTGTTACTCTCTGACTCTCTAGACATATTATTATTTGGCTTCCCATTGCTTACATTTGTTGAAGCTTACCCACTTGATCTGACCACTTTTATGGTATGGTCCCTACCTTAGAAAAAATGCTGTTTCAATTCTTTTTTTACTGAACAGACAGAACACCCAGGTGTCTTTTATTAATGCTAATTTTCCCTCTGCCATGAGATAAGGCAGGAAAGCCGAAGCTTCCTTTCTCATCTTCAAAGAAGCTGCAACCTAGAATACCTGGTAAGAGTGGATGAAAACCTGTCATGCCAGACTTGTTACAATAAGAACAACTTCAATTTTTTAGACCTAAATTTATTCATGCAGGGGCCAGCATATTGCTCAAAGAATATGTTGCAGATCAACCTTCCCACAAACATTATTCGCCAAAGTTCCTTGATTACTGTCAAACCCTAATCTCAGTCAAGAACCAATAATGAGCTCTTTGGCTTACAGAAATTCAAGGCTGCCTCTGCATCAAAGCCCTTAAGCTGTCCAGTCCAACTAAGTCACCCTTTTCAAGACTGTGAAGCTTAGTTATATCCTTCTGCTAATATTCAGTTGAATTGGCTTACATAAATAGATCCACAGCTGCTTGGTATGAACTCCAGTGACTATAGAGTAACCTATATACTTAGGCTAACACTCCTATAAGGAGGGTTAGCCCACACTAAATTTGTAAGGGCCTTGTATATGGAAATGAGTTTTGCACACATGAATGAAGCTAATGGTGTATTAAAACTGAAATTAGCAGAGGCAAGGGATACCTTCTGAAAAAAATTGTATGTATGTCAGCAGCGTGTTATGTTAGCAAGTTTCCTAGACTGGGGATTACTCAGCTGCTGTTCTACACCCCTTTTCACACCTTCAGCGTAAAATTCCACTGATGTACCTTGGATTCATATTGAACAGGTATCCTCCAGCATGCCACTTTAAAGGCTGGCAGGCTGGTGTGGCTTAGTCCTTTTCCAGTTCTTCGTTCCTGGGGTTAAAAACATCGCGTTGCAGTTTGCATTACAGCACTCAGGTGTGTGGACTTCCCTGTGCACCTGCCTAGGGCTGGGGAACTGGTCATTGCTGGAGTCTCCTGAGCTCTGAAGCAAAGGGTCAGGAAGCCTTTGAGCATAATCACCACAACAAGGATGTATCTGAAGTCAGTGCTAAAAAGATGCAGTTGCAGATGAAGGTAAAGGAGTCTATACTGGCTTATAAGAAAGTAGGAGATGGCAATTTACCTTCTTTTATTACAGAGAATGGAGTATGACTTTATTCAGAAGGAACATCAATTTGCATTTTACTGTGCATAACACCAGATGAATGGAGCCACTAAGGACTTCAGTAGTATCCAGGACATCAGTGAGGAGTAACTCTTTTCAAAAAAAAACCACCCAAGAACTCTTGAAAGAAAACATCTGCATCTAGTCCAAAACCTTTAGATATTCTAAATCGAATTTTATCACACAGAACTCATAACAAGTGTTTTCATAAGCATCTACTGAATATCACCACAGTGTCTGAACATTACCCAGTGGCTATTTTGCTGACTGCACCCATGGTCAAATGGCTTGGTAAGAGGAATCTTCCCTCTTTCCTGCCTGACAACTGCCACAATTCCCTTTCATGCTTCACATGCTTCTAATCATGATGTTTTGCTGCTATTCTTGAAATAGTCACGTATTTCTTCCGAGCCTCCTTTTCACTTCCAGATGTTGTTCCTTTCATTTGCCTGATGCAGGAAATTTTCCTTGTGTCTCATATCTGAGGGGCAGCCTTGTGCTACCTTGTCATCTCTTTTGACATGTCAGATTTAAAAAATAAAACCACATATTAAATCCTGTGATGAGCAAGTAGAGCTTAAAAATAGTTTGTCCAATGCACTTTTAGGAGATAGAGCTTTCACATTATCAGTTACAGTTTATAATACAATCTGAAATGTATTTTGAAGGATTTTCAT
This sequence comes from Calidris pugnax, assembly GCF_001431845.1. Lineage (NCBI taxonomy): Eukaryota > Metazoa > Chordata > Aves > Charadriiformes > Scolopacidae > Calidris > Calidris pugnax. The sequence goes on from NW_015091257.1 coordinate 2,280,376, forward strand.
TATGAAAAGAGAAATTTTACAGTGATCTACCCAGACATTTCTTCCTGGCATCAAAAATAGCATTCAAACAGTAAATAAACTGATTATGATACACATGAAAATGCATTCAGGTAGTAAGGCAGCAGTAATGCGAACCAGAGGATTCTCTGAATAACCTAATTGTTATAAAATTTCCTTTCTTTCACAGCAGACTTTCTGCAGGAGACACAATGTAGATTTTAAGGTACAGTGACTGGTTTCTTTTGGACCAATGGGATCAGCCAAAGCTGCTTTGTTATTTTGTTTAAGTTTTTCCTTTAGTTCTACAGCTGCTCATGGGGGTGGTGAATTCATTCTGGTGAATAATATTAATTCACCTCCTGTTGAGCTTTCCTTTGGTTTCCTAAGTGGATATTTCCTCTGGTTTTTGGCCACAGGGATCAGTGACACATCATCGAAGGAAAGGCAGCTATTAAATGCATGTTAATTGTTAAATGCATGCATGTTGCATGCTATTAAATGCGTGCAATTATTAACATTTTTTCTTTCAACCATTCTGTTTCTAACTGTGCCTTTCTTTTTTTTTTTCTACAAATCATAACACGAAATGCAAAGTAAAACCACATTGCTAACACCCTGGACAATTCATTTACTTTCCTTACTCAGCCACTCTCTTAGCTTCTTTAAAATGTGGCACACCATGAGTGTGCAGCACTCTGTGGAGAATAAAGCCTGACCTTACCATTCATGCAGATTATCAGTTCTGGGAGAAGACTTACAGTTACGCCAACTCAGAATTCATCTGAAATATGTTTTCTGCCCTAAAAATAGGCAAAACCCAGCTATTACTTGTTACTTTTTCTGTCTTTACCTGAACCTCAAGGACAGAAATTTGATCAGCTCCCTGATGCAAGCAAAATCTAAGGGGAAATAAAAGGCAAAAGCTTTATATTTGGAGAACACCTATTCCTGTGGTCAAATGAGTGAAGACAGGTCAGCAACAGAGGATATTTCCCAATTCTGAAAAGGATTGAAGTGTGGGCAGAGACAACCTTACCTTTGCAAACTCCCTCCTGTGGAATGACAGGGCACCTGAGATATTCACATGTTTCACTTCCCAAAAAACCTACAACCAAAGAGCAGTAGCTTACACCAAGAAGTCTTAGCCACACTTCCTCTCCCCTTCTGACTGAGGAGGATATCCTCAAGGGAGTTAAAAGATGAAATCTCATTAGCTGTGTCATAACATTCGGAAGACACCTTCTGCCTAATCCTCAGCAGCTGAACCTATGTTGTGGGGGAGGCATACCCTGCACCAGACCCCTTCTTCCACCAAGTCAAGATGTAGAGAAGCTTACCGTTGCTGTCATCGCCTGCACCAGACCCCTTCTCCCACCAAGTCAAGTGGGAGATGTAGAGAAGCTTACCGTTGCTGTCATCCTGGCATGCGATGGGTTTGTTTTTTTTTAAAAAATAAGAAGCCAGGAAGATATGATGTGTAAACAGATCTAATCTTGTTCTGCTATTATAACATGTCCAGTGTGGACTGCTACAGACCAGAGGATAGAGGGCACCATGGATTATAACAGCCTTCAGTGCACTCACATTAGGTCACGTTTTCTCACTTATTTTGATTTCATGCTGTGTTTAGCACAGCATCTGTCATAACATACGGCAGAGATTGCTCCGAAACCTCTAGTTCCAGATATGAATTGAACACAGAATAAATACATGCTCCTGAATACGTGCTCTGCCATGATGTTTAGACAGTTCTTTAATACAATCCAGTTGGCTAGCAAATAGCCTCATCAGCCAGCACAGAAAAGCTCTGGAAGGTTGCAGAATGTAGGCTCCATTAGTATTCACCATCGTACCGGAATTAACTCATCCTGGATATTATTTCATCTGGTACGTAATAATTCACTCTGAGTTAATTTGTGTGCTCAGCCCAGGCTCAATTAAAAAAAAAAAAAAAAGTGCTCCTTTTCCATTTTTGATATCCCAAACTGGCACAGGGAATATGGTTCCATATATGGTCTGAGTCAGATCAGTAACTACTTTTAGCCTATACCAAGTATACCTTTTCATGTCTTCATCAGGAATGTTGCAGTAATCTCTCTGCCAAGAACAAACTTGTTATCTTTTTGCCAGCAGCAAAGGAGGTTTGTCCAGTGCCAACTAAAACCCATTTTCCCAGATGGTTAGGAAAGCTCTCGTACCAAATACTGGTAACGCAGCAGATGGGTGATATCCATGGATAACTCCAGACTTAGACCTGCTGTCATTCTGAAATGTAGGTACCTCTCATGGTTAGCCAAGACTGCAGAACTTCCTTCACTCAAGGCTTCTTCTGTGTACCTAGAAAGGATGTTACATCAAAAGCAGCTGAAGTTCCTCTAAAGATAGGTAGTACTTTTCATGGTTACCTTCCTTCTGCTGCAGTGAACAGACACTGCAAGGTCTGGACGTGGTCTGAGGTTGGACTTCCATGCTGAAGAGCTGTTACATACTTTTTCCCAAACCAGGAACACAGTGCATTTCAAACCTCTGCCAATCGCTGTGGACTAAAAAGATATTTCAATAGGACTGCACGCAAAGCATTAGCAGTTTGACTGCTGAGCCTACTGTTTTTGTTGGTTGTGAGAGGCTTCTGATCTAAATACTGTGGTATGAAAACACATATCCTGCAAAATGCAATTCCTGAGAGAACAGGACTGGGATATACCTTCGCAGTGCTGATGGCTCACCACTATGAAAGCAATTATTTGGACTGAAGTCTGGTCATTTAGGCAAGTCTGTTCCAGAACATTAGCTATGTTAGTCTTTGAATCAGATGTTGTTGTGGGGCTGCCTGAATCTAAGGCTTGTAGCTCAGCTGGTTTGGGAATGAGTCTTGGTTTTTTCTACATCATGTTTCACCTCTCAACAGGTGATATGAAGCAAAGAGAATAACCTGCATGCATGCATTCATGCATGTGTTTAAGTGAAAAAAAAAAAAGCCTTTTGAATTGCTTACTGTATAAAGAACTCATAAAAAGAATCATGAGGATTACTTATTAGAATATGAAAAGCTCTTTCTCCTGCTAAACTGACTGATTTAGGAATAATAATGTTGTGTTAGATACTTTTGTGTAGAATAAACAATTCATTCACTGTTTCAGCAGCTGTACATTGTGCTGCTGTCATTGATTTCCTTTGTCATAGCACGTTAGCCAGTATTTTACAGTAAACAAAATAACCCCATGTCTAAAAAGCTTTTTCGCTTTCCAGAGTTACTGTGAAATGCTGAAATTCAGCTCTTAGGAAGCATGTCTTAGAAATATCCACTGATTTCCATACTTCTTGTGGTATGCTAAACTTTGGAGCTCTATTCCTTTTAATTTCCCTTTGTCGTCTTCTCTGTGCTAACAGAAACACTGCTCTTTACGTTTCATTGCTACCTATTTTACGACTAGACAAAAGCATATGATCACACTTAAAAAAAAACCCCAAAGAGTACTACAAATATGATCATGTGCACAAGAATAAAACCAAGGAGTCTTTGAGAAATCTAAAACTGCAGCAGCTTTAAAGAAAGACAATATCTCAGGGGAGTACAAAAAGCTGATATCTGTTCTAGAGAGCCTGGACAATCCAGTGGCTCCAGCAAGCTGTTCTGAGTCAGTGCAAGGTATTTGTATTGACACTACTAAAAATAAATAAAGAATGAAAAGCATGACTGTGAATCACTGTTTTGAGTGAAGCAATCTGGGTTTAGCAAGTCTCACTAACACGCCTGTAAACCCAGCTGATTTTGTAATGGCTAGGGTAATGCTATCTACATTGTAATTTGACAATTTATATTCATATAATGCATAGCATTTTTTGAGTCTGAGGGGTTTTTTTTAATCTGTTGGTTTAACACTTATTACTTCATTTAACCTTTCAAGTAACATGTTCCACCATCCAGATGTAGCTTACCTTGGAAGTGTTATCTGATCTTTCATTTTAAGTTTCCCTATCTGTTGTTCTCTTTCCTAGGACTCTGACATCTATTAAAGCTGAGCTGTGAGAACAAGGTGTCTGTGGGCTCGATGGAGAGAGCATGCTGAAAGGGTGAATTTCCTTTCCCCATAGCTAGGCTTCACTCATACTAAAAAAACCCAACCCAAATATAAAGCTACCATTATCAATTTTAATGATGCAGATAAAAAGATGGTCTATGAAAGACAAGGCATTCATTTGTTGATACAAACCTTGAGCTGCAAAATGTGAAAAGGCCTGGAAATAAAAATCTAACAAAATAAAGACAAAAAACTCGTCTAACATTGTGACAGAGTCGGAAAGGTTAGGTTTAAATTCAAAGATAAGGAAAAAGGACAAGCCTCAGAGGTAAAGGAGAGAGGAAAAAAAGACAAGCTTAAAGTCAGGGGAAAAAAATCACAAAGAGCAAGCAAGTAGAAAGTTCAACACAGACTGGACAGAATAATCTCCCAGTAGGCTTGTGAGATGTGTATAATTACTCCTTTCATCAAACCAATAGGCTTGTTGGATGGTGTACGCTGCAACGAAAGCCACCAAGAACCAGATTAAGAGATTAATTGGGATCTAAAATTCCTCTCGAAATTCTGATGCTTGCCTGCATTTAAAGTTAGTGAGGAAGATGTGGCTGTGACTCTGAAGGGGTACCTCTTGGCCTGGAAGAGATGAGATCTTGCTCTTTCAGGGCTAATAATTATTAATAGCTGCTGGACTGAATGCTTCTCTGGGGCCGTGTCAGCTTCTGTGCACCACATTCCTGCTTTTTCTGCAGTATGGCTTCCTCTGGTTAAAATGTCTGATGTGCCTATACTAGTGAAGACAAAGATGTGTGTAAATTGCTGCAATTACCTTCTGCTCTGACTTCTGCTACTGTATTTACTGCTGTGTCAGCAGTATCATAGTACTGCTGAGCGTAAATTTACAGTAATCCAAATCCCTGATGATAAATTTGGTATGGCTATTTGGAAATTTGGAGAGAAAGAAATAAGGATGCCAAGTCTTTGTAAGCAGCAAATGTCCAGATCTCTATTTTTTCCTCGAAACCAACAATAATCCCAAGCGAATCCCATATGCTGCAGTAGGATCGGTTTTGCTTTTTTGATTGCATCCTTTTTTGTAATGCAGTGGCAAAATTTCTGTCAATTCTAATGATAACTGGAAAGGAATGGTTACTGATGCTATGCTGAAGCTAGAAGTGTCTGTTTATCAGGACAAATGGCAAAGGTAATGGACCTCCCACATGGTGTGCACTCAGGGAAAGCCATGACTTCTGCTCTTCAGTTTGTGTCTGAGGAAATCAAATGGAGCCAGGCTTTAGAAACAAAACTTGTTGCACAATTATCTATCCACATGCTTAATTATAACACTTGCAGTTGGACTTGTTTTATGCTTGACCTGCATAAGTAATTACCCAAATCACTTGCTATAGGTTTTCCACTTCTCTAATAATTTTCTTTTCAATAGCAATAGTTGGTGCAGGTCTGATGCATCTGTAAATCAGAGTTGCCTACTGACACAGCAGAGGGAAATGACCTGAGAGATTTTCATACGTCTTTTAGAGATATATGACTATAAAATAGTATTTCAGCCTGTACCTCTGACCTGCTATACACAGTTTAGTCTGCTAACAGGAGGGATTAATTAACTTGCATAAGCCACAATGTCTTCCCACACACTACTTCAGGTAGAATGCTGTTTAAATTGGAGAATGTTCTGTAATTTACCTGAACACAAAGCTGGGTATAGGCCTGTTTTTGAAACTCTTGCTCAGATAAGAGAGCAGTCTGGAAGCTGGCTAGACATTTTGCTTATCTTGTTCTTTGGTATATTTAATGAAAATTTCTAAACAAATGGCAAGTGTTTTCTTCTCAATTTAATAAGATTTTCTTTTCTTACCATATCTGATGGGAGGGGCAGCAAAAGTGAGGGAGAGTTTTGTGTTTGTTTTTGTTTTTTATTAATATGACTTTTTGCATCACTAGCGTAAAAATGAAAACATCAAATCACCATGTGTTAAACCACAGCCCTTGACAGCTGCACCCCAGTGGCAAAGCTCCTGTTCTGTGTGGCAGTGAAAGCCCTCACATCTTGCCATCTGCCATAATCCTAAACTCTGAGCTGTGTGGCAGGGCACCTTGCACGATGCCTGGGTAGAGGTGGCTCAATCTGAGGGAGAGCTGCCTAAATTTCTCAGGGAAGAAATACAAAAGAAAGGGGTTTAAAGAACCAAGAACTGACCTTTGCACAGAGGTCACCTAGTGTTGAGGTGGCAGATACAAAATCTTTCCATTAGGGGTTCACAGCCAAGTTAGTCAGTTCTCTGCTTCTCCACCTTATTTTGAGAACATGAAGGTATTCAAGGTCAGTGGTAGAATAATCAACAATATAGTCTTTGGTCACTGACTTGGAGCAGGAGGAATTCTGAGCTCTGTTTACGTAGTCTTCCTAATCTTTTTAGCTCTCTGAAGCTCTTTGACATGCTGTTGCTGTTTGCTCATAGTAAGTAACCAGATCTCAAAGCCTAGGCCAGATTGTCTTGTAATTGTAAATGACAGCCACATTTATGTAATTGAACTATTCCAGCAGCAATCTACTCTCCACCTTGTCCATGATCCTTATAAGTGATCCAAATTCTCAGCTTTGTTTCCCAGGATTTTCCTGAACTCTGGTGAAGTTTGCCCTGCTTGTCATTAGCTTTAGATGATCACACAATCGCAGAATCACAGAATCTTCATGGTTGGAAGGGACCTTTGAGATCATCAAGTCCAACCACAAAAAAAAAAAAAAGAAAACCACAAAAACAAACGAAACAAACATACAAAAAAACAAAACCAAAAAAATACCCACAAACAGACACAAACCAACAATCTTGGGCACTATAGCATGCCCTGAAGTGCCATGTCTACACATTTCTTAAATATCTCCAGGGATGGCGACTCCATCACCTCCCTGGGCAGGCTGTTCCAGTACCTGATCACTCTCTCAGTAAAGTCATTCTTCCTAATATCTAATCTAAACCTTCCCTGCTGCAACTTTAGACCATTTCCTCTGGTCCTGTCATTATTCGCTTGCGAGAAGAGGCCAACACCCACCTCTCTACAACCACCTCAGGAGCTCAATGAGGTCTCCCCTCAGCCTCCTCTTCTCCAAATTAAACATGCCCAGTTCCCTCAGCCTCTCCTCGTATGACTTGGTGGCTCTCCTCTGTTCATGCTCCAGCAGCTCAATGTCCTTCTTGTAGTGAGGGGCCCAGAACTGAACACAGGACTCAAGGTGAGGGATCACCAGTGCCGAGTACAGAGGTACAATCATTTAATAGGTTCAGCTACTCAAAGCAGATTTCCAAAAAGAAAAGGTGATCTTTTTTCCTACTTTATTTCTATTGATGAACCCATGCAAATTGGAAAGCTAACAGCAGTTTGTTCTTTGTTATCATTACCCTCACATACAACTCCGTGAAGAACAACTTCAAAACTTTGGACCTTGCTTCTCAGAAAACTCTCCATCTTGGATTTTGGAAGCAGACCCTGTGCTTTGGTATTCACATGCACCACAGAAGGGGAAGTAATAGTGATGAGAATATTTCCCAGGACCTTGATTCATGGAGACATCAGTGAGCAGCTGAGCTCAACATAGTCTGTGTGTGCTCCCAAGTGACGAGACTATAGCTCACATTAGGAATCAGCTGTCCTGCGAGTGTGCTTCCATGCATGATACAGTTTTATGATTCCAATTGAAACATAAGGCATTTGAAAATTAAGTTTAAACCCAAGAAATACATTATAGGTTCACACATATAAAGTATTCAGCTCACTCAGAGGAAGAGGTAGGTGTCTTAGGCAAATGTCCGAAGCTCAGGCAATCGTTTAATCTGAACTGCCTCTAAATCTCTTTTTTTTAGAGCTGTCTTCGTTTTGTTTTGTTTATATGCAGTTTTACAGGTGGATCCAAGAGAGGTCTGCATGTACTCTAAATCAGCCAGATGTGAACTGGTTTTGAGTCAGAAACTCTGCAGCCATGCAGCTTGTCATGCTGTGTTTTGGTTAGTAATCTTGGCATTGAGTTCAGACAGACTGTGCTATCATTGCCTGCAAAACTCTGTGTAGATGTACTGAAATTATGAGAGAAACCTACAATAGGACTGCATATAGGTTTGTATCTTTACAGTGGGGATTTAATTCAATTCTGCTTTTATTCAAAGTAGGAATCTTCAAGACAGAGTAAGGAAGGGAGAGACACCATAGTATATGAGTGTACTAATGATAAGAGTACTTTGTGAGTAGGGTTTTGAATCTAATTTACCAATATTTCAATGTGGTACATAGGGCAATATACATGTATTGTGCTTTTCATCGTCTTTTATGGTGGACCTTAGGCAAACTCTGAAACTGCTCATGGGTCTGCAGTTCAGAAATAGGAAAGCAAGATTATTCTCTTCCTTGGTTTCTGTTTAAATACATGAATCTTATTCCTAATATGGGAGTAACATAAAATTAAGGACATTATAAACAGAATTCAAAGACTATTTTGTATTATTTACGATTTTTTTGATCCTCCTTGTGTTAACTTAGGGATCAGAATGACTCTTGAATCCAAGCTCCATATCCTGATCATTTTTCTTGCCTCTATCTTGGCTTTTGCGCTTCTGTTCATATCTGAGTTAAGTCTGTTGGTGGTCCTTGTTGTCACACAGGCAAGGAGACTGGCTCCAATTCTAGTGATGCTCAAAAGGCATTTGAGATGCACCTGGTGCTTTTGGAGGGAGAGCGGAGAAGGTAGGATTGGACTCGCTGTCATAAATAAATATCCCCTCTTCCCCCTCTCCACTGTTCATTGCTGGGGAGGTTAAACTCTTATCACTTTAACCTTGCATCTCATAACTCAATTATACTCTTATTGCATTGTCCAGAGGCCTCTAGAAAGCCCTTTGGTGTTCTGTGACCCATAATAATTACGAAGGCAGTGGCAAAGAAATAAACCAGCAGGTTCAACAGGCTAAACTACTTTGCAGTGTTCCTTTCACAGCTATAGTTTTTATTTGTCAAATATCTGTCTGTCAAATTCCTGTTGGTGTGAAAGATCGAAAGGTGCAGGGCAGAAGTTGCAGGGAACTGATTATTTGTTTGCCCGGAGAGTCTTGTAAGAGAGCAACTCATTAACAGGAAAAAAAAAAAAATGATAGGAAATTTGCCATCTTGTAGAAAAGAGACAAGCAATGAAAAGAACTGCTCACCACCAGACGCAAAGGAGCAGGAGGACACTACAAAGAAAAAATCATATTTGCTATTCTCATTTAAAGGTGAGAGAAACATCAAAAGAGCAGCTGAGTGGAAAGATAACCACAACCATCCTCTGCAAGCTTACAGGAGCACTTGAAAAAGAGGTATTTTAAAAATCCTCCTCCATCATCTCTTTTTCCATTTTTTATTAACTAAACGAGTGAACCGGAATTATCTTCAGCCACTTTCATTATTTTGTTATGAGTTCTGTAAGTGTTTTAATACAGGAGAGATAAACAAATAATAGATTTTATGTAAATACTGGTTGCTAATGATGCTATCAAGAGACTGGAAAGCAGGAAATGGGAGGAGTTGATAAACAGGAGAGGTTAATTGAAAGTGCTGTGGAAAACTGGTTTCAGACATGGTTTCTGGATGAGGAAACTGTTATGTTCCTGCAGTTCCTGTAGTCAATGAATATATCTGATTATTTGATTAAAGGCTAGTGTACTGCAATACGAGATGAGGAATACTGCATTTAAAAGATGGTGAGGAAATATACCAAAGACTTCTACCAACTGGGCTCAATGAAATTCACGGCCAAAGAAAAAATAACCACAGACCTAAGGAGCTCTCTTTATGTCAACCAGGTGATGTCAAGACTTTCTTCTCTGTCAGATACAGGAGGTCTGTGTTGTACCTTGTTTTGTTCTTCCTCCATAGGAGCTCCTTTAAGCCCTACCTTCCTACCACATTTTATCATTTTCTGCGTATTTTTTTTCTTTGCATGAATGTGGCTCATCAACAGATCTGATATTCTCTGAGGCCCCAAATTAGAATAAGCCTGGAGCAGAACACCATCTGACTAGAACATAAGATACAGGGAAATCTTACCAATGCATGCTTATTTAGACACACAACTGTGTCTAAATAGATGTCATGGTTTAACCCCAGCCAGCCACTAAGCACTGCACAGACATTTGCTTATTCCCCTGCAGGATAGGAGAAACAAGAGGAAGGTTAAAAGTGAGAAAACCCATGGGTTGAGCTAAGAACAGTTTAATAATGAAAATAAAATATAATAATAATACGAATAACAACAACAAATTGAAATTAAAAGAAAAATAACAAAGAAAGATAAATGAAACTCAAGAAACACAAGTGATACAAATGAAAACAATTGCTTACCAGCATCTGACTGATGCTCAGCCAGTCCCTGAGCAGTGGCCCCCCAGACAGCCTTCTCCCTTGTTTATTGCTGGGCATGATATCATATCGTATGGAATATCCCTTTGGACATTTTGGGAACAGCTGTCCCAGTTCTGTCTCCTCCCAACTTTTTGTACAGCCCCAGCCCCTTTTTGTACTTTTTGTACAGCCCCAGCCTACTCACTGGTGGAGCAGCGTGAAGAGCAGAAAAGGCTTTGACTCTGTGCAAGCACTGCTCAGCAATAGCTAAAACATCCCTGTGTTATCAAAACTGTTGTCAGCACAAAACCAAAACACAGCTCCATATTAGCTACTGTAAAGAAAATTATTCTAGTGAAAACCAACACAACCGAGTAATGGAACTATGGAGTTAGAGAATATTTCAGGGATTAGGGATATGCTATATAAAAGCTGAAGTCATCATTGGGAATTCTGTGTCGTACTCCATTGACAATAAATGCACAAAATGACACAGAACTACTTAGTTTCATACTATAAAATGGGACATTACTATCTACCAAAAATAAGACTTTCATAAATATTAATGTATAGGCCAAAACGTGAGACGTGAGGAAGCTGAAAGATATTGAACGGGTTCCTGTTCCTAGACAGATATTTCTATATTGGTATAGAGATGCTGGCTGAAACATAGCTTCTGCAGAGCAACTGGGTTGTCTGGCAGTTGAAATGGCAAGATATTTTTTCTGCTTTATTAAATTACTAATGTATAAAGAAGATGAGACATTAAAACAGCTCAATGTTATTGGTTACCCCAGAGGAACCGGTTATTTTCACGTATCAGTTGTCAGTATCACGTGTTGTCCTGACATAAACCATGAACAAATGGAAAGAATGGTCAGCTCTGAAGAGTATGAAGTTAAAATAAAAAGCATAAAGAGAAATTCCAGTGCAAATCCTAAGTGAATAAGATAGATGAGGTAGATTACATATTTATATATACATTAAATAAAGCATTATCTAAATAACTGCCATGACTGAACTAATTAGAAATAACTCAACTGAGTCTGAGTACATTCATAAAGGAATTAGGTAAGTAAAAACCCATCAAACCCAGCTCATGGTTGAAAGTTGCAGCTGAATTTCTAGAAGAAATTGTGCTGTTATCAGACAGAGAAAGGTGATAAAAACAGTGGCTGTCCCTGGGTGATTTTTTTTTTTTTCTTTTCACTTGGTCTTGGCTGTCAGGTCTTTGCAAGTAGAGCCAGTTCTGCTCAGCTGGTTCTGTTAGTCCAAGATGTCTTGAAAAATGTTCTAAACCAAGTCTCTGTACCACTGTCTGTTATCAGAGGCAGTATCTTCTCCGCCATTATTATTGGCCATATGGACACCTGTGCTGGGTTTCTAAGTAAGGAAAGACGGATAGAGTGATTCTGTAGTAGAAAAGTTGGTGGTATCTGGTTTTGGTGCATTGTAAATGTGATTGGTGTTCACACATACACCAGTCCTAAAATTAGATGGTCAATCAGTATTAATGTCAATTTTGTTGGTTTATATCTCGTTTCTAGGAATTATTTCAACTCCCAGAACAGGATCTGCTCATGCACATGAATCCTGTTCCCAAGAAAAGCTTAGCCTATTTACCTAAAAAAGTTGCTGGTTTTTTTTATCCAAACCAGTGCTCCAAAGATGATTGCTGTTTTCAGCTCACCTGTTTGACTTGTGAAACAGGCTAGAAATATTCTTGCAGCTGGTTGAAAAAGAGAGGTGGTGTGAGGCATTGTTCCTTACTGAATTTCAAGTATCTCACCTCAAGTTTCTTGTGCTGCATGTTAGTGTTCTTGATCACCACTAGGTAGCCAGTGGTTGTACTTCCCTGCAATAACTATGATCCTTTCTCACTATTGTGTCCCAATCTGTGACCTGGGATGGGAAGCAACCCAGGCTTGGAGCATTGTCAGGATCTGACTATGGTGACATGAGACTGTCACCCAAGAGCCTTCTACACCTAAAGCCACCCATCCACAGATGGCCGGCTTTTATTTGAATGTTAATATGGCTTTTGAGGCTATGTGAACAGTGACACTTAGTGGCAACTGCCAGAACTCTGCCTTCAGGAGTGGAGTCTGATACGAGGAGTAAATTGTGAAGTTGTAACATATCTAATTTGCTAACATATCTAATTAATCAGAAAGTTCAACAATAGCCATTCAGCTTGGGATCCCAGTGGATTCATTTATATGCCAGTTAAACTCTGTCATTGATGGGAAAAAAATGAAGAAAAAGAGAACTCTAACTTCTGAGTCTGAGTAACATTAATTAATATAGGTGATGGTGTTTGTACGCCTAAATGTTGTTCTGTCTCTATGGCACATAAGAATTATTTGAAAATATCATGAAGTCTTGGTACAGATACCAGGTTCAATTACTTCTAAATCTTTTTCAGTTCTGTCTGCCTTTTTCAGTTCATCTTCCCTTTTTCAGTTCATTTTTCCTTTTTCCACCATTTATAGGTAGTGCTTTTTTAGATTTTTTTTTTTTATGAAGTGTCTACTTTATCTCTAGATAAGATAATAGTTGGACAAGCACATTGACTAACTTGCACTTATGGAAATGGAAGGATGGACTTTCTACATGCCATCCTCCATTATTCCTCAGAAGACTTGCATTACTGTTTTCCCCCTCTCTTCTTTACTTTTTGCCCTTGACTCTTGCTTAGTGTTGCTTTTCTGCATGTCTCAAAACAGTGCCACTGCTTAACATTTGCTTTTCTTTTTTAAGAAAACTCTAAACTGAAATTGATGTCAATGATGTATCTCAAAAAGTAGGTACAGCCAATTACCTGCGGTTGTGATTTCTCCTTACCTAAGTGGAAATATCCTTATTGTTGAGTGCAGATTAGCTACAGAAAGTGGTGAATTGCTTTGGACATTACACTGCACACAAGACAATGTGATCTGTGCTGTCATGTGCACTATAGAGTATTGTGTCTCACTACACTGCTGTGTAGCTACATAGCCTGAGGGATTTCATGATGTGAAGAACAAGATGACTGAGGATAAGATAGAGAACTTCCATTTGGCAGGCAGCATTGCTAGCTGCCTGTATCAGTTACTATTTTTGGTCTCTGCCATGGGTGAGACAGAGTGAAAAACAACCCATAGAAGATCTGGTTACTGGGGATTATTGAAAAACCAGCAAGATTATGTTTGATTGTTTCAAGCAATCATTTGCAGCCCCCTTGGCACTGTATTCAGGAAGTCTCAGCTTCCCTCCCCAGCAGGGATGTAGCTGCTGGTCTGGGAAGGTGGGACAAAAAGTTGTGCCAGTTTGTGCTCAGCTGTTAGTGGCCAGGCCCCTGGGGATCTCTGGCATTTGTTTCCACAAAACTCCCTGATCTCCAGGATCTTCCCCCACCTTCAGGATCCTTCCTCCACTGAGGACATACACCTTTCAGGCCTTCTTTTAGCGGCTTGCCCCCCGTTTTCCCAGAATCACCAGGCATGATCAGCTCCTAATTAGTGGTACAGTCTCATGTTTCTTTATTAATTGGAAGATACAGGATACAGCACTTCAGTTTAGACCTGGTGTTATCAAAATTTGCAGTCATCCCATACAGATTGTGCATAGCAAATTGCACACAGGTACTTGAGAGTTCAAAAGTTCAGTTTTGAACATTTACCTCCCCTCCATATATCCAATTATCCATTATCTATAAGCATTCACAATTTTTTTATACTTTTTTTTTTTTTTTTGCCTACAACAGCCTTAAAGCACAATTTTAATGTTATGTAGAGATACACTGTCCATTTGCCTTTTAGCTGCAGGTCATTTAGTTCTTGCCAGGTCTTTTTACTTCTCAGCTCTGTAGTTTGTTAGGTTCACAAGAACTTTAATTTGTAAACAAGAATTTTTAATTTGTAACTTTCTGGAGATTTATGGAATTGCTCTGTGAACATTCTGGTTTGGCTGATGCGAGAACAGTCTGATTCAAAATCATACTAGTTTCCTTCTGGGGCAGGTGAATGTCCCCATAATATGTAATACAGACACTTCTCTACAGAAGTAACATAAATGTACATTTTGTGTAACCCCTGTTCTTTTGGGGAAAAGTGAGAAAGAACCATGTGGAAAGCAGATGTCTAACTTTCAGCAAAAGAGACATTTAATTCCTTACAAATGAAACATGTATTTCACTCTTGGGATTTTACTGAAAATGGAAGAAAAATTATCTGAGTCCCCAAACCATGACTCATTCACATTACGTTATCCTGAATGTTCAGACAGGTTTGGAGAAAATGCTTATCTAGGGCCTGAAGAAGCCAGTCAAATCTTATATTCACTGCTTGAATGGTATGACTTGTAGTGATCCTAACCAGAAACAGTGAATATATACTAATCATTCATTAACGGAGTAGATATTTCTCCGACTAGAACTCCAAATAATGCATTTAAAAGCAGAGGCAAGGAATACTGGAAGGTAGGAGGAAGGATAATCATGTTGCTTCATAGTCTGCTCAGGCAGGATTATTAAAAAAAAAACCAACCTCCAAGTCCCAAACTGAAGCAACTATAGATGGAGATAATCTTCTAGTGGTGATTTTCTTCATCCTTTTTGAAAGTCAAAGCCTCTTAGGCTAACTCTCATCAGAACCACAACATGGAGGTGTCACAAATAACTGGTTACTTTGAAAATAAAATTAATTATTGTTTCAAAGGAATAGCAATCAAAACAGCAGACCTGGTTGAATGAATTTTGAAGGAACAGCATTCTGTGGAATTACGTGTTTTTGTTGTAATCACAAATAGTAAAGTTATTCAGAATTTGGTATCAAAGGAAACTAGAAAACAAGTTCCAAGTTATGTAGAAATGTCATTTCTTTTCCTGCTGTTTCCTTTAAAGAAAACATTTTTAATTGCTTTGTTCTGAAGCCAGCTTCAGTTATAGTTGTGTCTAGCTTGTACCTGATAATCTTATTTTATAGAATTATTACATGGACTGGAAGTGGCCTCTGGAGGTAATCTGGTCCAATCTACCATTCAAAGCAGGGAAAACTTACATCAGGTTGCTCAAGCTGCTGACTGCTTAAATTTTTAGTATCTCAAATAACCTCTCTTTGCGGACTCCAGTGCTATTCCAGTGCTTGACACTCTCATGGTTGTTCTAACATCTAACCAGAAACTTCCTTGCTGCAACTTGTACTTGTTTCTTCTTGTCCTGTCACTGTACTCTGAGAAAAATGTGTCTCCATTTTCTCCAAACCCTGCTATTGTTGAAAACATCACTTTGCCTAAAGAAAATTGTTGGCTTTCCATGAAACCATTTTCCTTTTGGCATGACTCTGGATAGAAAGAAGCATTCCTGATGTTTTCTGTGTGTTGTGTAACCCCGAGGACTGAGAAAGGAACAAAATTAACACAAGTCCTGAAACAAAAATAAGCTTCTGAACCTGTAGTCTTTGTTAAAGAGTAGTAAATCAGTAGTGTGAAGCCATATTTGAAAGAACAATGTCACTTGTAAACGCTTGCATCCTGAACAGATATTTTCTATTTATTTCAGAATATTTCTAAGAATATTCAGTCTTGGAAGGGGTAGAAGTGTAATAACATGAAATTCTCGCTTAGACTTTTTTTGTCTCTTGATGTTGTATACATTTTAACAGAAGAATGGGTGCAGTTAAATGATTCATCATCCCCCATTCTTTTGATGCTGAGCTGTTTCACAAGTGCAGGTTCTTAATAAATTTTACAAGGCAAAACCTGACAGCCTGAATATGTTTTGAGTTCCTGACCCCAGAAGGATCAGCATTAGAATCTTGCTCTTCAACAAAATAGCACTGCTTTTCAGCTCCAAACTCAGTACCTTTGTTTTCTCTGTGCAGTCTTTTGCTGAACACCACATTACTTTCACTTCCAGGTATTCCAGTAATTGTGCCTTCCAAGAGTAGCACCACAGCTTGATGTGATTGCCTGTTACGATCTTTGATTATGATGGAAGTGTGTTTCCCGCTACACCACTCCATCACTACTCAGTCAAATTCAATTTCAGCTGGAGGGAGCTCTGCCATCCCCTGCCCGTCGTTTGCTATTGTCCTCTTTCATTGAGTTCAACCTGTTGATGCTCTGATTGCCAAAGGCGTATCATTTGATTTTGAAAAGCCGCCTCCTCAGTGAACGCCTCCGGGAATTTTCAGCTCTATTTAGATTTGGGCATTACAGTTTAAATTGCTACTTTGGGCTCTATTAAAACAATTTTCAAAAAGAAAATGTCAGTGTGCATAAACAGGTAAATGAAAATAGCACTGCCTATGAACAAATACAGTTTTCCTGCAGATTTCCTTAGCTTTTGCTTAAAAGTGCAGCATTAGTATTATGCTGGTGGTATTTGGGGTTTTTTTGTTTAGTACAAATGTTAATCATGATAAAATTTCATTGACTTGGGTAACCATATAATGCCTGTTAACATATCCATTTGTGCAAGAACAAATGATCTGTAGGAGTTGTGGTGCACACAAATCAGAAATCCCAGGTAGTAGTCCATTAACCTTAGGAGTGTAGTTCCCATTAATTTATGAATGTTCGTTATTATTTTACAACATAAAATACTTTATTCATTCCACACACATTCAGATTATAGTAGTCTAGTGGTGTCTGTGAGTGGTAAGATATTCAATATCCAGGATCCTATAATCATAAAATATTTATTTTTCTGGAGTCATAACAATAAAGCTTCTGGCAAATAGTATAGGCTGCATAGCTAGTACCTTGATGTCTTCTGCCTTCTAACATCATTTATACTAGTGCAAACAATTATGCATCATTTTATCAACTTAGCTTCACTTTGCCCTCCTTTTCCACCTGTGTAAATTCTATACAAAGACCAAGATATTCATTTAGCTTCAGTGGGAACAGTATAGATGAAGGTCATAGAGGGAGCTTGGAGAATTATCTGTGATATTGTGGATTAAATTTTCTTTAATAAAATTTTTAGTGAAACATCACTACTTTCAGCTTCAAAACATTATTAAGAAAATTATTCCAAAACATTGTAAAAAAAACTTCATTAAGACCAAATTGGTGTGTTCCATCACTATTTTGCTCCTGGAGCTAAGAAGGCTCTGTAATTTTCAGGCTAGCATTTTCTTATTCCACATGTGTTATTGACAGGATATTAGTAGTGATTGAAGCATAGATTTCTATTGCATTTCAGTAGGCCATTTAATTTCTTGTACAGATCGGTTCAGGTCTACAGTAAAGCACTGCAGATACTTAAAGCACTCTTCTATATATTGATGGGTGCAACGCAGTTCTCTGTATTACATAAAATAGTATAACTGCATGATTGCAAAACCATATCTCTTTTTTTTTTTTCCTGGTCAAGTCAACTCAGTGCAGATGTACCTGGAAGTACCAACCTTTGGTAGCAAGTGGTCTGCACTATTTCCTTGTGTTGTTTCAGTCCTCTACGAACATGAAAATTCAATGTAAAAGAAAGGGAACCTGTAAAATAACAGAAAGCAAAGGCATAATTAAGTTGCAAATGCTATAGGTGCTCCAGGAAGACTTAAGGAAGATTGAGGGACTTGTATTCACCTAAGAATTTTGGAAACCAAAGCCAAACTGCTTCCATCACTCTGTGGCATTAAGCAGATCAATTCTGAACTATTTTGGTAATATCACCCAGGACTGGCTGTTGGAAAGAAGCAAGCACATTCTCTCTTGCTCTTCAGCTGCTTGTTGCCTTAGGCATCATTTGATGTTTGTGTAGTGCTAGAGTGGCTGTACGTTTGTTGAACTTCTTGGTCTTAAAAGATTTACTGTCAGTATAAAAAATTGGGAGGTTGATTTTTGGAAGTCTGAGTTACTGAAATTGTGTTCGCTTCCAGTCAGTCTTGATTCATTCACAGATGTCTCCCAAGGAAGGTAACTATGCCTTTTCAATCAGTCTCTCTTTGACATTTGTTTTTGTAATAAAATCCTTGCAGATCAGCATTGCCCACTTGTCCACATGGGATCCATGTGCTCTGTTATGAAGTGGGTTGGGAGGGCATCTGTGCATGGAGCAACACCTATGTTTTGGGCATGTTTGACCTAGGGATTTGCCCCCAGGTTTTTCCTGTGCCCAAGCTGATGCCTCAGTAAGCACTTTAACTCTCTCAGCTGGGCTGTGATCATGTGGTTTGTGGCTCTCAGATGCTGAATGCAGAGCACCAGTGGGTTAAGGTCTGTTTGGCTTTGCTGGAGAGCAAGTCAGGAGCACTTGCTTGGTCAGGCAAAGCTTAGAGGCAATTGAAGAACTGGTAGTGTGTTGCCTTTTGGCTGTGACCGTCAGCCTTCCCACAGGGCTGACCACCCAGGCTGCCTGCCAGCTATAGTGCAGGCTTTGCTGGCACTCCTGCTTGCTCTCACACCTTCCTTTTCACTGTCCTCCACATCAGGTCTGAGAGAGCTGCAGCATCAGGAGCTGCAGCCAACAAGGTGCTCAGATGTGCATGGAAATGGTTCAAAGCACCTTCTTCACAAAACAGGCAGGTTTTCCTCACAAGAGGAGGAGAAACAGTGGCTGTGCTCACAATTTATCTATTATGAGGTACCCAAACTGCAGGATTGTTCCAAAGTTCTTGTACACTGAAATAAAAAAAAATTTAGAAGCCACAAATATATTTACAGTATAGGTATAGGCTCTAGTACAATTAGAGGCACAACGTGGGTGGAAGCATCTAGGTATTACTATACTATGCGTAGTAATACCATAATTTAAGATGTGATTTCCTCAGTTTTATTCTGCTTCTAAGCTATTACTCATCTTGACTGTGTTGTGTATTATGCATGAAGACAAACTTAAGCTTCATGGAAAGAACATTATCTTGGGATTTCTCATGTCCAAAAGTGCATGTCATTTAACAGTGTGTTTAGACAACATCAGCTTCAATCTAAAAAGGATTTTGTGTTGGGTTTTGTTTGTGATGTCTGTTACTTGTGGTACACACAAGCACAGTCACACACATGCATACAAGCACAACAACCTGCAGGGGGAAAAGGGAAACCCCTGGTCTTAAATGAAAATAGTGAAAGCTTTTTCAAAGGTGATATTGTCCAATACAAAAGTGGTTAAAGAGAAGCCATAGGAAAATATTTAAATGTAACTACATCAATTTCTACCAACTGATAAAGAGAGTATTTTTGTTGCTTTCTCTAGTGGGAAAATAGAGCAAAAGAGCTTCCTTTACCACTAGTCTCTATAGTGACAGTATCCTCAAAATTATCTTTATGGAATCAAAACCAACTTGATAGTACAGTATAGAAGGAGCTTGACCAGAGTTTTCTACCCTGCAGAAAACTGTTAATGATCTTGACGAGTGAGAATTTAAATTACATGGAACATTAAATTCTTCTAGTTTAGTAACTGAATGTTTGTTTCCTCCTGCTAATAAGGTGAGAGGTGGCAAAGGCCATTCTCCCCAGCCTCATAACCCCAGTCAAGGTCCATGATGCTTGCTACACTTTTGCCTTTGAGTCCACAGGTGTTACATCTGCCCATTCCTTAATTTTACCTTGGTCTAGGTGCAACTGAGCTCTCTGGTTTCCTTGGGGTCTTTTCTTCTCAGCACAGACACTAGGGAGCTGAACCTGAGTCCAGGGTGGACGGGGCACAGCTCCCTTCTGATCACATGAACCCACCTTCACAGCTGGAGATACAAACCCACAGCCTTCTGCCCTCTTCTACCCTGGCAGCATCCTCTTCTGCAACTGGCATGTCCTGCCAGTCATCATCCCATTATTCCTCCTCTCTGCAGTTGGTTCCTCTTTCCTCAGCTGCTCCCATAGCCAAATCAGCAATGAAAGCGTGTTCCTTCTCTTACTCTTTTGCCCCCAAATTCCTTTTGGTTCGGTCAACCCCTGCTCTGTAATGTACACCCTTTTTTCCTCTTTGGGAATTTTTCAACTGTCTCCTGCTCCCACTCCTGTTTCCATATAGGAACCAAAGTGATCTTCTTTATTTCTTTCTTTTGGTCTGACTGTAGACTTCATCCAAACCCTAAATATTTCAGTTAACTTCTGTCTTTCATTATCTATGGGCTCATCTTGCAGACAGAGTGGGCAGTAATTTACAAAGGACTTACTTAGTTCACGGCTGATTCATTACACGCTGAGGCATTAAATATTGAGCAATTTTACATAATTAACCAGAATTCCTAAATTGCATGCAGGCAGGTTCCTCAGCCAGTCACAGCTGATTATGCTTCAGTTACTGATGAATAGTAGCACTAGAAAAAATTATCATCTTCTTCCCAGGGTTGTTTTCACAGACGAGCCTGTCTGTCATGATGCAGCCATTCCAGCAGCGTGCTTATTTAGCTAGTTAACTGATTTTGCACTCAGAGCTGCAAGACACTGTTAGAGGAATGGTTCACTCATTTCCCACAAAGTTTAATTAAAAGAATGGTACTATTGTATTTTATATGTATCTATTATATGTATCTGTTTTAATGTCCTCTTGCATATCAGGTTTCATTATTCTTAGGCTTCTGTTATTTGTTTTGCAAAGACACAAGCGTTGTGGTTTCAGCTGGGATAGAGTTATCTTCTTTATTAGCAGGTAGTATGGTACTCCGGTATGGATTTGGGATGGGAATAGTATTGAGAGCTACCTGGTGGGTTTGGTTGTTGTTAAGTGGTCAAGGCCTTTTCTGCTCCTCACACCACCCCACCAGCGAGCAGGCTGGGGGTGCGCAAGAAATTGTGAGGAGACACAGCTGGGACAGCCGATCCCAACTGACCAAAGGGATATTCCATGCCATACGACATCATGCTCAGTATATAAAACCGGGAGAGGGAGGAAGTGGGGGGATTGCTGGTTTCTTCCCAAGTAAAGGTTATGTGTGATGGAGCCCTGCTTTCCTGGGGATGGCTGAACACCTGCCTGCCAGTGGGAAGCAGGGAATGAATTCCTTGTTTTGCTTTGCTTGCGTGTGCAGCTTTTGCTCTACCTATTAAACTGTCTTTATCTCAACCCACATTTTTTTTCTCAGTTTTACTCTTCTAATTCTCTCCCCCATCCCAACTGGGGAGTGAGCGGCTGTGTGGTTCTAGCTGCTGGCTGGGGCTAAACCGTGACAGCAAGTCAAGAAATAATTATGAGTATTGTAGGTCACCCATGAGAGTTGAGGGGGGAAAATGATCATCAAGTTGCTCTGTTCCTGGAAAATCAAAGAGAAGTGTTTAAGCGGTGAAAGCCTCCAAGGTAAAATATGCCCTCTGCTCAAAATTTCTAACATGTTACCAGCTGTTCAGGGCAAAGAGACCTTTGAGGTGTAACCGCTTCGGGGACATGTGTCATCCAGGCATGTCATTGTCCTCTGCAGTTGGAGCTTGCAGGCACTTCTGCAGCCTTGGTGAGGAGCCAGGAGCGATGTGTCCACCCTGTGTCCATCCTGATGTGTGTTCAGAGTCTGTTCCCAGGGCCACCATCTCTCTTGAGGAGCAGCTGCTGGTGGCTGCGCCTGGGGAAGACCAAGTCCTTACTGAGTCTGTACATCCTTCTTCCCTGACGGTGCTGCTGACAGGTTTGCAGGACTGCATTGGGGAATATAATTCCTGACTGAAAGCTTTACCAAAAAAAACCAATCTGTCACTCTGAATAAATGTCTTGCTTGCTCACTGCTGTTTTGAAAGTGTTGTTTTACTTCCAGTGAATCTGTAGCAGGCGGCTTCCCTGCAGGATGAGGCTTCCCCGCGTTTTGTTAAAGGTGAGCAGAGTCTCCTACTCTGCCTTTCCAGCTGCTGGCTGTGTGCCAGTCCCCTGGGTTGTCCCTCCTGCCTGCTGTCACTCAGCAGTGCCGCCGGCTGGGTGCCATTCACAACAACTGAATGTACTCCATTGTCACTTGACTCATAATATTTGTGAGGGAGCCACTTGGAGATATGGAAAGTAACCTAAGAAGCTCTGATATTGAAGAAAATAGCTGTAAAATCAATCCTCTTAATCCTGCAAATTAGCACGAAATATAACCACTTTCACTCAGACCTAAATCTGGGAGAAATATTTATTAATTAAATAATTAATATTTATTAATCCAAGATTTAGTCTGAAGACAGCTAAGACATTTTAAGTTTGACTGCTCAGGCTGTTTCTTTCAAGCTTTGCCAACTTACATATGCTTGTCTTTTCAGATGTGTTGAATTTTAAAGCCTCCATTGGTGCCCAGCATACTGGTGTATCTTCAAATCATAGATAAGTCAGTAGGATAAAAATAAACCAGACTGTTTTCTTGTCTTGAATATTGTAATCCATAGTATAATACTATTCCCTTTTCTCTGTTAGAGACCTGAATTATCAATGACCCAAAGGCTTTTTTATTCATTAAAATAATTGGTTTTACCTTTCTATTCTTCTAACGCCAGTGAATTTAAAATACTTATAATTTTGCCTAAATGAAAACATATATTATGCAGTAGGTAAAAAGATGCATATGCGATTAGTCTATGATTATCTTGCTGTTAAATTAAATCTAAACAAATGGGATTTTTATTGTTCCAGTGCAGACTATCTGGATGGTAAATTATTCTAAATTGGTCATAAGCCACAGCCCATTCAAGTTTGTTCAGAGAGCATAGGCAAATGTGTAGCTTTTATTATTTTTAAATGTAGTTATTTTTATTCATTCTTGATGGCTTTTTCTAGTTATAGGTAATAAATGCAGCTATGTATTACTGCTTTGTGTACCTGATATGTCAGCATGGTATTCTTTAAAGCACCAATGATACAATTTGATTTGAATTTTTAATAACTGAGCACCTTGCTGAAGCCCCTGCAAGTAAATTATGGCTAAAATTAGATAGACACATAAAGTGAACTCAGTGTCAATTTGTCTTTGAACTCCAGATGCCTACTGTGAGAGGCAACTGCATCACCATACAACAAATAAGCAGTGTGTGTTACTTTACCAGTGGAGAAAGAGCAGTGCATTTGAATATACATATACAGGGAGACTCACTACGATATTGAGAAGATGTGAGTACAGACCTTCCCGAGTTAACTTTAGGGCATCTTCCTTGGGGTGCAATGAAGCAATGAAGATGCAGAAGCACCAGCTTCAGCCACCTGAGCTGGATCTGGCACTGCAGCTGTGCCTTCTCACTAGCTGTTGTGCCCGGACCTCACACGAGGTCAGACCTCACACACGCATCGCCTCTGAGACCTAGTCAACGTGTGGTGGCCTAGAGTGGATGAGATCTGCATTGGTCCTTTTTGCAGTTGCATTACCTTGCAGAAGCAGCAACTGCCGCTCTCTTAAACAATCTGAACTGGATCCCCTGCATTCAGTTGCCCGTACAGCAGAAAATAGTATTCTGCCTTGTTAAAAAGTTGATTTGGCTTGCTCTGCAGTTACACAAATATCTGAGTTGGCATGAGAAGCAGCAGATCTGAGGAGACAAGGTGAGGGAGTTGACTAAATGAGATAAGGAGTTTAGTAACTTAACAGTATTGGTTAATCTAATAGAAATAATAACTAACTACTCATTGCTAAATGGTTACTAATATTTATATTCTGTGGTATGTTAGGATACTTCCATGACCTAAAAAACAGTGTTATGTATCTGGTTCTCTTATTATGTAAATGAAATAATTTTTTTCAGGTGCATATGAAAAGGTAGCACGTAGCCCTCCTATAGTGTTCAACTGCAAGGAACAGTCTTGTGCATGCTTAGAAACTGGTTTACTGCCTCAAAATGCCCCTCTGCTGTTAGATGAGTTAGAATAAAGGAAACTAAATTCCCCAGTGTAGGCCAGGCAGCAAAATGTAATAACTCACATTTTGCTATAGAAGTACAAAACTGGTTATTCAACCCTAAAATAATAAGCTTTGGAATTACAGCTTTCTCTACCAAGCTGTAGCTGGATGGGGTGGAGGCATTGTCTGCTATCAAGCACTGATGTCTCCTGTAAGGTCTGGCATAGTGATTGCAGTAGGCCATGTGAATTAATGGGTGATATTTTGCTCTATTATATGGAAGATGTCAAGCTTATCCAGTTCCCAGTTTCACTACAGGTGACCTTGTATACTTTTCTTTTTGTTTACTGAACAAATAAGTTAATGAAGTTGCTTCCTAAGGTCATGGAGAGAAAATTCTCACAGAAATGGTTTCTACTAGAAAATGTGGATTCCATTAAATCAAGGCCTTTTGAGGGAATATAACTTTTATTTAAAAGGAATTCTGACAAAATATTATCAAGTTTTTCAATGTTCTTTACAGATTTTTAATGTCTCAAAATTAGATGTTAATGCATAAGCTATTTCTAGAAGGTCAAAAAGATTATTTTGGAATATTTCACTATGTGAAAAATTCTGGTACTTTGTTTTTTTTTTTTTACTGATTCATGATGAATACAGTATTTAATAAATTAGAGCTTTAAAAAACACAAACAGTATGTTTTTTTTTTTTACTGATTCATGATGAATTAGAAATTAGAGCTTTAAAAAACACAAACAGTATAATTTTTGGCCAACCCTGGCTAACTGCAATGATATTTGATAATGGAGGCACTGACATACACACATACTAAATATAACTGTGAATGAAAGAACTGAGGCCACTCCTGATCTAATTTCCTAATTCAATGCACTTCCATCACAGAAATAGACAGTTCCAAGATGGAAGTCTCCATGAAACTATCCCATGGACGTCAGTCCTATTCTGTTAACAAGCTCCATGAATGACTTGTACATAAAAATACATTGTTTCCATCATAACTCAGATAAATCCTTGCCTCTAGCTAATCAGAGTTCAATAGGAGTTAAAATTTAGAAAAAATAGCTAGGAAAAAGAGATATAATGAAAGAAGTTTAGGGAGAGCACTTCTATTGCCAGGATACTGCTCTGAGGACATGCTGGCATCTTCAAAGTGTGGCACGAAGCCTGAGCAGCTCAGATCTGTATTGCTGCATATTGCTGCAGCTCCAGCAAGTACAGTGAAACTTGGTGTTACATTCCAGGGAAAGATTTAATGTAAGATATTTCCTCCTTTGCCTTGGGAACCACTGCGTGCCAGGAAAATTGTTGGATTAAGCACTAATATAGAACTGCTCTCTCTGGCTGATGTTTTTTTGTTTAGAAGGACTTATAGTTGGGACTTGTCACAGGTTTGAGGAACAGATCTTTTCAAGTGGGCCGTTCTGTTCTTCTGTAATTGACAGTTGAGGTAACAGAAGTATTATTGCTTTCCAATACTTTTCTCCCTGCTGTTGTCCTGCAGCCAGGGAAACTTGCATAGGCTTTCTCCTGCAGTAAATGCTCCTGCTGTGAATTCAGCTGTTCCCTGTCACGGGTGAGTGTCACGGACATCTATCCCAGTGAGCAGGACTTCTCCTGTCTCTGGGCTGTTGCAGAGCTCCGGGGATTCCCCTGCTTTCCCTGTAGTGCTGCCATTCCTCAGAGAGCAGGGGAGCTGCTGGTTTATGGCTTGGCTTTATTTCCCTCGGCAGGGTTCTCCCTAGCAATGTTCAGTGTTTTATTATCTGGCCTATTTTATGTAATACACTTGTCACCTCTAAAATGTATAGAGTTCCGCACTATTTGTTAGTCCAGCTGAGAGTTATAACCCAATTAGTAAAATGCCTGGATGCTTTCTAGAGTTTTCCTCATGACTGTATCCCAAATGGAGTAAAGACACTGAAGAAACTCTGAAATAGATCCTTCATATGTGAAGTGAAATGACATAATATGCTGATTTAATGTTAAATAGACCAAAAGGTATAAAGTTGGGTGCCCAAATTTTGGCACATGGCATCATATTTATGCAGCCAGATACATAGTCCAGTCTTTAACAGTATGCACCACTTTTCTGTCAGTTACCAGCAATTGCTTCTCATGTGGTGTGTTGATGCCTCACAACTCTGAAAAGCAAGATTCTTGATTGGTGCCTAACTACTGCTATAGGACCCCCACACAGGCAGCAAAGCCTGAAAACACTGATCATGGATTTACACTTTAAAATTTTTCATGAAATTGTCAGGAAAATTATGTTTGCATCAAACAAGAGTGTCTTATCTATAAAATAGATTGAAAGAATATAAACATGGACTTAGTTAAGCACGTGTGTAAGGAAATGACAGCATTGGAATTGCAGCCTCAGTAATTATTCTCGCCTGTAGTTTCAACGTGATACTACGTGCTTTAGCATCCGTCTCTTTCTGCAACTTTCATGCTATTTCCAGCCAATACAAAATCTCAATTAAATCTATGGTATGAATAGGTGTTGTAATATTTCTGTTCCTATCATATCAGCAGAATTACTCCATCTTTATGGACAGAACTATGTATAAATCTTCTGTGTTAATTTTTGCACTCTGGTCAGGAGATGCGTATTAAGAATTTACACTCAAACACTTCAGGTTTAATAAGAAAAAGTCTGGTTTGTTTCTTTTGTTGTTTTTGTTTGTTTGTTTGTTTTTGTTTTTGTTTAAATGTAGATTTGTTATGATTTTAGAGAAGAGACAAGTTTGTGTAACTTGATTGCATCCTAAGTATGCAGTAAGTATACAGTCAGGTAGCCAGTATATGTGGTAATTTTTAACTGATGACACTATGATACTATTAATCTGTGTCATACATAAATAAGAAGACTTCATGTCTTGCAGATGCAATGAGGGAAACAAGGAGACCTGTGTTCTTGAACAGATGAGAAGAGCTTGTGAACCTATAAGCAAAGATATTGTTGTATTTGAAAACAGGACAAATATTGGGGTTTTAGTCACAAAATTGTTTTTGCACTAATGCCTCTGGATGGTATTTTTGTTAATTTGTTAGAGAAAAAAAGTAATGCTATAATGCTGTTAGTCATCTTTTAATGTTCATTCCTGCTCTCAGCTTTCATCTGCCGGGCACAGTTGGCAGCTGGTGCTCAGGCACTCGGTGCAGTGAGGTGCTTTTCAGCCACAGACTTTACAAGCCTAGCACTGCTGTTGAAAAAGTAATCATGTGCAGGGTAATATTTCAAGGGCTCCTAATTGAAAAAGGAGAACTAATTTCCACTGGGTCACTCATATCCATTGTGCAAATTATGGTTTGAAGGGTGTTTGTTATAAAGCTTTCCCAAATCGTTCTAGAGAGGTCTGCTATAAAAACTCTGCCCTTTTTTAGAATTCCCAGAGGACCCATAGGTGATAGTTTGGAAGGGAACTCTGGAGACTGCCTTTTGCAGGATAAGCAGGCCTTTTATATAATTAATTGATCAGGCTGATAACACAATTTTTGTCCAGGCTGGTGTTTCTGCAATAGAACAGTTCTGATTTGTGGCACTGAAGTGACTGCTTGGAGTAAACTTAACAAGCAACATCAAGAAAATGTATCAGACATTAACTGCTTCAGAATTAACTATGTTGTTGCAAATGCAGACATAGGCACTGCTTTAAAGATGTGGCAAATTTTTCACACGGTGGATCAATTTGAAATTGAGTCTTTGGTAATGGAAAAAAAATATGTTTGATTCTGAGCTGTGTATCTTGTCCTCTTAATAGTTATTTAATGCCTACCATACTGATTCCTTTTTTTTGCTAATGTACTGATAAGGTTTGATGACCTTAATTTTAGAAATCATTATGTAGTACTTCGAAATTATTTTACTTGTTGCATCAAAAATACCTATGGTACATGTAGAAAACCAAGACAGGGTGTCTCTCTCTTTTTCTACCAAGCTGCCATCTCAGCATAAATGACATTTTAAATCCTTTCTAGCAACATATAGATGATAAATAATAGTGTTCTGTTACATGAAATACTGCACTAAGTTGATATGGTTGTATCACCTGATACAGTTGTATCACCTATCTGTCCCAAAGCAAAGGGTCACGTGATTCCGTGATCCCGTGATTCTGTGACTGAGCATATGCAGGATATTGTTACATCTGAAATGTATTGTTTGGGTTGGTTTGGGTTTTTTTTGTTGGTTTTTTTTTTCAATCATACTACAAATAAGCTGTTTAAGCTGCTGTTTAAATAGATATTACTGATTAGGTAGCTTATCTTCAGGAAATTAAATAGTTTGAGACTGACAGATCTATGATAGCGTTTAAGAGAGAGTGGGAATCAATTAGCATGACTCATGGGCAGTGTTGTTCAGAGTCTGGTGTCACTGTTTAAAAAATGAAGTGCAATCCTGCTTTTGCTTCCTACAGCCATGGAGAAATACAACACTCTAGGATGCTCTTTAACCTTTAGGATTCTAAGACAATAATAAATGAAAGAACAGCTTGATAGTGGAATATACACTGTTGTTGCAAATACATAAAGATACAAGTCTTACCTGACAATCAAGCAGGATAAAAAGTCAAAGGAAGGCATAGATGCATTATCGTAAATTCTTGGTTCTTGTTAAGAGGCAACGTCATGCTGCTGATCACCACCCTCTGGGCCCATCCATTCAGTCAGTTTTCAACCCACCTCTCTCTTTGCTCACCCAGCCCAAACATCAACAGCTTGTCTATGAGGATCTTATGGTAGATGGTGTCAAAGGCCCCACTTTCCCCTCATCTACTAGGCCAGTCATGTCATTGCAGAAGTTTATCATGTTCGTCAAGCATGACTCCCCTTGATGAATCCATGCTGACTGCTCCTGATGATTTTTCAGTTGTTCATATGCCTAGATGTGGTTTCCAGGACTAGCTGCTCCATCACTTTCCCAGGGATTGAGGTGAGGCTGACCACCCTGTAGTTCCCTGGTTCCTCCTTCTTGCTTGTCTTGGAAATGAGTCACATTTACTTTCCTCTGGTCTTTGGGCCCTTGTCCAAATCGCTATGATTGACCAACGATTAACCAGAGTGGCCTTGCAGTCACATCTGCCAGCTCCCCCAGCACTGGTTGGTCCCACTTTACTGCCAGTGCCTTACTTTTGGCCTGGCAATCTCTGCTGTTTCACACTCGCCACAGCAGATATTGAACACCAGTCTGCACCATTTCATAATCAATTCAAGGGCTGAGTTTCTGCAGATTTTGAGGGCATCTAAGGGCACTGCACTCCCAAAGAATTCAGTGGGGTTTCTTCATGGAAAGACCTCTAAAACAACACTCTTGCTTTTGCTTGAGCCAGAACTTGATTCTAGCACAGAGGTACAACCATCAAATATACAAATTCAGATTCTGTGCTAGTGTAAAATGACATGCTAACTGCTTTATCTCAATTGATAAATTCAAAGGGAAGATCTCTAGTGATAACCAACCCTGGAGTGCAGTCTTGAGATAAATTTTGCAATTTTACTAGTTCCTATTTAGGTTACAGTGATCTACAAAATGTGTAAAAGCAGATAGAGAAAAAAAATAATTGCTCAGTATATAAAAGACAAAAAAGAATACCACCACTATTTGAGATCCTGTGAATCATAAATTTTAAACAGTTTTAGAAACTATATAGCATATTTCTGCAGTTGTCCAGAGACAGAACACTGATCTATTCAGTGAATTTATAGAATGGAGAAATACCCTGATAAAAATATGAACCAAGCAGAAGAGGTTCAGAATGGAACTTGGATTTCTAAATTGAAAATGTAATGAAATTTCTAAATAGATATCTTAAATTCTGTCCATTGTGCTTTATGAATATCAGTTTGAAAAAGAAAAGAATGTTTAGTTTATGCTGGGAGAAAAAAAAAGGAGGAAATTCTGAGTGACTGTGCAGGTTTTATGCATAACGGGACCATCAATTCAACTTTTATCAAACATGAAGTCTCTATAGGTTTTGCAGAAGCAAGAATGGTTTATAAATATCCTCGGTTATTATTGCTGTTTTGGTAAAGTCCAGAGAATTTATTTGTATGTTTTCTGATAGAAATTTGGGTTTCTCTAAATCCAAAATTGCTACATTTTTTCTTAGAAATCTTAATATCCTATCTTTATCATTCATTTTCAAGCATTTTCAAAACTATGTGCTTATTGGTTAATATTTGACTGATTGATTTTTCAGATTTATCATTTTATTGCTACAAAAGTCAGTATTTACCTGTAACAACTTCACAGGATATATACATATTGGAATACCTGTATGCATAAACATAGTGATTTCTCCGTGCCATATTCCACTGTAAATAGCAAGGAGTGAATATCCTCTGAAATACCTGGTGTAATGCAATGATCTCAGTGAAACTGTGTAACTCAAAAGTTAATGGAAATTCTTTCAGTCAAGTTCTTTTCTCCATTTTCTCTTTCATCTGGTTGGGAGTGTTGCAATGAAGTTTTTCTGGGTTCTGCTAAGATGTAATCTGAAAGACCTGTCCTGCACACACAGTGCATGGAAATGAAATAATGTGCAGGTCAGAAAAGACAGGGTATTTGCTTTTTGCTCTGTAGCTAAGGCCTCAGCACTTCAAAGCAACCATTAAAAAGTCCCGTCCTGTTTACTGCCAGCAGAGAAAATTGTCAATTTTGGACAGATTCTTTGGGAAATTTAGCTGCAAGGATCTAGAAAATGTCTACCTAGAACATACAGACAGTGATTTGGGTTTGCTGGTTAATTGCTTGCTTTGTTTTCTTTTGGTCGCAGTTTGGGCAGATTTTCAGCATAATAAAGGCATGTTTTCTAACAAAAAGCTACCCTTGCAACCTTCGTGTTCTTGAGCCAAGTCACAGGAACTTCTCTCAAGAGTTTGCAAGAATTTTTTTTATAATGTTAAATAAGGTGATGTTATTATAACTTAATACACAGACATGGCTATACTTTTTTGACTGAATTAAAAACAATAATTATGAAGTCAATCTGAGTAATTTACTTGACATTGATACTGTTTTTGGTATATGTACAGAAAATGTATTTCTATAATGGGAGTTACATCCCATAATGTCTGGTTACATTAAGAACCTCACCTGGAATGTACTAAAACAATTTTGATGTAAAAACTCTTAATCACATAACTGCATTTCCTAATACACATATCTAAACTGAATCTTATTTAGCTCCCAGATTTGGGGCTTTTAGTATTATAAGTCTGGGTGTATAATTTAGACCGCCCTTATGCTGAGTTGTCCATGTGGTTCCTAATACTCATTATAAACCTTCCTTGTCCATTAATGTGTGGAGTACAAGTCACTCGGGTGCATATATGAAAATATTTCTGGCAGGAGTGGGCGCTTGCTTGTGATTAATAGATTTAATATTTGGTTCCCTGGTAGAAATGTTGATGATGCTTCAGTTTATTAATATACTTCTAACATAGATGTTGTCTATGGCAGCAGGTGTTACACTTTGATCATTTACTTCCATTTGCTTGCTGTTCATCTTGATCAGTTTAGGCCATTTGCCATTTGATTACATTATCTTTTGATCTACTTCAGAATTCTCACCCACGTAAATGTATTTTAATGTCAAATCAGCTTTGTGCCCTTATGTATAATTTTTTTAGTTTTTCCCTGTAAAAATATGACAGAACTATATCAAATATCAAGTTTTAATCAACTGGCTTGAATGGCTTTTATATGTCAGTCTTTGTTATGAGAAATAATTGCTTTCTAAAATATTACGGAAACTTTCAAGGTGTGGTGTAAATGGGCCCCTTTTCTGCTACATTTCCTGATCTATTGCAATGCCTGTCAAATTGAAATGAGAGGTCTGAAGAGCTGTGGCATTCATCCCAGACTTAAGTGTTCATCAGCTGTCTCTGGGAACGTAATCCATATGCTTGACTGCCTCCCAGACCACCCAAACATTGGGAAAAGTCTGAGATTTATTCCCATTTCAGTGTTTATAATGGGCATTATTCTGAGTTTTGGAGTTCTTAAATTAACAACAAGGACATTTGATGGAAGAGGGCATGCTTTCGAGCACCGACTTCTGCATAACCCTAAATACCTCTGTGAAACTGGAAGTCAGGGCCAGAAAATGCTTTCTTCAACAGGGCTGGAGACTAAGAAGGACATTGCTTTAGCATGTTATTTTTCTTTTTTATCCAGTAATTGTGTAAAGTGAAGTGTATAAATTCTTGCTCATCTACTTTTCAGCTAACTTTGCAAGTAGTAGTAGATTGCAGTCAAAGTGACTTTCTTGTTCCCTGGCTCTGTGAAACTTATTTTTCTGGTGACACAATGACACATCTTCAATGGAAAGTGTAAAATGTGCTGCCACCCAGAACGTTCTTCTCCCGTAGTCTGTACCCAACAATATTCTGTTCTGGGATGTGGGAGCTCAGGGTTCAGACCCCTCTGGCTCTCACTTGTAGCCTCAGCTATCACCTCAGGCCCTTCAGGCTATCTCCTGAGGTGACTCACTTGTCACCTCAGCTAACAAGAATTCTGCTGAGTTTGCTCCCTAGCATATCTTTAGGCATTTAAGATATATGAAACACCTCAGCAAATTTGAACAGAGCTTTCCTGAGTTGTTCTCTTGAACTTAAGCTTCTTAGAGCTGTTAAAACTCTTTGGGGTACATTTGGGTACATAAATGCTTTGAGGAATGTCCACCTGTCTTTGCTGACCCTCATCTAGATAGAGATTGTCATGGTTTGGAAAAAGCCATCGGTTGTACGTTTAGTCTTCATTCTTTAAAACTCAATCATGATTGCTTTTCTTTAATTTTAGATGCATTCGCCAGTATACCACTGGCAACTGTCCAGAGTTTGTCCCTTGGAAGCTTTTTTTTTAAAATTTGTATAGCTTGAACTTTTTTTTCTCACTCGCAGAGTAATTAGTGTTAGCTTATGATCAAAAAACATAAAATCAGGTAGAACAGTTCCCATGTCTGCTGTTGTGATTGCTCAGTCTCATTCACCTCTGAAGCACTCCTAAATCTATATATTGTTATAAGAACAAGATGAAAAGAACTCAAATGAAGGTTCAGATGAGAAAAAATCTTTAGTTTAATATTTGATCACTCAGACTGGTAATGTCACTTTTATTGTGAAGGTCACTAAATTCAAATGAACAAAGCTGCAACAGGTGGCCATTTTGCAACTCTGATGAGTGTTCTTTATGGGTTTAGAAAAAGAAATAAACTTCACCAGGATTGCTCCTCAAGCTTTGTTCACTGTAATGACACCTGACTTATGTGTATGTATTTATTAACTAGGACTAATGGTGGCTTTTTAAAAAGTGAATAATTAAAAATTCAGTTGTTCAATAGCTGCTTTCGAGAATACTTACATTCTTTAGTTTCGCTTTTCACACAATTATTGACTCCAGAACAATTTTAACCATCTTTTTCATGGCTTTCATTTCACATACTAAGAATGAGAAGAATTTACTTAGAATAATTTATACTTTGAGTCCTTTGTTTCCATTCTTACTGATATGCTAGGAAATTAAAAAGTAAGGATTCACAGAGGGTTGCATTAGCAAAAAGCATGTCCACTTCTTTCATGTTTTTCACAATGGACTAGTTTTTGGTATTGAAATTGTTATAATAACTTTTCCCTTTCACAAGGCAATTGAAATGTATATTATAAATTGTTTCATGAAACACTTTTGAAGCAAAACTTCACATCTGGGCATTATGAAATATGCTTTAGAGAATAATAGTGAAATAGAAAATTACCGTAGAATAAAGACTTGGTTTCTTCCTGTATTGGCATACGTTGTTGTCAAATTGGAGCTGTGTTTTTCTCTCCTGCTACAAGAGCACCAAGTTTGAAGATGCTCATGCGAAAAAACCAATATGACAGTGTATTGGTGTCAGGTAAAACCAGAAATCAATATTAGCGTTTGGATTTCCACATGTCTTCTTGCTGGACTTTCAGTTGTCTGCTACTTACAGTTCAGCAGTGGATTAGAGCATGAAAGATTTGTCCCATTCCTCTGGTGAAAGAAGCTTTAATAATCCGAGGAAGTTTAAAGTGGTTAAGAAAAGTTCAGAAAACTTGTGCCAAAAAGCTCATAAAGTTTATATTCTTTGCAGTGGAAAATATTCAAGGCCAGAGAACTTTTAGCAGGATTCGGAAACAAATACTGTAAGATCCTGAGCAAAACATTTATTTTCATCTTCCTTTAACTAAAATTTGGAAAAAGAAAAACAAAACAGAAGCCAGAATAAAACCTCTACAGTTTAAAAACAGTATTCAGAAAAGAAGATAAATGTGCCTGAGTCAATATTATTGTTTCTTTTCTGTCATTAAATAATACAAGTTAAAAAATGCTGTCAAAAAGACTGCTCTAGAGTTAATTACCAGTGACATTCACTGTTGGGCAAGTGATCAACCTGAGTCCATGTACCACAGAAAGCAACATACAAGCATTATATTGACCCCATGACTTTCCACTGTAGCATATCCTTCAATAATTGCGTCTGAACAAAACAAACAGCACCTCCTTAGCCTATTCTGTCTGAGAGAAACTGGTGCTTTCCCTACATTTCCCTGCATTTCCAGCTGTGTGGTGCCGATGGCAGTGTGTGCCCTGAGCCCTTGGCCGAAGGATGGGTGGCTGTCCAAGCAGGGCAGCGAAATGCAGGGGTGGGAGAAGGAGGACTGATGTCAAGTGGTTACCACAGCAACAGGAAGGGTACCAGCGGTGGGGGAGCAGAGGTGGGAGTGTTACCATGACAACAGATGGAGCGCCTTCCTCACTTAGGTTGGAGATGCAGCTGTCCTTACTTCTAATTACCTGCCCAGTGTTGGGGGATTTAGGCACAATGTACCAGAATTGCCTGCGTTATCACCTACATATTTCCTAGATATATTACTATTTCATGTCTAGTTAGAAAGTGAAACTGCACTGGAGAAGGAGTATTTTTCCCACACAAGCTACATCCATTTTAATCTCTTTTGATTGATGACAGTATAACCAGTTCACAAGTAGTAGCACAATTACTTTTTATTCTTTCTAATATAGTGTAAAAATTATGCTCCAGTATGTTATTAATCCTGCAGTGTTAGAACTGATGCGGAGTTAGGGAACGAATTTACACTGTGTTAGGGAGTGAGTTTATCTTACACATCATTACATGACTATATTTCATTCTCCCTAATGAGCTTTGCAAGGTGGATCTTACAACTTTTTGTTTAGTTTTTTTCTTTTTCTTTTTTTCCTAATGATATAAGTTATTGAAAATTTCTAATAGGCTCCTTTTGAATTTCCTCAAACTGGTGAGTGATGGAGTTTGTGAGTATAAGAGGAATGTGCTCATATAAAACTGATAGGAACGGCCTGGACTCCTGAAATTGCTATCATTGAATGGCTCAGTGAATGGCAATCAGCCATCTGCTATTTCATCTGGTGTCACTTTCCCCCCAGACTAGGAACAATGAAGAATTACCAATGTCAGTAGGTGATTTAATATGTCTCATCTCTAAAAAGAATGGACTGACATCTAGGGGTAGTTGGAATTTGATCAAGTTTGGCTTGAGAAGTATCGTCTTAAAGGCACACAGAGCTATTTTGAGTGTCAAACCACCTAATACAAGAAGGGTTGGTAGGAAGTGTGATCTGGATGAGCAGAGTCCAGGGATTACCTTGGAGCCATGCGCAAACCAGATCAAAGTCAAAAACAAAAAAAAAAAATGCCCAAGAGGTGAAGAAACTGAAGCAAGGATAGGCCTCCAGATACTTAACTTTTGAAATGCCTCTGTGCTTGTGTTATGAAGCCTAGATGAAGCCTGAAGACACTTGCTTGCTGTATTTTCCTCTGAAGAGGTAAGCTGTGAAGTGAAGTGTCCTCAGCTTGGAAATGTGGGAAGGCTAGGCTCAGCCTGTTGAAGGCAGCCAGCACAGTCTTAGGGGCTATATATTTCAAATATAGAGTTTCAGCCTGCCCTCCAAGCATGCTTCCAGTAATGCAGAAGCAGGGAGGGGTCTGGTTTTGCCTGAACCAGCAGTACAGAGGGGTGCAGGGCTGCCCTACCTCTGGAGGCCAAGAGCAAGAAAGACTTGAGCACAGTGGAGGCTCTCATTGCAGAGTGTCTCCCAATGCCTATGTGGCAAAACAGTCTTGCTCTCATTTTCAGATTGGTTCAACATTTGCATTTCTCTCAAATGCAAATGAGGGATTTTACAAATGAGCTTTTTCTAGTACTTTGTGAACAGTTGTCTTTTTCGTGCATCGTTTTGTTTAATAACAGTAACAC
Organism: Calidris pugnax; assembly: GCF_001431845.1. NCBI lineage: Eukaryota > Metazoa > Chordata > Aves > Charadriiformes > Scolopacidae > Calidris > Calidris pugnax. The sequence goes on from NW_015091257.1 coordinate 2,316,801, forward strand.
CTATTCACATCCTGTGGATACAGGCTATACCCTATGGATACAGGCTATAACTCCCTCGCTCATTGTTGCTTCATTTATTTACTTGATTTCTGTCATCCAGCACTTTAAACTTTCCTTTTGGATCCTATTTGTGTTCTAGTGAATTTAGACTTTGTGACCTGGGTATGTCTATTCTGCTAAATCACAGATGTCCGGGGACCAATACTTGTCCCCAAGACTGAGTGGCACCAACTGGTGTATGTCTACATTTCTTAATTTTAAGCTGTCTGTGTGGCAGATTTACCTTGAAAGGAACAGGGTAAGGAAATCAGCTGCCAGGGAAGCAATGTGGATGACTGGGTGTGCAGTACTTGAGCTATGTTTGTAGTCTCCCTTTATTTAGCCGTTAGTGCATGACTGTATGTTTTTATTTATTTCAAGCCTTGAAAATGTTCACTGATGGGTGGCAGGATGGTTTCAAGTGAGAGAGGTTTTGAAAGAATGGAATTTAAATCACTGGTGAGCTGTGGTTTTCCTGCACAGCCCTGGAGAAGACATGAATTCCCTCAGTATCTCAGTTTCTGAAAAGGAAAAATAAGGTTATAGCTTTTTAATTTTCCTAACCAGAGTGTTATAAAGATAAAGGAGCACTGTACTAGAGTGGTGTGTGGGTTCTTAAGATACAATCTCAGCCTCAGGAGATACCCTAAAACTGACACTGGGTGGGGGGAACAGTTGGAATAGGACTTTTGCCAACCTTATTTTGCCACCTACTTCCTTACAATGTGCTCCTTACCATCTTTCCTCCCACTCATGATTCTGTGTAAGACCCTCACTGTACCTCATCTGTCTGTTTTTTCACAACTGGAATGTCTCCCATCCCTTTGCAGTTATTCTTGTACTAAGAGTGACAGTACACATAAAAACATCATGGTGACTTCTGCTTTTCTAGCTCGCCAACGGCATAAAGGTTGTTTCCAAATGTTCTTCCACTTCTTTGGTAAAAAGGCCCTCTCTCCATCATTAAAACAAACTCTTCAATTGAGAGATTATGTGCATAAAGTCTTATTGTGTACCATCTCCAAGACTGCATTTATTTTTGTGAACAGAGAAGTTTAGCTTCTGCTTTGACTGTTAACGCCTCAAGAACTATGCTTATGAAGTTTATGCATCTCTTGTTTTAAAATGTGAATACTATTGAGTATCTTTATAATTTGCTTTATATTTCTTTCAGATATCAAGATTTCTTAGGAGATCTTAATAGTGTACTTCATTATATTAAGTACAGAGATTAACATATGTTCGCAGACTTTTTATTTTCTCTTTCTTTTTTTCTTCTGTTCAGTTATTATTCATTTTTATTTCTTTACTATTTCCACAGGAGTTAAGCTTGTCCTTGTGTGTTTGTCTTACTAAATTTGCAAGTTAACAACCTTGGTTTCTTACCACATCAAATTGTGTGTTTGAAATATCTTTATCTCTCTCTCCCTCCATCTCAAATAAAGCCCAGTCTGACTGCTGTCTTAGTAAAGGCTTAAATTACAGGTCAGAGTGGGCACTGCACTTTCACTGTCAATCCAAACAGCATTGTTGCTTCCAGCAGCAATCACTTTAGGAGTGATTATTCTGATTAGTATTTCGAGTTACATGGCCCACCAGACAGCAGTGACCAAAAGTCTGCCCACTGCAATGTATCGCCCTCCTCTACTTCCCCTTCAACTTCCTGCATGCTTTGGACATCCCTAAGGTGGCCCAGTTTAAGAGTATACCTTTATGTCCCATCAAAGACATAGCTTCCCATCAGGCCCTGTCTGCAAGAGGACATGAACTCTAGCCCTCTTGGCACACCAAGAGAAGAGGCAGTGGAAGTGCAGTTGTGGCACAATCATAGCAATCTGGTTGTATTTGGGAATGCTTTAAGAGAAACAGAAGTCCACAGAAGAGTCCTGAAAGAAATGGGAAGTAGTGATATTCACCAAGAATGGAGAGTCTTCCTCCAAAAGGGATGGGAGGGGAATAGATCTACAGCTGCTTTTCTAAAATGAGCTGCGTAGTTTCTAATTTCATGCTGTGTTTCTGATTGTGGAATGGTTGATCGAACCAGAAGAGAAAATCTATCAGAGCAGGGCAAGGAGGAGGCATGAAGGGATCTCTGGGGATGGGCCAACAAAAACATCTCTAGCCCTTCCTTTCACTGAGTGCAAGAAGTTTTTTGGAATACAGCAGGACTGGAGCTAGCCTCCAATGAGCCAAAATAGGTGCAGTGAGACAGTGAGACAGATAAATATTTTCTCAGAGAAATAAATGCTACATGATAATTGCATGTTTTTGGTTTTGGGTTTTTTTTACTGTGAGGTTAGCTGTCTTTCACTCTTTATAATAGCCAGAAATCAGTGAAATAATCTCCTAAAGCAGTCAGAGGGAAATGCTATAGTGAAGAAGGCATGCTTCCATTTCCCTCCTCTGAGACTCCTGCTGAGGCAGTGATGAGAAGAGTCTGGGTTTTTTTGACTCAGAGTGTTCAGCTATGAAGACAATTGTGACTGCCTGCTGAAGTATTTTGCCAGTGTTATTTAACCTGAATAACCATTATACCATGGTGACAATCTCAATGTTGACTTTGCTTCTTTTATTGTATTTTCTCCATGTAACCATCACGCTTGTAACTTTGTGAAAGTATCAAAGCAAATTCTCACAAAAGAGCAAGCTATTCCAAGTATTTCTAGGCATAAAACCTATTGGTAAGTTTCCAAAGATATTGCTACTGCTGCAAACCTAATCATTCTGTGTTTTATTTTTTATATTTATTTGGGGGGTCTTTTGAAGATACAGCCTCGGTGCTGCTGGAAGAGATAAACTCAGATTAAGAAAAGAAAAAAGGTCAAAAGTGGGGAAGTGCTTCCTGAGCTCTTCCACCTCTCAAGAGACTATTAGGAATAAAAGTAGGAGCTGGAGGGGGAGCAAGAGCACGGACAGTGGAAACAAAGGAAGTTGGTGGAAAATGGGAAGATGAACCATGATATGCCATCCCTTATGCCCCCAAAACCTGGTGTTGTACATAGTGTGAAGTAAATGTCCCCCTGAACAGCTCCCGAACAGCCTCTGAAATGAAGCTCCACACAGGCAGAGATACTTCAATGAAAGCTACAGGTATCTCTAATGGTGCTACTCCACTCATCCCAAGCCATGCTTAAAGCACTATTCTGTGAGAATTATTGTCCTCACAGAAGACTTGTGTTACCACAAGGGTTTTGAATGTACACTGCATATGAAATACGCTGTTTATTTTACCAGCTTTTCTTCAGCAAGCTTCATTCCTTTCTTTCCATGTTATTTCCACAGAATGAGTGTGTAGGATTCAAAATGGCTTCACTGGACAACAATAGACCATTCCACTAGTTTCAATTTCTTTCCACAGAATATCTGAGAGATTTTTACCAGTTTTTGAAACTAGAATGCAACTTGCATACATGGTGCAAAAACAAACAGTATCTGTCAAGCAATAATGCTAAGGTAACGTTTTACACCTTCCAGTGTTCTTCTGGCATCACCATATTTCCTGGCTTTTTATAATCTGTACACCATGCAATCTGGGGAACAAACAGGACACATCATGTAGCAATTGCTGTGGGAGTAGTTATTTCCATCAAGATCAAAACTAGGCATGAGCACAGCCTGTACCTCTTCAAATGATCAAAAGCCTGTTCAGAAGATGTTCCATCTATAAAAGGGCAGCCCTCTCCTTCTAACCCACTTACCCAAGGTAAGACATGATGACTCAGGGAAGCTAAAGGTGGGCTCAGCTCCCTAGAATTACTCTTCGTGTTTTGATATCAGGTGTGTGAATGTTCCGGTTCAGGAAGGGGGAGCCACTCATCCCCTATTTCAGGGAGCATCTCTTCTTTCACTCATCTGTCACACAACTAAAGGGGTAGCTGAATCAATCAGGATGGCCCTTTGCAGGGTAATCTTGGGCAATTCAGTTGTTAATTAAGCTTTCCTTTCAGCAGTGAGCTGAGAGTCCAGGAAAATATTCTTTTATTGAATATTAACTTCAAACTCTGAAAAGATTACCCTCACTTAATGTTCTTTAAATGCATCAAATTGAAAACTAAATAAACAGATATCAGAGGTGTTGCTTTAATGTTTAGGGCATTTCTTATTAAAACAGAGTGTCTCAAAGTCTTCTGTTTGTACTTTTAATCAAAGCATGGCAAGGGCATAGAGAAAGAACATTTCTGGGTGTGTTCACCTGTGGTCTGTAGCTGAGTGCAGAAAGGAGGCTCCTACCCTTCAGAGGTTTTACTCCCATTTCTCTGCTATTGCCCTGAACAGCACTGTCCCATGTCTCAATCTTAAGCCATAATGCTGAAGATTTCTGTGAGACTCTGCATGCAAAGTGTTCTAGCATTATTATTTTTAAACATAGTTCATACTGCATGGTTTGGACTGAAATATAAAAAGGCAGTTTACTTTTTTGCTTATTTCCAGAACAGTTTAAGAATTAGAAATAGGATAGCACGCTTTGGTGAAATTGAGTCTTTTTGGTAACTGAAGGAGCTTTTAAGCCTTACAGAGTTTATTAGAGTAGTTTCAAGCTTATTGGAACAGTTTTTGTGGTGTGTTGGCATGATATACAAGGGGTGCAGGGAGCACAGAATGATCATAGTCTAAACTGGACTCTTTTAAAGTATTTTCAGCTGATCAAGTACCAGCCTCATACAAATTTAATTAAAGAGTCTCACTCCAGCAATGATCAAGATATAGGCTCTACAATTAAACAAACAAACAAAAAGAACAAAACAAAACCTAAACCAAACTTTTTGGAAGAGTTAGAGAAATTATTAGTAATTGATATATAATATAGGAAAATGGAGTCTTGAGCTGATGGTGTATTCTCTGGTAGGCAATAGTAAGAACCTGGAAAGTATCATTCAAGAAATTCTTGCTTTTTTTCCAAGGACAAGACTCTTAACATTGTTGTTGTTGTTACTGTTGTTGTGAGGAATTGTGAAACTTCAGTAAATGGGAAGGCTGCAGCAGCAGCAACAAAGGCATACCATACTATTATCCGTAGTCATTCAAATAGATCAACCAACTGTGACAGCCAATTGAGTTGTATTTTCCAGGATTAACCCACAGCTAAAATGATACATCATGGTAGGAGAAAAGCTTCATGTGTTGCCAACAACACGTTAGCTCCTCTTTTGACTGAGAAAACAATGAAAGACTTGGTTGAAAAGCATATATTTTTCTCTGTGACTACAGGTGCCTCAAACCATGGCACTTTCAAGGTGTTCCTAATCATTAATCATTCCTACACAGCTGAAGGGCAAATAATTCACTGCTGGCTTGATTATTTTCAAGGCACTAATGAAACCACATTAGGAATATTTGAAAATGTAAAAAAACCATGCTAAAATCAAGTAGTTGGAACCCTGACTATGTACAGTTATTTGCAGCTGATACTGTTATTAACTTTGCATTTTGTCCCCCTGTCCAAAAATCAATAGAAAGTAAGAAAGAAAAATCACCTCTAGCTTGTTGCTCTGTACATAATCACAAAACAGAAAAATAACATCTAATTAAAGAAAAGAAAACAAAGACATTTCACTCAGACGTATACATTAGCTGTCAGGAACTAAGCTTTATATTTTTATATGATCAAACAAAATACAAATAAACTCATTTAATTTTACTGAAAACCATTAGTCTTTCTAGAAACAGTAAAAGCTACTGACAATTTAATTTTTTTTTAAAGGCCTGATGTTATGCAGTTAGAGATTCAGCTGAGTACTTGTGTTATGTCAGGAGTCTTCATCTGGGAAACATTCTCGCTTTTGCTCACATTCTCACTCACATTCTTGTTCTTTTGATTTCTTAAAATTGTTTATTAAAAAAGCATTTTGCTTATGTAATCAGATTTGAACAGATTTTGAAATCCTCAAACAGATTCCATTTCAATAAAGTTTTTAAGTGTGGGGAATTTAGGTTATACATGTGACATGCTTTATGAATTTACTTTTAAAGCCAAACATGATGAAATCTTTTAAAATCGAAAACAAATTATTCTTTTGTCAATCCCTTCAAGTTTATAATAGAATTTTACATCAGATAAATTTTATATTATTTCAGAAATATGTGATACACAAAAGAAAATAAAATTTTCCTAGAATTTTCCTTCATGTTACCATGTAGACCTATTTTTCCCCATACCGTTGCCCCTTCTTCTTAGGGAGAATGTGTTTTCAGAAGCATGGCTGCTCTGTAGTGTACCTTCAGTCAACGTAGCCAGACACAGTATGAATATGTGGTATAAGAAGGAAAAATCTTGAGCCTGTTCTCGTAGCAGGGTTACCTGTTAGACAGGAAAACTTAGTGAGAGAACACTTTACTGTACATAACCTTGGCATCACTTCACGGAGAACATAGTTTCACCTTTCTGCCACTGGGGAGAAACCTTGTTGAATATTTTGCTGGTTTCTATGCCTTTCTGTGTTCATTATACTAATCAATGGTTGCTGCCAAAAATTAAACAGGGAAAGGAAGAATCAGAAGGGTATTAGCAACGTTTCTTGTGCAGTCATAGACCAGAACATAAACAACTGTATTAGAGTTGTAGATGCTTCCTCTGAGGCATCATTTTGTTGAAACCTGATGTCCTGCCTGAACTCTCTAAGTACAGCGATTACATTTCATAAAGGTCTTTGAACACAGGCATTAATCTAAATGGCAGGTAGCAAATGAAAAGAATTCCCTTCTTATACTACCATATTATATTGAACTCTATCCCAGACCAACATAGAAAGCTTTTTTTTCTGACAGTTTCTTGTTGGATGCTGTATCTTGGAGATCACTGTACCAGCTTTGGACAAAGCAGTGTATGGAAGTCGTTGATTTCCCCGGGAACTGAGTATCTGTTGTCAGTGAAGATAAAGGTAGTTTTCCTGAAGCGTGCACAGGCTTAGCTCCATTAGAAGTCAAAAACTAAGTAGCAGTTTCTAAAGTGACCTCTGTTCCTTCCTAGCAGAGTGAATACATGCATATCATACCCCATTATCTGCTTGGTTGAAGACTGAAGCAATTACAAAGATTAATGTAAAGGATGTACTAAGTCAACATTCACTTCTAAAAAGGATTAATGAAAAGAATAAACAGGATGAAATTGCAATTCAGATATTAAATGGAAATGTGCATTTATTTTTACTGGGAAAATTTTGGTTTTGTTTTGTAGTTTGTACGTTCTGACTGAACATTGTAAATAAATTTAAAAAATAGGGGTAACGCATTGAAAAGGTAATACAACTAATTTTGAACAACTTTGATTTACTTTTAAAAGTGTTGCTTTGCTTTTTGTGGCCTAAGTTTACAAAGAGAAATATGCGTTTTTTTTAAGAACTAAATAACTGAAAAGATCTGTGAACCACTTAGTTTGAGTTGAAATGTTTTTATTAGGGTGAATGGAGTTACAGTGGCCCATTGCAGAGATATTTTGAATGTTGATCATTGCTGGCATGTTGTAGGTGCAGTAATAAGTAAAGAAGATGCAAAATGGGAGTTGGACAATGGTGTTAACATGGCTCTGCTTCTAGGCTAATGTAATCTGTTTCTCGGCCAGAGTAGTTTGCCAGGATGTAAACCACAACGTTACATCTATGTTGCTTCTGGTGCCTACTTTGCTCAGACCTGGCTTCAGTACCTTCTCAGGACACTGTAATATGAACCTTAAGGGCTTTCTTTCCTTTGGTGGGGTAGAAATCCTAAATATCCTAAATCAAAATCCTAAATATAATTAAATGTGTATAATCTACTAGAAGTGAATTATGACTGGTCCTAAATTTAGTCAAAATAAAGCATTCATATAAAATAATCTTAAATATGAATATCATGCAAAAACATGTCCTGTAAAAAGACAGCACTGTCATTAGCCAGCTGCATACAAATGGTCTTTGATTCTATAAATACCGTTTCTCACATGTGATCTAAAAAAAGCAACTCTACTCACTCAGCATTTGGAGAAAGCTGTAGACATGTCTGGCATATTCTTCTGTATAGAAGCTGAGCATGCCAAATTCTTGTCACTGGGCTTTCAAGGACTAAAGTGATACAGAGTTGAGAGTAAAGAAACAAGATCAGCACTCTACCATCTTAAACCTGGTGCGTGGAGGTGAATATTTAGAGCTAGGTAGCAATAAGATTATGTTGTGCACATTACGCTGTATCCTTTAATTGTGTGGAGATGTGCAACTTTGTGCTTATCAAGATGAAAGAAAAGTCTCTTCAGATTCAAAACTGTCAGCTTCTCTGAGAAAATAATGCTAATAATACAATGAAAAATGATAATGAGTTAGGCTATGAAGAAAAACGGTCCTTAATGCCTTTGGTGGCTAGGCTTTAATTCCTAAGGTGATCTATTACCTGGTATTTGGATACACACTAGCACCACTTATGCACCTATTGATCATTTGCCATCTAGAGATGATAGGCCCAGAGCGTGTTTTGGACTAGGTTTACAGTGCCAGTGAATTAGGTTTCCCAGTGTAATAATATCAGCTTTGGAAAGATGACCTGCCAGAAAGGTAATAGCGCAGGAGAACCAGATGGCTCTTAGCGAAAACATTGTCTTCAGTTCAGAATACAAGCTCTTCTAACTATCTATAAATAAAAAAAAAATATAGCATACTGATTGCATAGTAGCATTTCTTTTTACACCTTCCCTTTAAAAATTCAGGAATAGAGAAACAAAAATGCAATAAAAGCAAGTTCAGGGTGATCAAAGGCAAAGGCAAAGACATACCAGATTTTCCACACAACCATAGTTCTCCTTTGTTCAGATATACCAAGAGTGCATCTACCAGGGGACTGTAGGAGATGGTTTCCTCTGGGTTAGCCCCAGCTCCTGTATTAGCCTGCATTGCAGAACATATGCTTTGTGTCATATCAGCAAACATCATCCCTGTCATGGATGCAGCCATCCCTGCGAATCTGAGAGGGTCTTTCATTACACAGCCAGATGGCCATTTCCACAGGGTTCACAGGTAGACCAGTCTGGGAAGAGGGAGAGGAACATAAGCGAATGCAAACATGACCTTTACCAGCCTCCAGTGTCTGGAATTCACAATTCAAATACTTTGTTTTGCACAGTTTCTTCCATGGGGTATTAAATGAATAAGTTCGTGTGTTCACCTGTATCATTTAGTCTGTTTGCCCATGTTTCTGCTGTTATACCTACTATGATTGCTTACCTACAGAAACACAGTAGTAAACATGGAGTGAAAGAAAGGGTGACATTTATGTAAATTATGATATTAGGCAGTAAGCTAGTGACCACTCAGCTCTTAGCATTTGGGGTACATGAGGTGTCTGTAAAGAAGCACAAGTATGTTTTTTCAGTTCTCCTGTAGTGTGACCTGAAAATGAGTGGCTGAACAATTGGTAACCAACAGAGCAATCAATTTATTGAATTTACACCCCTCCCTGCCCTCAAAAGGCATTGCCATAGTCAGGGGAATTTACCATTCTCCACCTTATGTGTATTGCTCCTGTTCACCTTTCACACTTTTTTTATCAGTCTGCCCTAAGACAAAGAAGTCTCTGCAAATTGTATCTTGTAGCTGTGACTGTTCAGAAACAGTGGAAAAGAACGTGCTAATGCAGAAACTGTTATGGCATAGGACCAAGGCAAGTGAGTTGTTTGGCCTGCTTTCTAAAGTAGCTAGAGGAAAAGGAAAAGAAAAAAGAAAAAAAAAGGAAACATTCTTCATTGAACCCTTACCACAAAAAAGACATTGAGGTGCTGGAGCGGGTCTAGAGAAGGACAACACAACTGGTGAGGAGTCTGGAGAACAAGTCTTATGAGAAGAGGCTGAGGGAGCTGGGGTTGTTCAGCCTGGAGAAAAGGAGGCTGAGGGGAGACCTTATTGCTCTCTACAACTACCTGAAAGGAGGGTGTAGAGAGGCAGGGGTCGGTCTCTTCTCCCAAGTTACAGGCAAGAGGAAACAGCCTCAAGTTGTGCCAGGGGAGGTTTAGATTGGATATTAGGAAAAATTTTTACGCTGAAAGGGTTACTAAGCATTGGAATTGGCTGCCCAGGGAGGTGGTTGAGGCACCATCCCTGGTGTTTTTAAAAGACAGGTTGACATAGTGTTTAGTGACATGGTTTAGTGATGGGTTTTTATCAGAGTTAGGTTGATGGTTGGACTACACGATCTTAAAGATCCCTTCCAACCTAGACAATTCTATGATTCTACGACCTGAAAGTATCCTGCCACTCTACACCCTGATAGACCTTATCAAAGACCCAATAGCAGTGGGAATTGTGGAACTGATTTCAATTTGCATATCATTCTTTCATTGCAGGAATATCAAATTGATATATTTTTTGCTCAGACGTGGACAGATAGCCGTCTTCGCTTCAACAGCACCATGAAGATACTGACTTTGAACAGTAACATGGTTGGCTTGATCTGGATCCCGGACACAATATTTCGTAACTCGAAGACGGCAGAGGCTCACTGGATCACCACCCCCAACCAGCTGCTCCGCATATGGAATGACGGCAAGATCTTGTACACTCTCAGGTGAGCACTTGGCCTACAAGCCTGAAAGCTTCTCCTGCCTCTGGCATAGTACTGGTAATTTTCAGTGGTATCTTTGTTCTCCTCTGCTGTTTTCTTCCTCCTGCTTACCTGACCGTGCTTGACAAATACTGAAATATTCAGGCATAAGTACTGCAGAGTTGAAAAAACAAAGTCTTGTCTTTCTGAAAAAGAAGTCCTGAGAACTGAAAATAGGTCTGTAGAAGTTGGACTTTTTAGAGCTTGTAATAAAATCAGGAGCATGTAGTCCCACAAAACCTGTCAGGAAACTTTCTGTTCAGATTTAGGTGCAGGGCTGGATAAAGTATTTGTAGATTCATACTAATGCCAATACTTGATTCTTCAAATAATTCATGCTGAAAGATAATCTGTCACATCTCATCACAAGGGTGAATTGCTGGAGGAAAGGCTTTTAGAGTTTTTGTAATCTTTGTGATACCATCAACTGTATGATATTAGAAATACCGTATATATTTGCATAAAAAAAGCCTGTAGAAATCAAAATATGTGTTTACTTATGGAAGAGATGAATTGCTCAGAAGGGAGTTTTGCCATAAGCTGTATTCCACATGGCAAACATTTTCAGAAACATCCCTTTCACGCTACATTTTCTTCAGTGATTGTGTTCAGTGTATTCAGATCATACTTGCAGTTGCAGCTGGGCTCCAATAGCAAGTCTTTGGCAAACAATAAAAAAGGAATTAAACAGCTGGAAATGCTACTGACATTTTTAGTGCCATTCCTTTCTTTGGATTGCTCCACTGTGACAGAGCTCTTGCTTTTTTCAGTAGCCTTTAGCTAAAGACTTTAGTGATTAGGATGTCAACTCTGATACCCTCTTGGTTGGGTTGTTGGGGTTGTTTTTTATGTTGTTTTTTTTTTTTTCTATTAAGTCATGTTTCAGTATTTCAGGGCAATTGAAATGTCTAACTAAATAAACTATTTGTTGAACGGACTACAAAATTTGTCTAAGACGGCTAGTAAAGTGGTAATACTTGACCCGGTGGATTGTTTGAACAAGCATTTTTAGTTTGTGAAAGATGTTTTGGGTCCTTTTCTCCCACTCAGGTCAGCTTCTTTTTTACCTAGGAGGACCTGTTAAAATGATCAGTGTTCACTGATAACACTGTGTAATCCAAAAACAATTTATCTGACTTAAGTGAACACATAGAATTGGTATGGCAGGGAAGCAGTAGCTACTGTATGTTCTATACTATCAGGTGTTGATGAGCGTTATGTGATCAGGAGAAAGTGAACAGGTTCAGTAACACTCCATTCCTTTCCATCTTCCTCCCTGCCAGCTTTTGGGTACAAATGCATGCCTGCTGTAACACTAGAAATCCTCCTCTAGTGTCAGTGCAAAAACACTGTGGTTCCTCACAGGTGACCTTCCTCAAGACAGAGGTTTTTCTCTATGCCATTGTAAATTTGAAACAAACCTTTCCTAATCCATTTTGTTAGCTTTTTAATTAGTTAAAAGAAAAAAAAAGACAAAAAATAGCCAACCAAAAAACCTTACGCACTACACTTGCTTTATCTCTTTCCTGAAAAAGACTGGATAAGAAACCAGTTTTTAATGCAATCTACCTGGATGAACAGATTTACTTTGTAAGCTATCAGACTGAAGATTATCTGTTTTTAATAAGCAGTTTAAAATCATCTCCATTCATAGTGCTTTTTGTGTTAGGGATATCATGTAAAACAAGCTTTCAAGTGGGGTTGAACACATTTCTGCTAATGTTTGTTACAGCTGCACAAGTGAAAATAGCATACAGAAATTTATTGTTTTTGAGAGATAGTCCAAAATGAACTTATAGTTCACACTATAAGTTAATGCAGAGAATGTTCCCTGCAAGATTCTTGTGGAACTACGTACCACCACATCAGCCATATTTCGTGTTGTTTTTGTAAAGAATAATTTTTCCATCCCATGTCCTTCAATGATGAACTGTCACATGCATATGCCTGTCATATGCATATCCATAACTGTCATATGTCATATGTCATAAGCATATGCACAGATTTCTTGGGATCAAGAAACTCTTAATGAAGTGTCTGAAATTATTTGTGGTTTACATAATTATTACTGGTTTGGATCAGCCCTAAACAACCAGTGGACAATCTGTGAATATAGTCCTTTCCTTTCAGGCCTTACTTAATGCATGTCAAAGCGCTTTTGCATGATACCTGAGCTTACTCTGTCTCCTCCTCTGACTGTTGATTGTGCTGCTGAGTAGTAACAGCTTGGTTTCTCTGCAGGCTTACCATCAATGCTGAGTGCCAGCTACAGCTGCATAATTTCCCAATGGATGAACACTCGTGTCCTCTGATATTCTCTAGCTGTAAGTACTGCTTTGAGGCCTTATTGCTGTATATGACCAGTATGGAGAGCCACAAGTTTAATTCTGATTTCTGTCAGGTTGTTCAACCATTCCACAACAGGTATAGGAAGTTTAGGTTTGCTTAAATATTCAGGGGATTTTTGTTTTCCTCTCTAGCACTCCTGGTCGATGGACTTATGCCACGAAGTTTCCTGTAGAGTCACTCTGCTTTTTTTTACCAGAACCCGTCTTCTTAGTTGATACTATAGTCACACTTTCCGCAGGAGCAGATACTCATGTCAGTCTGTGCTATGCTAATCTATAAAATTGTGTCATGCAAATGAGAATAGAAATTGCAGTTTTCTTGTGGACATGCACAGCTTGGGGGCAAGCCCAGCAAGCTCTGAACATCTGAGTTCATAGCAAGTAGCATGGTAATGCATTTCTGTTCCATAATAAAAGTAAATGGTCTAATTACTTTAAATCTAATTTTCCTTTATTGGTCACCTTTTCCAGTAGTCCCAATGTCATATTTATGTAGTGTTGTTGGTATATTTAAAACCTACCACACAGTATTACTGTGAGGAAAAGTTATCTTCATGTTGATTCATCTGAAAAAACTTAAGAGCTGTTTGTTGATGGGTACACCTGCAATTTTTTTATCCAAAGTGATGCATTGAAAATGATTTACAAATATGTTTAAAAGGGTGTCCGCTAGAGAGTTTTCTTTTGATAAACCCCAAGACTCAGGATCTGTGTTCTCAAAAGTGAATGGGAAATGTACTGTTTTATTTTTATATTTGGAAAAAAAACTTGTTCTCCATCATCTCTTAAAAAATGATAGAAGAATTTAATGTATTCCTAAGACATATGCTGTTGTAATAGTGGGGTATTGATTTCCATTTATGAATAGTATACAAACAGTAATCTTCAATCAGAAACAGGATTTGAATTTCAGCTGATCCATGGTATATTCTTCTTTGTCCCCACAAAAGCATTTTAAAAGTATATACCGGTGTAAATATCTCCCTTTCCCCAAAAGCATTATCACTGCCATGACATTTCTTATGATCTATGTATGTAAGTGAGCCTGGGCAAAAATACACAGTAGTGTGCTCAATTCAGATGTATGGAATATATGTATAGTCAACTGACCAGGAGGCAGATAGCTCCTGAATGAGCTTTCTTGCTAATGAAAACTTGTCACTGAACTATACATACCTCAGCTATTTTTAGAAGCTACTCTTACCTTGTGGCAATCTGCTGCTATGGGAAAAGGAGTGTGTGATCTTAAAAATTAAATCCCAGTCCAGAGATACTAATTAAACCTACCACATAAATTTGATAGGTCCTGTGTTGGCAAAACCCAAAGAAGGTGAGCTCTAATAGATGGGGAAGTCATTTCAAACCTTGCATCCACTAATAGCTAGACAGTTGCTGAATGCAAGTAAGTTGTGTTCTGTGTTTTTTATTTAAAGAGAGGGGGTATCAGTGTGAGCTTCAGAAGACTGTGCTTCATGGCAGAGTTTCAAATGCATCTCGATTTGCAGAGGTTCCTCCTAATTTAGATCTATTAGCCTGAAGCCCTTCTGCCCTTGAAAACATACATGTATTACCATCATACATGTACTACCGTCTATGGAGATGGAGATTACATAGGGTCAAGCAGAAGCTGGCAGTGTCACAGTTTTTATATGCATTCTTTATAGTTTCTTGCCAGATGGAAAAACTCATGGAGGAATATTAAACTAATGTTTTATAGTTTTGTCAACATATTTGGTCATGTCGATAACAGGAGTTTATTTCTTTAGGTTCACACTGAATTGTGTTCTTTGAACAACTTTAGCACTGCTATTATCATAATAGTAGGACATCTCCTGTGTGATTTTCTTGTTTCATAACTTGGTTGTATTTTCAGTGTTGCGTACATTCATAGCAGTCTCAAGATACATGACATTCAGTGAGATTTATGAAGTGAATGACTGAGTGAATGCCTGAATGATTTATTACTGTCTGCTGTAGCAAGTTTCTGGGGGACAAGCTGATTATGAATTCCAAGATGTATATCTTTGAATAAAATACAAACGCTTGTAGAATTCACAGCATAGCTCTGCTTCTCTCTGCATGCTTTCATTTGCTCCCTGGCACACAAACAAATTCTTGCAGTTTCCTCTCTAGGCAAGCATAAAAAAGCACAAGTTTTGGAGAATACTCTCTACATCTCTACACACACTTGAACAAGGTTAATATTTGAAATTCTTTACTTTTTGTATAAATTTCCCTTGATATTTTTAGAAACATGAAACTAATCTCTCAAATAATTTCTGGAGTAGTTTCCTTTAGTGCCAACACATCCTAACCCTGCCGTTGCTCTGAGGAGAGCTGATATTCCTTAGGTGGGAATACTGAGCTCTACTTGGTCTGGTTGCCAGGACAAATAAGGAGAAAACAGTGGCTTATGTAAAAGAGACAATCTCAGTGTGCTAACAGTAGTTACTAAAACCTACCTACTCCTTCCTGTGTAAACTCATGTTCAAGAATGGTTCCTGTTTCCTGGAGCTCTTCAGTCTCTTTTATAGGAATTAGAAAGAATTGAAATAACTTGAAAACTCTTCACTCTCTGTACAAGTTTTGTATGTACTTCAGGTGACATGACAAAATGAATCATATGGCAAATTAGGGCATGTGGTAGGTGTGTGTCTGTTGTTGCAACCCTTACATATATGTGCACTCAGCACACTGCTTACAGGAGAAACCAAGTACGATGGCATAACATTGGGCCACTATGCAATGTAATAGTTCTTTCCCACTTTGTGTGCCACATTGCTCTGGTTGTTCCCATGTGCCAAGCAAGATTCTTTAATAGAGAGATGTTACAACATTGGCATCAATGCCAATGCGTGGCATGAATGTATGTTTCCCTGTGAATGTGACGAAAGAATCAGTGCTGTGACTTGATCTTGGTATGGCAATCTTTGATAGATTTTGCTCTATATGATCACATTTTTTTCATATGGTTATAAAGTACTACTGCATAAAAAGATTCTGTCAGTGTGGTTATTTGTTTGGGTTAATTTATCCTCCTGAGCCAAGGGGGGCTGCTGTGCTACTTTTGGTACTCAAATAGCTGATTATACTGTCTTGGTTATCTCTATTCAGCACTGATTTGAGCATTGTGGAAATAACTTAATTTCAGGATTCTGCCATAAAATGCAGTTTATTGAGGTAGTTAGGATTCACATAAACATCAGTAAGGAAGAAAAAATATTCTGTCTGAAGGATGATGTCAGCACATGAATAAGCAAATAAGACACAGGCAGCAAAATGCAGGCTGGAAATGAGAAGTCAAGCACAATTAATTGTGGAACTCGTACCACAGGATACTGTGGGGGCTAAAGTTCTGTAAGGATTCAAAAGGGTTTGGACAAATCAGTGGAAGAAAAATGCATTAGTACCTATTAAGCATAACGAGATCACTTTGTATTAATGGCTACTTTTTTTTTTTTTTCATTCTGAGGGAGTGAGAGTATTTTGGGTGAAATGCGAGGCAAAAGTAAAACTAAAGAACAGCACTATCTATTTCTTTAGCAATGCCCAGTTACCTACAACCTCCAGTGGCCGTATGCCTAAGCTACCTGAAGGAACTCTTTTCCATTAGAGTGACCACATGGCTAGTTTCCTGATGCCCTACATGGTTTTGGTTTTCCTTTGTCAGACACTGGTGGGACTCTTGAATGTTCTGGATTTTCTTCATTTGGGAGGGGTAGGCACACTGCAGAATGACATGAACATGTTTGCACCAAAACCTGCACAACAGTTGATTGTTCCAGGTGTTCATTTTTCAGCCCATCACAAACCTTTACCTCCTCTCCCCATCCGTGTGCTCACAATTAACTTAAATTCATAAACTCCTTCAGGCAACAGCATGTGACAGTCGTACCAAAATGAAGCTGACAAACCCATTACACCTTGTTTAGACCATCTGGTCTACTGACTTACTAATTATGTACAAGGAGCTTTATGGTGGGAATCTCTGCTAGATGCATACCTGAGGTCTGAAACAATCTGTAAGGCCATGCTTCAGGCTCTACCAGATGCAGTAATATTGAGCTGCAGTGCAAGATGTGAGAATAAAAATAGTAAGACTGGATTGATTAATAGGTTTTTGTTGCTTTATTTTTTCTTGCTGCTGTTCTAATCACACTACAGAAACTGTTGCTCATTTTAACAAGCACCTTAGATTTAGGCAATAGAACTAACAAAAGTAGCCAATTACTGATCTTTTCCTAAGTGAGAAGGTCTACAGGTTGCCCATTATTGGAGGATTGCTGCAAGGCAGCAAAAGGTGGGCATGCCGGGAATGCCGTTTTTACTGCAGGCACTAAAATATACACACAAAGGTTCACGAACAATTCAGGTGTTTTCGATTTAGTTGAAAATAGGAGAAAGGAAAATTTCCAGCTATTGATTGTCCAGGTTGCCCAGTCAGGTCTTAAATCATGTACTTTTAGCCTTCTAAAAGTTCAAGTATTTTTTAAGTGGTGTATAAAAGCATGCAAAGTATTGCAGGAAAAAAGTAAGGAAATGTGAAATGTATTTTAAAAAAATCATCCAAATCTAACATAGTGCTTGAAAGAAACAGATCCCATCTTTCTAAATATAAACTCAGTTCAATCAAATGCTACCCCTTTGAACATGAAACCTCTTATGGATATGCAATCAGTACTTTGAGTCTCATATCATTAATTTTCTAACAGAAGTAGCTGTCATGGCCAATTTTAATATGCTTCTTTATTATTCTTCCTAGCCTAGAAAAGCAAATGCCAGTTTTGTGGAATGAGCTCTGCTTTGTTTCATCTCATGTATCATCAGCAGGATCATTAATAAAGTCTGAGGGCAGAATTTTACTCCTGATGAAGAACAGGCCAGAAGGAACACAGCTTAATGTTCATATCTCAAGAGGAGTTCATTAAAGATGCTGGGAAGGCAAAAAGAGCTTTAATCCATATCTGAACTTCCCATCTGTGCTCTCCGTAACAGGCTGAACCAGATCATAGGGCATCAATGGAATTCTTGATTCAGGTTTTGTGATGAACATATTTTAGCTATTGTAGCTGTTTCTTCTTCTAGGAAGGTAGAAATTAAGGTACCAGATGCATCCATCCTTCTCTTCAGAAGGCTGCCTTTTTCAGAGAATAGTCAACATAAAGAAGTTTTATAGAGAGGAAAAAAGATATGCATTTATGGAAAATCTGACTATTGAAAGTTTCTTGCCAATCCAGTATTTAGCATATGACATGTTATATATGACAATTCATGAATACAATACATGAAGAATATCTGTGATAAAACCCTCCTTCTGTTCATTGGCTAATCCCTTTAATATACAGACATTTCCATATCTTCTTATTTCTGTTGCGCTCTTTTAGTTTTCATTATACAGTTTTTTCAAATACTTTGGCTCGTGTGCAAGGCAATATTCAAAGACAATTTGACTATTCCAAAGATTTATGAGGAGTGCATGATTCTGTAGGGATCTTCTTTGCTTTTGTTAATGTTTAAACATTAATGTTTCTAAACATTTTTTTCCTGAGGTACTCACAACAACACCTAGATGTAGTGAATTTGAAATATATTATAAACTTATTTGAGTAATTTCATTTATTCCTTCCAATAGCCATTCTGACTGCAATTGCTACTGCACTGCTCAGCTGTTAACTCTATTTAGGTTTCCCTAAAATCCCCCATGGGTGTTTCTTTTTTTATCTAACATAAATAATGTATTGTTTCTTAAAGAATCAAATATTTTATCTAATTCCTTGACTACTTACTACTGGCTAATTCACTATGACTTTTCTGTGCGTGAGTCAATACATTTCCCAATTGTAAGAGGCACTACATTAAGTTAGATTTTTATGATTCCATTTTATAGCCAAGCCAAGACTCATAAAACTTTTATAAGTTAGTTTGCATTGGAAGTTCTGCTAATTTTTATCTAATTGCTCCAATAGGATGTTATGTATATGTATATGTATATGAAATTAGTGAAAATCATCTATGATATAAGTACATTCACCGTAAAGTTACACTTTCTAAACCTAATTTATGGTAGATTCATGTCAAAGTAGTGCATACTGTAAATATCAGTGTGGCACTACTCTTTCAGTTAGTCTTCTGTCTTATTGCTTGAGGTGTATCAGAGATACCTTTCTAAACAGCTATATGGTTTAATGCTGGTTCCAAATTTACTATGTTGTGATACAATAGTAATAGACTTAAACCAATCTGATATTAGATCTGATTGCCACCAATACACAAATGGTCTCTATTTCATAGAAAAAGCAGTGAAACTTCCCTGAGGTTGAGGGTTGTTGATTGCCTCTCTGATGATCAGGGTGGGTTGATGGCCATAGTTAATTCAGGTATTATCCCTTGCTCTTCTGTTCCTCACACAGAGCTAAGATTTTGGCCTAGTAGCAGACCAAATGTCAGCAAAAATGAGACCTTAGAGTAAAATTACAGCAAGTGCCAATTGGTGAAGCCTAAAATACTTAACTCGTGGGTCCAGAAAACTCTTCCTGAGACTCTCTGGATTGATGGTAGGCTATTCCAGGAACCCGGCATCTACCTTAGTTTTGCAGCTGTCTTTCAAGGATCCTTGGTGTCTCCATTTACCCTGCACAGTTGCCTGAGGAAGATGAAGGGCCTGTGTCATGGCACAAACTCTCTAGACTATCTGTTGCAGATCCCACAGTATCTGAAGATTAGGATAGGCAACTGTATTTCAGGGACAGGATGCCCCAGCTCTGATTTATGTTTAAACAAGGAGACTAAAAGTCTCAAAAATCCCAAGTGCAGTCTAGCTTCTCAAAGCAAGCCATGTTATTTTTCTACATTTTTTCTATTAGTAAGATTTTTTTAAAATATCATTACCAAAACAAATTTTGGAAATGACAAAACCTGCCTGTGAGCCATTTTTTTGGCAAAAATATATGTATCTGACTAAGTTATGCTTATGGTGTCAGGAGAAAATAAGAGAAAATGCTGAAGCAAGGCAGGTGGCCGGTTGCCTGTCTAACAGCTGAATGTACCAGCAAAAGGCCCTGGAGTGTCTGCCATGTGACAATCATTGTTAAGTCCCATGATTCCATTACAGATCTCATGATATTCGGTGTTTACTTGAAGCTAAAATCCCTTTAAGCATGTTATCATGTGCCAATGTGAGTTGGTTTATTTTTTTAACAAACATTTGACAGTGTGACACAAATGCACCATAGGCAGGAAGAAAATCTCTCTCTCCCTCAAATGTAATATAACATCCCTTATACACTACTTATATATATATTATTGCTATTTGCTCTTTTAGGTATGTGCTAACTGGTTTGCGAATGAATCTGCTCTTTACAGAAAGCCTGGTCCATAATGTGCAAACCGATGGCAGCCCTGAGTTTGTATCTTCTGACAAGCTAATATTTGTGATATAAAGAGCATCAGGAGACAGTCATAGTCCTTTGCATCATATTTTTTAGCATGAGAAGGAATGTCTGGTTTCAGCAACCTATAACAATTACATCACAGGACAATGTGGAAATGCTCTGGAATAGAAATCTTTTCTCTCTTGGCTAGGGAGTCATAGCAATCCAATGTGTAAATAAAGAATTGTCTGTAAGTAAAAAAAAAGTACCCCTTAATGGGTCTTTTATTTCAACATGAGAAAGCAGACTGAATGTCATTTATTGTGTTGCTCTTACAGGCAACAGTCAGAGGTGGATCAATAGTCAGTAGTGCCCAAACTCTTAACAGTTCTGGGCATAGTTCACTCTTCTTTGGGTTATGGGCAGATTTTGATCTTTGGTGATTATCTTGTTTCTTGAAGAAACTGCCTAAGGCACTTTCCAAGATACGTGCTCCATTATGTGTGTACAGGTGTTTCATCGTATGCTTATTTCAGATTCCTTTCTTTTAGAGTGTTAGATTTTTACAAATGCTGATATAACTGCATGAGTTTATTCCTTGTAGCCTTTCTTGACGTAACTGAAATGTAAATCACAAAATATAACATAAAACTTGAAAGTACAAGTCAAGGTAACCTACTGCTAGGCAATTTAAAAGCTGCAGTTGTTCCCTTTTCCTGCCCTTATTTGCACATTTCCAAAGGCAGGAAATGAGCTTGCTTGAACCCAGAAGGTTCAAGGTATTTTAGGTCCCTAGTAGAAAATGTGGCATATTTTTAAAGAAACAAAGAACATTTAATTATGTTAGTTGTGGTAATGAGTATATTAAATTTTTTTTAAAACAATATTGCATTATTGTCTTCCATGGCCACCTCAATGGCCACAGTAAAAGTTACTAATGCATCGCCAAACTGTGAGAACTGTGTGCTTGAATTCACTGTTGTCTTATGAGAAATGAAGAATTGTTGCAGAACTGCTTCCAAGTGTAGAGAAACTTTTTGGTACTTTGACAACCAAGAAGTACTGAACAGGTTTCAGAACCAGAAAAAATACCAAGTAAATTTGTGGAGGAGGAGAGAAAAGGAGAATGAGAAGAGACCAGAATTGCCAAGGTCAGCCGGATAACCTGCAGTATGCCACAGAAGTTTAACAAAAGTGGTGATTAGTGACTCAGATTAAACATATCTTGGCTAGAGCCCAGTCGATGCTTGTTACTTTTGCTAGGCTTGACTGACCAATGATAATGAGGTTAATAGAAGCCATCAAAGGTTTACTTGTAACAGACTCAAAAACTGGGATGAAAACATTAAGTCCTCAAATTATTGGCCTTGTCTTGTCAATTTTATTTACCTTTAGCACAGCCTGGATAAAACAGGCATCCTGAAAACACAAAACCCTACCATGAGGAAAGGCCCTCCCTTTTCTCACTGCTGCTTCTGCAAAATTAACAGAAAGACAAAACCATACCCCTTGTGCCCACAGAGCTAAGAAACGGAAGGAAGGGAGGAAGGAAGGGAGGAAGGAAGGGAGGGAGGGAGGGAGGGAGGAAGGAAGTGAGGAAG
>NW_015091257.1:2338848-2609035 GCF_001431845.1 Calidris pugnax
AGGAAGGAAGGAAGGAAGGAAGGAAGGAAGGAAGGAAGGAAGGAAGGAAGGAAGGAAGGAAGGGAGGGAGGGAGGGAGGAAGGGAGGAAGGGAGGAAGGCAGGTGTGCAGCTTTGAACATTGCTTTGTTAACAAGAGCGAGAGGATAATCAGGGAAACACTGTGTGTACCTGCTCCCGTTAGAGGGATGTTGTCAAGTCTGCCTGGCTGGATCCCTTGCTATGAAGGGCAGGTCTATCTCCTTAAAAAGTGATTACCTTTGCGTAATGGGCATGCTATATGTCAGATAATAAAACTTTAATCCTTTTTCACAGTTGGGTAACATATATGTCTGTCAAAATAAAATGCACTGGGATTATGTCTCTTACTATCAGATAACCCTTCAGACAGACAAACAAACAAGTGATAGGATTTAGTTGAGAGAAAGCAGAAACACAAATCGAGACATTTCATTTTATTTTAATTTTTAAATAAGTATTTTTATATTCTCCGATATGATGAAGATTTTAAATTGATTCTTCTTTAAGAAACACTGCAGTTTTGTATATCTAAATACAGAGATTAATTCTGTGGAATGGTAATGAAGTTATGATGTAATGTTTGGGTTAGCTGTGCATATTATAACGTAATTTATTTTTTCCCTAGTTTATTTCATAATGTGACTTCTGGCAGCTTTACCACTAATCTGTTAAAACTCAGGAATAGCCGACTTTTCACAAAACCTTTTCATCAGTTGTAAGAAAGGAAACATAGGGAGGCATGTAAATTGAACAAAAGGTACATGCTATTCTGGGGCAATTGGCCAAATCAGAGAGCTTGTGTAGAAGACAATGAAGGTCCTTTCTAGCTCCTTCTACTTGAATTTCTTTACCAGGGAATCCAAGGCACAATGGGGAGGGGTGGTGTGTGACTTTATTATATCGTGATAAGGGGTAGGAGCATCTAGGGGCTCAGAAGTTCTCCCAGCTCCACCACTTGTGATGTAATCTTAATCAGACTCCTTGTTTCATATTGTCTGTTGCTTTTAATGCAACTTGTTTTGGTGTCTTTTTGTAAGCACTGGTGAGCAAGGTTAGGTGTACCTGTCTGCTTGGTCAGCCCTGAGTGCATCAGTTCAGGGAATGTACCAGTGAATGTCCGTTTTTTCACTCTGGCAGCCTGATTTGACATCTCTGTTTCTTCCCTTTGGAAAACCACCACCAGTGAAAAAACAAGAGCCTCGTTAAAACCAATCTGATTATCAGGAAGTAGAATGAATTGCAGTTCACAGTGCTTAGGTCCTTCATCAATATCTTTCTATTTTCATCCTTAGCAACACAGGTTACTAGAAAACCACATCAGAGCTGTTCCATGCTTGGCAGAGGCAACTAAAAGATGAACAGAGTTCATGGTCTGGGTCCCCTAAGCTCAAGGTATTCCATACCATGCCCCAGGATACATTAAAGTCATCTATATTCCTAATTGAAACCATTCCTTGATTAAGACAGAATTATCCACCCTATAACATCCTGAAGCACCTGAATCTTGAATATCTGATGCTTAGTCTCAAATCTCATCTTCAAAGGACAATGGAGAGATTCTCAATATACTTTTTCATTTTGCCTGTAAGTGGCCTGATCACACACTGGCTATTTTACAGTTTCTGAATCGTTTCTGACTTTAATTTTTTACTGCAGAAGGTGAAGTCTATATGCTTATTGTATTCCAAAATGTTGCAACTGGGGAAAAATAGTAGCTATTTTCTGCTTACAGTTACTTCCTATGCATTTATCTGAAAGGGAGAAAAAATAACACCTCATTTTGGAAAAAAAAAAATGTAACCCTTTAAAACAGTGAATGTTGTCTGTGTTTGTCTCAATTCTGGAAAGTCAGGTGCTCTTTTCCAGTTAAAAGGAAGAAGAAGTAGCAATAGGTACATGTTTGTACCTTACAGGTATTTTCTTCCTGGATTGATTGACTTCAAATGAAGCTACTAGACCAAATGAGCATGGAGAAGTTTGTCTGCAACTGATGACTTTCAACAGAGGGGAATTTTGAGGTCTGAACAGTGTATTTGTTCACAGCACTTGTCTGAAAATCAGCATTTTGATAAGACAACATTGTTTGCCTCTGGCAGCCAGAGAAGACAACCACAAACTCTTAGATAAATGTCTGTTATGATTAAAAGGAAACTGAGATACCCAAGTGTTTCATAACGTGGTATTTCCTTCCTTTCTTTTTGTCCCCAGCACCTTTCCCCAAAGTCCATACTTGAAATCTTTAAAGCTTTTCTTGTCTAACCAACACAAGATTACAGAGAGGAAGATAAAAGGCTGTTCCCAGCATCTTGCAAATCTCAAAGTTGTTTGGGAGATTTGTACTGTAGGTTTCTATTGATCTATGTGCAAAATATAGCAGTATTTGTTATGTCAAGGCTTAGCAGAATTGGCAGGCAAAAATCCTGGTCTGTGGTAGTATCAGAATTGCAAAGTTAAGCAAGCTGAGAATAGTCACTGCTTTATTGGGAATTTTGTCAGGAAAACTGAGGTGTTTCTGTGATTCCAGAATGACAGTCATACTTTTATTTATAATTGTGTCCACTGTGATTCATTGCAGCCACCAAAGGGTGTCTTCCTGCTAGTGTCTTACATATCTGTACATACTAAAGCAAAATACATTAATGGCCAGTGGCCTTTAATGTTTAGATACTCTACTGAAGTGCATGGGTGAGTAATGTGAGAATGGTCGTTACCAGAAGCAGAGGTGGTTCTGACTTGATAGAAGGAAAAGAAAAATCACCAAGGGCAGTCAAACTTGGATCAAGTTGTCCGCGGACAGTGTAAAGTTTCTGTCCTCGGGGTTTTTCAAGACACAACTACATAAAGCCCTGCGTCATCTCATCTGAGTTCAGTATCAACACTAATTTGAGCAGGGGGTTGAACCAGAGACATCCTGAAGACCCTTCCAACCTGACTTCTATCACAACATCTTTTTCACTATCAAAACAAGATTTATGTTAAAATATTCAATATTTCTTATAGAGCAATTTGTTCATATTCAGAGATAAAAATCTGTGTTTGTGAAAACCATCTTTCCCTGACAGTTTTTTAAGAGAACCAATTTCCAGTGTTGCCTTTTTTATGAAACTCCCAAAAAGGAGGGGAGGGGGGAAGAATTGAAAATTGTTCCAGCTTCCTCTACACAGATTATTTTTCTGAATGAACTGAGGATATGTTCTGTTAGAAATAGTGATATTTTTTTCTGTATATTTTCATTGTACAATGGTTGTTACCACCAGCAATCACTGGTATATTATTTGCAAACAAGGTAAGCTTTTGTTGGTCAAAACCTGAGGATTCTTCCAAAGACTAATATAATCAGGCAATAAATTCAAAAATCAAGCAAGATATAGATTTTATACTTTTATTTCCCTAGAGCTCTCCGTACTCTGTGCAGATTCCAGGGATTGATTTTCAGATCCCTGGCATACTGCTGTGAGAGCTCATTTTTCCACCCCTTGGCTATCAGCATTTACACCAGAACAGTGCACAAGGACACTGACTCCAGCAACTGCTTACACCTGCTCAACCTAGACACTAATTCTGGTTCTTATCACAGGTCAGACATGAGATCTATCTTTCCTCCTCTCTGCAACCTAGTGAGTCCCCACAGAATCATAGAATCATCTAGGTTGGAAGGGACCTTAAAGATCATCTAGTCCAACCATCAACCTAACTCTGACAAAAAAATAAATAAGAAATAAGCAATAAAAAATCACTAAACCATATTCCTGAGGACCAAGTCAACCTGTCTTTTGAACACCTCCAAGGATGGTGCCTCAACCACTTCCCCGGGCAACCTATTCCCATCACCTCCTACTTTTCACAACCTTCTTCAGACATCTCCTAGGTGTCTCTATCTTTTACAACGCTTTCCTTTTCTCCTTTTTTTTTTTTTTTTTTTAATGTTTTCCCTGAACCACTTAAAGAGTCTTACCTGTTTGGAAGGCCAGGATGGCCTCTGCGTAGGAGCAACAAGTCTCAGGTGATGTTCATCTGAAGAATCATATACAATAAGGGAGGGAGAATTAAAGAAATGAGGAAAGGACCCTAGGAACAAGAATAAGAAGATTTAAGGGCTGGAGAATCTTTTTGTGATTCAGATGTTGAGGGGGAAAATGGTTAGTTCTGTCCTTGTTTGAGAGGATAGATCCAAAAAATCAATGATGTAAGGTAAAACTTTCAGAGGAACAGACAACCCAGGAACTAAGGCTTAATTTCAGGATAAGAAATTCACAGTGACAAGAAGCTTAGAATTAGAAAGCAGAGAGAAAGCTAGTACAGAAAGCAAACCAAGATTTTAAAAAAACAGTGAAAGAAAATGTGTAATTATTTTACTGTTCAGGACTGATGCATAAAAAGATATAAAATAGTGCCATATGTATCACAAAATTCATATAGATTCTGTGAACTTGTTTTTCCAAATTCTGTTTTATAAGAATCAGTTAAAATAATTAGCTGATCTCAAATTTTTTTCCTTTACTCAGAAAAACTGACCAGCTTTTGCAGTTCAGTAAAAAACATCAGTACTTACCTTTCCAGTAATTTTCTTGTTCTGTACTTTGGATTTTTTTTTTCACTTTAAACCAGAACTTGGAGCAGAAGTATTGGAATACTGTAAAAAATATTCTCATAGTATTCCTCCAATAAAGAAGGGCAGGGAATACCAGAAATTTCTCACTGGAGGTTTCAC
This sequence comes from Calidris pugnax, assembly GCF_001431845.1. NCBI lineage: Eukaryota > Metazoa > Chordata > Aves > Charadriiformes > Scolopacidae > Calidris > Calidris pugnax. The sequence goes on from NW_015091257.1 coordinate 2,343,579, forward strand.
CTCTATAAGATTTCAGGGCACTTGTGATAACTGAATGTGGGACTGAAATATTGTTCAGACAGATGTGCACACTTCTCAGTGATGGTCAGAACAAAACCTTTTGAAGTTATGGAAAGAACTCAGCATATAGATACTATTGTGAATGACTGGTCACAGTGCCAAATCTGTTTTATCTTTTTCATCTAAACCATTTCATTTAAAACCATTATCCATGGCAGGTTTAAAGCACTTTTGAAACTGTAGGAAAAGCTAATGCCTGTAATAGTCAGAAAGTTTGTAACTACTGTTAAAGTTAGAGAAACAAGGTTATATAAATCTTCCAAGGAGATTTTTGAATGTTCTTTGAAACAGTATTTAGTTTCTTCTTACCTTTCAAATTACCTGCATAAATTACTACTTTGTCAATTAAATAAGGCCTCGAGAAACTAAAGAGGCCTGCATTCACTGACCTAAAGCACTTATGTACTAGATTAAAGTGTCAGTATTTTCGAGCTCTTTTTCTCAAGCCATTTTGTCAATAGAACATGACTTTCCAGCCTTGGAAGCTTTTAAGATGCTCGGTATCAAACTTATAGAAATTTTATACCTAGCTTAGTAAAATTACAAGAATTAACTCATAGTATATCAGTATTAGTGTGTGCATAGGCTATACCGCTATCACATTTATAGAATAATAACGTGTGAGATGAATATTGTTGATCTGTATCAATTAAGAGAGAACCCATGGAAATTGTTTTAAACAATTCCTTATCTTTAATTTTTAATGAGCAAGTCCAAATTTTTTTTTTTTTTTAATTTTTTTTTGCAATGTATAGCTAGAAATTGAACAGTTGGAGCGGCTTCCCTTCTATAACTGATTAACTTTTCAGGTGATAACTGACCTTTACTATAAAGGTGGTGAGACACTGGAACAGGTTGCCCAGAGAAGTTATGGATGCCCCATCCCTGGAAGTGTTCAAGGTCGGGCCGGATGAGGCCGTTAGAAGCCTGATCTAGTGGGAGGTGTCCCTGCCCAGGGCAGGGGGTTTGGAACTAGATGATCTTTAAGCTCTCTTCCAACCCAAACCACTCTATGATTCTATGATGCCAAATTTAAGGAGGGTGGAGGTAGGACACTGGAGGCCAAAGCTGCTACACAAAGGGACCTTGAACAAGCTGGAGAAATGGGATGCTGGGAACCTTAAATGAAGTTTAATACAGAGAAATGAAAATTCCTATATCTGGAATAACCCAATGTAACAGTGGGCTACTGACAGGAGGTTATCTGGCTAGAAAGCAGCTTTGTAGAAAAGGACCTGGATACTTTTATAGTTGAACCCTCAGTACAAGACTTTATGTGTCAGTGGGAAGACAGAGATTAAATAATTTGAAAAAATGTTGAAGAGTGGGAAAAGACCCATAAATTTCATATTTTTTTAAGAAAGCATTTATTAACAAAGTAAAACCAAGCAAGGTTATTTCGAGTGCCATCATATGAATGAAATATTTGACAAGTAATACCAGTAAAACAGAAGGGGGTGGGCGTGGGAGGGAACAATGTAATATTTTTTTTTTTGCCAAGTGGCAAAAGAAAGTGCAATCTTGGTAGCTAGATTTAAGTTTATTTTCAAATCAAATACTCCCCATGAAGGCAAACAGTATTCAAAAGAGGATTTGAAAACTGGAAATTGCTTTTTTATTTCTTTTTGGCTGGTTTGAATAATGTACATCAAAAGCTTACATCAACTATTATTTTTATGGTCTGTATTGAAATTAGATTCCCTATATCTATTCAACAAATTCATTCAACTATTCAGTCTTCATCAGTTGTGTTATCCTTCACCTCATTAACCAAACAAGAGAGTAAAGGAGGGAATCAGAAAAGAAAATCTTTAAAATTTATTCTGTTATTTCTATAGCAAAAAATATTCTTCAGTTTTTCACAATTTCAATAATGACAGCATTGAAAGAGAAATTGAGAAAAATACCTGATGCTTAGCAAATACAATAGAGAATGTCAAGATTCATAGAAGTCTTTGCTTCAAGTTTAAAGGGGATTCTGCATAATACATTTTATCTCCTTACTGAGAAGGACATTTCTGTACCGGTGTACAACCCAGATAATTGTCAACAAGATAAAAATTACAGGAGTTATGGGAAACAAATGCCAAGACAAACTTACAAAATTTTATGGTGGAAATTTTTCCCCAGTTCTGTCTCTGGGGAATGTAGACTGTCCCTCAGGATCCTATTATTGTACTTGCATTGGGACAACAGCAACACCTATTTTTCCCTCTTTATAATTTTCCATGGGTCCTATATCATGCATTTACTGCCATCTCTCCATGTTTGTTTATTTGCCTTCTTTGCATCAGCTTCCTCTTTATTTTCTCAGTTATCCTGTGGTCAGTTTGGTATTACCTTCAGACTTCTGCCTGGATGTTTCTGGCTATAGCACCTCTTCTCTTTTTTCCCTATGGACTCAGTGCTTGTCACAGGCAAAACATGCTGCACACAAAAACGAAATCAGCATAGTAAGTGAATCTGAGAGCATGGGACTATCGGTCTCCATAGTAATTGCCACCTGTTACCATGGAGGAAGAACCAGCTGCCTTCCCATTCTGAGTATGGTGCTTTTCTGTGATGAGGTGTGCATCAGAGAATTGCTGATGCTTATGTGTACATTTAATACAGGTTTACAGTGCTCTACAGCTGCTACTTATCTTTGTTATAATGGAATTCTTGGATATCTTGCATAGGTTTTGCTCTAGGGTGTAGTTATTTTTTTCAGTCTGTTTTGTTGTTGTTTTTTCTAGAGCGTTTTCCATAGCAGTCTGTGTGCCTGAGTTAATTTTAGAAAAATAACTCACAAACTCCTAATGTACTGTTCATGGTTCTGTCAGTGCTTCTTATTTTCCAGATGCCAAATAACAGTGAAGGTTATTTCATCTTCTTTAAGACAAAAGAAGCAGCTGGCCAGGTATTACTAGTCACTCAAACACTACATTGCCAGATGTAATCCTTTTATTTCTGGCATATGTCAGTACTCAATATCACTTTCTGTCTGTACTTAGTGGCAGAAAAAGTATTTTTATCTAATCAATGTATTTTCTATATTTCAAATTCAACCAAGAACCATGAGTACGAACTGATAAGATAAGCAATAGTTCTTCTTGGCAGATATTTCCATTTGTATAATAGTCTTCTGAATAGCAAGTAGAGGCAAATTTCTTTTCAAAACACTGACTAGAGGACAGAAAAACAGAACAAAAAATGTGTATGCAAGCATGTTCAGGGAGAAAAGACTCTCTCCTGCCCCTAAGCCAGAGGAGTTACTGTCTGGCATCTATCACTACAGTTATTTTTAGGCAATGTTTTTCTCATTGGGTTCCATCTTGAGGAGACCTTCAGCCATGGGATCCATAAAGTCAGAGATTCTTCAAGAACATTTGTTCTTCAAGTCACTGTGCCTTGGCTACTACAGTTTCTCTTTCTGCCTTGAAGTGTCCTTTAAGACTTAAGTAAGAAGTTGTGTAGGGGCAAGCCATTAACTTACCAAGCGCACACCTGGAATTCTTCTTGGGTTGTATTTATCCTAAAAGAATTGCTCATTTAATTTTATTTTTTTTTTTCCATTAATGTCTTCCATACACCCCATTATTTAAAACTAAATACAAAGTCTATGTATAGCAAAATAAAAATAAGTCTGTCGTTTCCTTTGCCTGTTATAAGGAAGCATAATCTAGACAAATGGCATTGACCTAATCTTGAATATCAGTCTTTCAACTATCCTTCAACTCTGGGAGTCAATACAATCCATGACAGAACTAATAGCTACTCGGAAGGGTGCTTGCTAAAATAGTCTTTGTCAGCAGTCAACCAGTTCATGAACTGAAAACACTGAGGTGATCTTTACAAGGATCCAGTGTGTCTACACTGTCTTAATATAGAAACTGTATCACAGAGTTACAAAGTCACAGAATCATAGGATCACAGAATGGTTGAGGACAGGAGGGACCTCTGGAGGTCATCCAGTCCAACTCCCCTGCTCAAGCAGGTCCACCTAGAGGTTACTTTATCTCATGTTTCAGTTTGAAATTTTCAATCATCTCCTATTCAAAATGTAAAAGTATTATTGTATACTCAAAGCTTTTTAGTATCAGTTGCATGATTTTCAGGAAGTTAACCTTATCCTTAACTAACAAGCATATGTGAGATGACCCTGGCCATATCCTTGCTGTGCTGAGAGAAAAAGCTATATGCAGAAACCTTCATTTTCTCCTGCCAGGCACAGCTGGTCAGACACATACATGATTGTCAACATAGAAATCTTTGCTTTTCCATTTTTCTTCATAGATATGGAAATTAATTTCTTAATATAGATATTATTACTATATGTTATATATTTTCTTAAAATATGCACTGTTTTTCTAGTTTGCACTCTTTTTATTAATCTGAAGTCCCTAAGTTTTTTAAGACAAGGAAAGAGTCCACATCTGTTCTTCACCAATACCATTGTTTTTCTTCTCTTTACATTTCTGCCACTTTGGACAACGATGATAGCCCCCTCGATTTTCAATTCTGTTTACATTAATTTCTTTTCATCTGTCATGCAGTACGGCAATGATACTAAGCTCTGCAAATAGAGAATTATGGAGAAATTCTCTCCTAAAATGCTTGACCATGGGAGCTTCCACAGAAATTTTCAAGATTTTGGAAACATTATGATTTTTTTTTGGTTTTTTTTTGTGTCAAATCTTATTCTAGTAAACTCAATTCTCCAATTTTTTGTTTTGTTTTGTTTGGGTTTTTTGGGGGGGTTTTTTGGTTTTGTTTTGTGTCAAATCTTATTCTAGTAAACTCAATTCTCCAATTTTTTGTTTTGTTTTGTTTGGGTTTTTTGGGGGGGTTTTTTGGTTTTGTTTTGTGTCAAATCTTATTCTAGTAAACTCAATTCTCCAATTTTTTGTTTTGTTTTGTTTGGGTTTTTTGGGGGGGTTTTTTGGTTTTGTTTTTTAGGGAGCTCATAGCTGGCATTTTATTTAGTTTAATGGGATGCAGAAATTGTGCTCTACGCACATTGTTTTGTGTCAACTATATGTTGTGGCTTAATCTAGCCTTGGACAATGCTATGTCCTGATCTGATGTAGAGGTGTTGCTTTTAGAAGAGCACCTTCCCCCTCACACACATAGCAGCAAGCATAAAAGTAGTAGTTCTTCAGAGATCTGTGAGAAGCAGTGAAAAATGATGCTTGTTAGTCTACATCTAGCTGTGATCTGGTCATAACCACCTGTGACTAACAAAGACAACTTTACTTTATGGTAGTTTGTGGATGAAGAAACTAAAGTAAGGAGCCTTTGATCTGTCTATATGAGTGTCAGGAAACTGACTGTGCATTTAGGTTGCTAATATAAAATACTTTCCCTGTAATTCAGTATTTTTTATTAAAAAAGTTTTGTGTGGATTCCATTAAAGGTGTTTAAACAGTATTCATCTATGCATTAATTAAACTCTCTCAAAAGACTTCTCTCTTTTCTCTGTTAAAATTAGACAAGGATTCCAATTACATTTTTCTTTGCATTAGCTAACTAATCATGGCCTTCAATTGCACTGACTGGAAGGAAAGGGATGATGGGATAACTGTGTAAAACTAGGTGAAATCTAAACTAGTCGGTTTAAACTAGCTGTTTCTAGAGGGCAGTTCGTACCAAAAATAGGATAAATGTTTTAGGGCTAGACTGAAGTATTTTGTATTAATTTAAGAAAATAATCTGTGCATGGAAAATGTATTTTTTAAATATTCTGGTGGGCAGAGTATGTTCTCAAACTATATAATGTTATCTTACTCAGCAGTAATCTATTCAGATTTCAAGACAGGTGGGAATTGGCAAACCTTTTGTCTGACTACAATCTAATTGAGAGAAAATTCATCAGGTAATGAACATGACTGTACTTAGTGTAAAGAAAATTATATACTGATATGAAAAATAATTCACAGAGCCATCAGAGGTCTTTGTTATTTCTTCAAAATCTACCTTTTACAGATTTAGTAACTTAAATAATGGGGGGCCTTTTTAGATTATTTTTAACCTGCTCTTGGTCTCTCACTGCAATATCCTCTCTTACCATCAGAGAGACATCAGATTTTCTATATTCTGCATTCAGGAACGGACTGGAGAAATTCTGACCTTCAGCAGCAGCAGGAAGAAACCTCATGAGTGAGCATGGCTGTTAAATCTTTGTTCTGCTTACTTTGACAGTTGAATTTTCTGGAATTAACCGAGATACTCTTTTCTTTTCCCACATCTAACTATACCTACATGCTTCAGACTGGGAACTTCACTTTTTGTCTGAGTGAGCTGCATAGTTTTCCATGTGCAACAGTATGCTGAATGACCCTGGCTGTGTTCGATATGGAGACTAGGCAGATTTACAGAATGGTAAAAGAATGGCAAGGGATCTGAAAATCCCTTCTGTTCCCACTCGCGTGTCACTGGACATTTTGTGTCATGCTGCTGAAAGAGTCTAAGGTCAAACTTTGCCAGGCACAAGGCTACCTTCTTCTTTAAAAGGTTATTTCAATATATCAGCATGCAGATTTTAATAACCTAGTAGACAAGGGAAAGTAGTCCTGCTACAAATCAAAACACTGCCAGCCTGTTCCCATTTAGGCATTTATTACTGGGGGTTTTTTTGCCTGTGGCTCTCAGTTTGATACCATCTCTGGACAGCACAGTGTTAAATGGCTTTTTTGTTAATAAAGCACATGAATTAGAGGATTGAAATATGTGTGAGTTAGGGCTTTACAGTAAAAATCCAAAATGAGAGGCAAATGTAAATGGTTATGGCTACATCTTGAGCAAATTTTTATTGTTCTCATATTATCCTGATTAGACTACTTGTAATTTCAGACTAGGAGTAGAAAAATATTATTTAATATTTAATGTTTTTGATTAGATGTTACAATTTTGGGGGAAAAAAGTGTCTGTGTGAAAACAACCTTTTGTGGTAAAACATCTTCTGTTTTACAGACTCTGTCAGATAGTAACATTTTAGCACTTTCCCCCAATATATATCTGTTCATATCTTCTAATACCTTCTCTTCTAGGGCTGCTTCCCACTTTCATTTTCATTTAAAAAAAAACACTCAAAATTGTTACTAGTGATGTTATTGTTATTTGCAAATAACAGTATTTCTGTGTATTTTCTAATGATGCTGTCCACCTAACTCCATTCTGCTCAGTTTATGGCCTGTATATGAGAAGAGTGATGTCGTCTTGTTCTCAACTCAGGCAGAATCTGTGGCACATATCACAGTGACAGTGACTCCTCAAATAACCCACATAGTTCAAAAAGTTTCCCAAAAACATATGAACAAAATAATGTTATTATCTCTTTTTATATTATTCTGAGCATGGATACTCATGGTGTTGTGCTGTGCCTTAACTACACTTAAGTGTATGCATCTCTTTTGATGATTTCACTGTTGATAGCATTATCTCCCTGTTTTGAGTAGGGAGAGACTTTTTCCAAACCCAACTCACATATAGAATTTCTAGAAGAAACGTGAGTGATTAGTTAAAATGTGTTATCAGGATATTGCCAGTTTGGTCTATGGAGAGATTTTTTTTTTGAGAGAGAGAGGAAACTGAAGGTACGATCTCTGTAAAGTTGATGAGTATAGGCAGAGAACATTGAAAAAAGAACAGGTTTTCTTCGGGATTTGCTCAACAGAACTTTTTAACACAAAAATCAGCCAGTACTAAAGCTGGTATTTATTGTAACTCTCAGAGGTGCTTGGGACTGAATGAGTTTGTGGAAGTGCCACTGCTACGTGAGGTGAGTTTATGGGAAGTTGCTTTTGTAATCACTTGTATTGGAGGCACTCCACAAACTGGAGGAAGAACTCCAGAACAGCTTCAGGTGGCCTGGCACATAAGTAAGACATCTGAGTTAGGAAAATAACCTGTAGTTTCATGCTTATGAAAATCAAGAAGTCAGGAATCCCTTTCCACTTTTTCCTGACTCCTGGGTTAGCACAGTAGTCCATTGATTGCTTCTTTCTGCTTTGTCTCTACACCTCTAGACTATGGATACACCTTCCTAACTAAGGTTTCCAGCACAAAGCTTACTTATGTAGACAGTGTGCAGTATCTATACTATCTATACTAGTTGCATAAATGAAGACTTCAGCTGGAAACAAGGAGCAAAGATTAATATTGTTTCCATTTAGTGTGGATGGCAAGAACCATTAAAGGTTATTTTTTAGCCTAATTTTAATTCTGAAACTTTCAAATAACGTTTAAGCTCTTCACAATGACCACTTTCTTTTTACAATGGCCTCTATACTTATTATTAAACTAGTTGCAATAATTTAAATACTCCTAACTATTCCTCTTTTTTAAGCCCAGCCGCAGAGAGATAAATGACGGATAGACTGATTGTTTCAAATCACAAGCATGAGGGAACAATTATATGTCTGTTAAAAAGCTGTAGCAGTCCTTTAATTAAATTATAGTTTTCTTTCCTGTGCTTCAGTGCTGCATTGAGTGTTTAATATTGTACCTAACCATTGAGTCATATCTGGAGACAAATGAGAGTGTGAAAGTAGAAATGCCCGTTGGCTTCCTGAATTAAAGGTGGTTTGATTAGTTTAAGGCACAATGACATTTTCACTATAAATTGAATGTATGACAAGTCAGAAATAGTTTATTTCTAAGTTAAAAAATAAATTAGCAGCAAATACTTTTCACTGCTTTAGAGGAATGAATTGGAGTATGTAATCTGAGGCAGAGTGGAGGAAATCCCACTGCACAGTAGATCAGTGTGTGTGGTGCAATGAAAACACATTGTATGTACCTGAGAAACACTAAGCACATTCAGCCGAAACTCAAGAATCGTGTCATGAGTATTGCCTGTAGTAACAGAAGGTCATCTACTCTGAATGTAAACAAACTCTTCCTTTTCTCATATCTCTAATAAGACTACATTTCTGATTTATTTAATTTCATCGCAGCAACCACTAACATGTTAATTGTTACTAGGGCATTTTACAGCTCCGGTTAGGCTGTACAGTGAGAAAGGGTGGGAGGAATCACAACGTGGTTGAATCCAGAAGGCACCTCTGGGGATCATCCAGTCTCACCTCCTGCTAATAGCACGGTCAGATGCAGCAGTTGCTCAGGGCTGTGTTCTGTCATGTCTTGAATATCTCCACAGATGGAGATATCTCCACAGCACTTCTGTGGAGTGGAACAAACCTGTTCCACTGTTTGACTCTGGCTAAGGTGAAAAAAAATAATTTCTTATGTTAAAGTGGTATCTCCTTCATTTTGTGCCTGTTGCCCCTCATTAATTCATTGGGCACCATGAACAAGAGTCTGCCTCTGGTATCTTTACTCCCCTCATTCAGTATTTATACACATAGATAAGATCCCTCCAAGGGATCTTCGGTTCTGCAGTCTGAACTGTCCCAGCTCTCTTGGCCTCTCTTCTTCCAGTTAGAAAGCTGGTCATTTATCTGGATGGAGCTGCATCAACCAGGCTGGAAACCGTATGTTGCAGTGGCTTATAGGTAAATGCATCACAGTGCAGAGATAGCTACTCAAACACTAAGTGTGAGGCTCCTGAAATTGAATTTGTCCTCACGCTTCCCCTGAGTTGGGACTGGCCTTTTTTTACCTTTTCAGGGCAAAACTATGACAGATCCCACATGCCTGATGCATTTGGTAAATATTTTCTTTCAGCATCTGTGTCTCGAACATAACATCAGAGAGCAAAAGATCAGCTATACTGCTGTACAACAGGCAGAGTCCTCTGGCAGGATCATGTGTGAGATACGCAAAAAAAGGTGCAATTTCCACCTTTCACAGTTGCTGTAGCCCCCATCTATTCTATTCTCTGATATATGGATGTCTCAATGACTGAGGCGGAGGAAAAAGAGGGATTTCTGTGTTACCTTTAGGACAACAGATGATACCGACAATGCTAGAATGACCCCTCTGTACTTTCAGATATCTGACATTACAATGTCATCCATTACGCAGATGCAGGAGTGTCCAGGAGGACATCTCAACCCCCAGTGTACCCCTAGAGTGCCTCTGTGCCTTCATTTCTCAAACTAGAGAAGAAGGACCTACCACCGGGTTAGAACAAGTCTGCAGGAACCTCCTCAGTATCTATGAAGGTATGCTTTGCACAGTAGAGAGCAACTGATTCTGTTAAGGAGTACTAGAGGCCCTAACAGAGGAAGCAAGGTGGATTCTCTAACTCATCAAGTACCTGAAAAAAAATTAAATAATAAATTACTCTTCTGAAGGCACTGGCAAACTCTCTTTGGCAGCAATAAAGTAAAAAAAAGTTCTCTCTCTGGAAGTCCTCTTACATTTATTGAGTTTGCAGAGTGAAAAAGGATTGTCACTTTGGTTTTGTTCATTATTGGGGTAGGTTAAGATGTCAATTATATGCAAGTTGCATTCTGATTTTCAGACTATAGTCTATTGATCTGAAAATATTAGACGTTGTAATATTACATGAAGAAAAACTGCTTTGCAGTTTCAGTCTGAATTCAAATATATATATTACAGGTCAGTTGCAGCCTTTGGTAGAGCTGTGCAAGTGCCAAAATTTTTCCTTTGAAGGAAATTCATGACTGATTTTTCAGTTTGTGTTGCTGTGGAAATCAGTGTGTTCCTGTGGGGAAGTTTGGGGAAGACACTGTCTTTTCTAGCAGAAATATGTTCAGGTAAAACATTTTCAGTTAGTCAAGCATTACCATGTACAGAGAGTATCTTTACGAGCAATCCCTAAGTCTTATTTTAGCCCAGATCAATATTTTATCTGTGTGAAATTTCAGGCTAGGTGCTTTCTGTAACAGCATCCTACCTGATGGTACTTAATTTGCCTCATTCTCTGTGTACCCAGGCACTTTTCTTGTTTCTGATGGACACAGGTAGAGGTAGGTGTCATCCATGTCATCATGGCTAGGCCACACAGCAGGGTGAGGGAGGGAAGGAAGAAGTGCAGGTGGCTCCCTGGTTTACTTTTTATACCTGCAAGTATCTGAATTATCTTACTGCATTTCTACCTCTCCAGGGATAACCATGCAGTTTGACAGGTGGTGCCCCCGTCTTTTCTATCTCTACCTACTAGGGGAAGAAAGTGGTGTTCAGCAGACCTAGAAGCATCACATGAATCCTGTTTTACATTTGAAATGATTTAAAGTATAACAGAGGTCTAATAAACCTTTTCCAACTGGATATTTTCAATATCATTCACTGATATGCTTGAAATGCTGAAGTTTCCTGTGGAAACTGGTGTTTAAATGCAGTGGCATTGAGTATGAGAAGACATCAATGGCTTGAATTCTCTGGGAAGCCAGCGATAAGGCTAGATCACTGTAGATTTACACAGTGAATTCTTTACAAAGATTGATTATAAAAAGAAGAACTATTAGAAGGGATTATTTGACTGTCACAAGTGCTGTCATCTTTTGAAATGTTTTAAAGGCCAGGTTCTGCTAGGTAGGAAGAAAAGAGCTTTTTCAAATGTTAGGGACTGAAATGGGACAACCAAAGCAGTATAAAACTCCATGTTCTCAAATTAATTTGAGATTAACGTTCTCTTTTGTCGGAATCTTTGGAAAAGGTAATTTTCTAATTCTACAAAATCGCTCATCTAATTTATGTATACTTATTTCTTTAAGAAAGTGCCTTTAAGACTGTTCTGTGCACCCCAGAATTATATCTCTCATCCTTCTGCTGTTCAATTCTTTGCCCTAGTCTTTGATGCATAGGAGTAAAAAGGCACAAAGGGAGCATGCATTTTTTTCCCTTAAGTATTCTGCTTAAAATGCCATCCGTATTCATTCCACATCTTTCAGAGTTCTGGGAGAGTCGATTTCTTTTTTAGTTAGCTTCCATTCAGTTATTAAACTATATTACATCTTTTATTAGTAATGACAAAATAGATGAAGCAGCAAACGTTGAAAACGTCCTGTGGGCTCTACACAGCATTAGTCTGCTGTTCTTCCATTACTGCAGCCTCTCTGAAAGTTCTTAAGTATGAGCTATATGTATATATATGTGTGTGGGAGAGATGGAGGAAGAGAATGGGGATATTTGCATAATCTGATTTAACCACCGAGCATCTGAACCAAGACTCCCAAGGTAGTCAATGGAGAGAGTCTGACTCTTCAACAGAGTGATTCAGAGCACCTGAGCTATACAGGCTGCTTAGAGAGACTACAAATCACAAATTTTAAGTTAGATGGTATAAATAATCACTTCTCCACCCACATGTGTTAAATTTACCATATGGTCAAATGTAGATTCATGTCTGGATAGTTGTAAGCTGAACTTCTATCACAATAATGTATTTCAACCAATTAAGTATTGTTGAGATAGCAACTCAAGTAGTTATTAGTCATCTGTTAACATATATATATTATATATGTTAATATATATATCTATTTATCGCTTTGTCTCACAGAGTGCAAAGAGGCAGAAATATTGCTAAAAAAGAAATTTTAATAAAATTTGTATCAATTTACCTAAAAATTGGTATATTCGCCTGGGATATTATGGAACTGAATTGATCCCCATTGAATGTTGTGGAAAGTACTGCTCTGCCAAATCCTCTAGTTACATCATGTCCTTAGTTGTACTTCAGTGTTTTCTATGCGCAATTCTCAGCAGAATTTGGTCTTGATAATTTTGGTGGTAGTTATCTCTATCTCCTTTTCACTTCAATTATGCACATAACTTAATGGACAAAACATCTGTTGGAAATGAAGAAACTGCATTTTTCTGCTAAGGTTCTTTTCTTGGGAGTGATGAAGTATGTATTCTCTCACTGAAGAAGCAAAAAGAACTACCGCTACATTCATCAGGACTTTGAGTTTATTTTCAAAGTGTATGGGCCACAAGACTTTGAGTCAAATATCTTACTTCTGTTGCTTTACAACTTCACCCTAAGTACTTGGGGGTTTTTGGCTCAGGATTCATGTTGCTTTTATTAATGGCAATGGTTGAAAGAAAGACAAGGGCAACAGGAAGAAGTTACATAGCAATTTAGAGAGGGACACTGTATGTTCTAAAGAATCAGTATGTATGTAAACATCATGCACTAAGTAGTTATCACAAGAATTTTGGCAACCTGAATATTTAAATAACAATAATTTATTTTATTTGCCATTGGGTTATTACTAAAAAATACAAGCACCAAAGAAAATATGTTCCAGTATTTTTAAACAAAATAAATAAATATAAAGCTTTGTTAATAGGGATGTGGTAGGCAAATTAATAATGATGCTAGAAATACTTCCTCCTCAGATTAACTTTGCTGCACCGAGTGATAATTTTTACAGAGGGAAGTCCTTAGCAAGAATGACTGGATGAGCTAAAATTAATCAGGCACAGATTTCTAGTCTTGATTTCTGGCTTGGGAGTTTGAGAGTTTGATCATGCCTATCTTAGCTCTACCACTTTTCCATTATACATGTGCCATCAACTCTTATTAGCAATGGGGCACAAGTAAAACTGGGTTACCTGTAGTATAAAATAATTTGTAGCTCTCAATTAAAAAAAAAGCAACAACAACAAACCAAACGTATTTACAAATGTTTGCAGAACAAAATATCATCGCTGTGTTTAATCTGCAGGTATTTTTTGGCCAGGAGTTAGAGATAATCTATTTAGCTTTAGTGAATTTTCAGCATCTTTGAAGGAGCGTATTTTCTCACAGTAAGGCTGCTGGTAACTGCTGTGGAAATCAGATTTTAAGTGGTTCTTTTGTGAACAAAGCAGAATATTTTACAAGAAAATTTTCTGAACATCATCCACCCATTTGGCCACAGATTACACACTATTAAGCAAATTAGGCAACAATTAAAGCTTGTATATTTACAGAAAGCTAAAATAAGGATTTTCCCTAAGTTGTAAAATTTCACTGAAACTGTTCCAACTCATAAATTAATATTTTATAGATCAAGAGAAGCACAATAAGCATAAGCACATAAAATAAACAAGGAGAAATCTAACTGGTTTTCTATGTAACTCAGGATTTTGCAGGTGAGGTGAAGTAACTTGGAGCATATTTGTTTTTAAGTATAATTGTATTAGCCATATTAGGTTTATGTAAAACCTATTGTTTGTTATTTCTGCATGATCTTAAAAAAATTTGCAAACACGGAGGATTACTCCAAGCATAATTTTAAGCTGCTTATGAAATGCAATAAAAATGCTTGGATAAGGGTTTGTGCAATGCTTAAACCAATCTAAAATAAAAATCAATTTCTCCAGTGCAGCAGTTTGAAAGTATCAAGGAAGGGAGATAATGTGTTATTTGTTCATCTTTGCAAACAAAGATTTTTAAAAAAACGCATGCTTCAGTTAAATTATTTGTAGGTAACCCTTAAAAACTTCTATCTTTTGTGAATTCAATACCTTTATCGTGTATATGGAATTGTAATAGCAAATAATGTTGACAGTACGTCTCTCAAGCTGCAGAATTACAACACCACTTATAATCCGGTCATGTTGTGGAACTATTCTGAGCATATCTAGTCTTGGGATCTAAAAAAAAAAAAGTTATTTGTGACATTTGTGGGTAGAGTAGAATCTTAAACTTTGCCATGTGTTTCCTGGGCTAGGATTCTTATAACCTCACTTCAACCCCTTCCATTATCAATGAGCTAAGAAGGTGGGAAGAGCAATAAGAATGGATCAGTCTGACCACAACTTTTATCTTCCCATTGACTTTCATCTGTACAGCCGAAGAATATGTGGTTATGGTGGTTGAGTTAGTGCTTATTTGAATAAATATAATTCTGATTGAAAGAATAAAGCATTTTAGTCCCCCATCATATGGAATGTGTCCCTAGATTTATCTTTATTTCTTTTTTTGTGTATTTTGAGTGGTATCTAATAGGAATTTAGTAACCACTTTAGTGGATTTTCCTGCTGAATGTAATACTCATGCAATCCAAACATTCTTTGATATTTTATCAGCTGCCTCAGAGAAAGATCTTTAATAGAACTAGAATGTCAATTCTAATATGTGTTTTTAAAATAGGCTTTTTGAGCTTTACATCTTTTGCTAGACAAATTGTAAGTTCCTGAAGCATACAGATTGGTATAGCAAAATGCATTAATCACAGCTTTTTGAGTGTTCTAATCATCAATCCATGCTTAATATACAAATTTGCAGAAAGACAATTAGATAACTAATTTCAGTTCCTGTGCCAAAGGATGAACTATAATAAGCTTTAAGTAAATATTAAGTGGAAAAGATTAACATTTCATGAAGCTGAGCCTTAAGCAATTAAAAGTCAGTGAAAGATTGTTGAATTCATACCAGTAATCTAATCACTGACCCAAAAAGTGTGTCAGCACTGCAACAAGAGGATAGAACAAGGATAGGGGTCAGGCTTTTTTCTGCTAGCTTGGTTTATCTCATGTTATGATGTGCCAGAGTGTCTCCTGTTGTATATGGGTTGGAAATTCTCTAATGCAAGTGGTAGTGGCAGGGCACTCGTATAGCAGTAGTACATCACTGTGTCACAACACAATATATAGTGTCTTGACCTCCTGAAAACACAGCTTCTTGGTATATAAATGATACAAAAAGAACTGTATAACATTTTATCCAGGTATGTCAGAATGGTTGTAACTGAATCTACGAAATTCATTTTGCAATGTTCAAGAACAACATTGATAAGAGTATTATGCAAGTTTTATAACTGTAAACAAAAATTCCCTTGCATTTTTGTTTGTTTCACAACCTAAATGTCAGTTTGTTAGTTAGTGGAAGGAGAGTATATTTTGTAATCTATACTAAAGTCTTCTGTAAATGCAACATAAACCTTCTTTGGATGACTGGCATGTGAAAAAGTTACTCTTCAGTTGTTTGTCAGGAAACAACAAACTAAAGAAGAAACAATTTTTTTATATACGTAAACAAGATCGGACAATCAGAAAAGTGATCATTTCTGAATAACTGCAAAGTGTGTGTCAAGTGTTCATGAACTGTAACTCAACCATAGCTTATGACAGGAGATGAGAGAAGTTTAGATCCTAGCACAGGATTGCTTATACTGAGCTTTGGAGATTATATAAAAGAAAAGTTTCTGGATTCAGCTGTCACAGTGCTGTCAAAATAGCTACCTGCTGGTTAGGGAAGAGTGAAAGGTGGCGTGTCATCAGAAGGGCCTTTATTCACTGCAAATAATGAAAAGCATGCACAAACTTCACCATAACCTTCCAGCTGACAAATGTGACTTGTGCTTTATTCATGTGTTTACATGGGAAAGTGTTCTGAAAGGGCAATGTCCTCCCACCCCAGTTTTCAGGGACCTTCTCTCAGGGAACTTTGTCAACAGAAAAGCTACAGAAAGACTGAAGGAGTACCAAATAAAAAGCTGAAATATTTTAAAAAAATACAGTTCTGTGAATATGTTTCTTCTACAGTGATGACATGCCTGTTGTCGTTGTCTCCCAACAAAATAAAGAACTGAATGGGTCAAATTCTGCCCTCTTGTGTTCCTCTTGACCTCAGCAAGAGACATATTACCCCACGGTTCCATTATCTGAGGTTAACAAGTCAGTGAACGATTCCGTCTCTCACACTGAGCAAAACAGAGAGGCTTTTGAAGTGGGCATCAGACATGGGCACAGTACATGAGTGTGCAAGAGTTAGTTCTGCTGATGGAACATAACATCTTGCTGCTTTATGTAACAGTGTGTTAAGATACTTTGTGAAATACTATTAATAGAATATTAAGCCTTTTACCAGTGTATTCAGTACAGTGATGGAAGTTAAATGTTAAGTTTCCCGAGGGGACGTGCCTCCAGCCTGTTATGAATCTAATACAAACTCACTGACTCATCTGATCTCTGAGCTCAGATACTGTCAAAACAGTACCTGAGGGCTTGCTGCTTTCAACTTTTCTCCCATATTCTAGTTAGAACTGAGATTTTTTAAAAAAACCTAACGAATAAATGGAGGTAGTTGCTTCACCAAGAGTACCTTGGCAGCTCATAGAGAGGGTAGAAGAGAGTATAGAGCAGACACATCACAGTCACACTTTGTGCTGTGTGATGCAGAGGGTGTGAACAGCCAGTCTTTTGGAAGAGTGTATAATAATTAACTTTGAGAGTCAGATTGGTTTTCCTGTAATGCCATGGTGCCTGCAGCAATGTATGTCAACGCCAGCCGGCTCACGTGCCTACACATATGTCCTGTAGGTGAGACAGGCAACACTTTCACATGATGAGACCTTGAGCAGAGCAAACCAGGGTAAGAATTTCCACCCTCTCCCACTCCAAAGCTGTATGTTGCTTCTCCATTTCTCCACCGCAGCTTACAGACCTCTCTGCTGGCACACAGGTATGGATGGGTTGACCCCTCTGATCAGGTTCAGAGTGGAGACTTGCTCAGCTGGGGTTGTGTAAACCAAGAGGAGGGTGTGAGAGCAGAGGGAAGAAGTAGGCTTTGTCTCTGCAGGAGAAATCGAAGCACACACGTAGTCATGGACATTTTCTACAACTGTATCTCTGGTACTCCACTGCAGATTAGTCTATGGAAGCAGCCTAAATAAACAGTACATGCTTGATTTAAACGTTGATTTTTATTTGAAGTAACATTCTCTTTATTTCTGGGCTTGAAGATATTTAAATCATGTTTGTGCGCAACAGTATTAAGTGTACTGGAAAGCAACAAAATGCTTTAGCAGTTAAGCAGGGACGATGAGTTTTGAGGAAGATCAAATAATCCTGGCATTATTTTCACTAACAGGGAACTTTCAGTTTTGTTGAAGTTTTGCAGAAGGTCAAAGCTTAACACTTGTCAGGTATAACTGCTCAGGTATAACAAGTTTCTGTTCTCTTCAGGTTATCCATCTTATTCAATTCAACACATGCTTAATTTCTAGTCAAACTGAATACAAGCTGAATAAAATGAGGAATGCTTATTTTTGTCTAGCAATGCATATTTTAATTGGGGATACAAGGAGATCTGAATTACTTGCCCTAAAATCTTGGCTTGGATGGTCTGATATAAATTGTTCAATTAGCTAAGGCAACTACTGAAGAGAAAGATCTAGGGGTCCTGGTGGACAGTAAAATGACAATGAGTAAACAGTGTGCTCTTGCGGCCAGGAAGGCCAATGGTATCTTGGGTTGTATAGGGAAGAGTGTAACCAGCAGGTCAAGGGAAGTCATTCTCCCCCTCTACTCTGCACTGGTGAGGCCACAACTGGAGTACTGTGTCCAGTTCTGGGCTCCCCAGTTCAAGAGGGACAGGGAACTACTGGAAAGAGTCCAGCGTAGGGCTACAAAGATGATTCAAGGATTGGAGCATCTCCCTTATGAGGAGAGACTGAGAGAGCTGGGACTCTTTAGTCTGGAGAAGAGAAGGCTGAGGGGAGACCTTATCAACGCCTACAAGTATCTCAAGGGAGGGTTGAAGGAGGAGGGAGCCAGACTCTTTTCAGTGGTTCCCAGTGAGAGGACGAGGGGCAACGGGCACAAGTTGGAACATAAGAGGTTCCACTCAAATATGAGGAGAAACTTCTTCACGGTGAGGGTGACAGAGCCCTGGAACAGGCTGCCCAGGGAGGTTGTGGAGTCCCCTTCCTTGGAGATTTTCAAAACCCGCCTGGATGCAGTCCTGAGTAACATGCTCTAGCTCTGGGCAATCCTGCTTCAGCAGGGGAGTTGGACTAGATGATCTCTATGGTCCCTTCCAACTCTAGAAATTCAGTGAAATTCAGTGAAATTCAGTGAAATAATATTTCATTTCTTCAATAAAAGGCTTATGTTTAGATATAGAACATGTTTTCATAAAGCCTTTTCTTTTTTCTATGTACCACTTATTTGAGGCATTTTTATCTAAACAACTGTAAATGCTGGCTTAGTTTACTTAAAATTGAATCAAATTTCTCTTTAATTACAGCTTGATGCAAATCACAACCAAAATATGAAGTGTGCCCAGTAAACTGTTTACACAAGCTTTATGTTTAGTATGTGATACTATAATACACAGCAAATGGGAGTCCCTGCCAATGTATCCGGACCCTTAAAGCCAGCAGCCTGGAGTCAGATTTGATCTGACCTGTGCAAACAGCAAAGAGAGACCAGTGTAAGTTTCTTTCTTTGTCCCATGTCTGTTGAAAAAAAAACACACACAGATCTGGACTTCATACACACCAGAGAATGATTTCTACCTGGTCACTGCTGGCCTGAAGTGCTCTGACTTCCATCCAGTTGTGACGCAGCAGGGATGCCTTCTCTTGGTGTGGATACAAGTACAACAATGAAATAATCACAATGAGCTTATTTCTTGACTTTTGGTTTTACTAGTCTCTGGAAATTCCAGAAGAGTCCTCGTTTCTGAACTGTGGTGTCATTTCAGTCACAGTGTATTTACAAATTACATTTCCATGGCAACAATGTTCACAGTTATCTTAAACTTAAATACTGTCACCAAACAGAAAATACACAATGCTGAAAAACTGAATACTCAGGTTTCCTTTTTTTTTTTAAGTCCTTAGCTTTAACATCTATTTGAAAAGCCAGATTCAGTCTCCCAAGTATTGATCTAAAAGTGATATCAACACTAAATCATGAGTGGGGTGTGAGCTATTATGTCCTAACGTTTTCAGCATGTGGAAAAGTGTCCTGTCTCCACTTCAAGTGTGCTTCTCATCGCTAGAAGGGTTTCAGTCTCCCTGATGTGCAGGAAAGATGAGGCTAACAATCTGATAGTGTTTGTAGTTTAAATGAGAGCATGTTGCTCCATGCTGAGTCTGCGTTTAAAAGGAAATTGGTGATAGTGGAGAGGCTGGCGATGGTTCTCACCATCACCCTGTTCCTTCTGGGGACAGAAGGAAAGAACAAATGAGCTTCTTTTGGACCTCATTTTGAAGGAAAGAAAGAAAAGCATTGAGACTGGAGAGGAGCCATGTCATGCCTCAGTAGGTCTGCACATCCAGAGGATGGGCAATGCCTGTGCACCTCACACCCACCCACCTCTCAGACAGGGCTGACTTTATCGGCGCTTTCTTCAGGACTCAGCCCACATGTAGGCCTCGGAAAGAGGGTGTTTGTCTCTCCGATGTGTAAGGACCCAGTGGTAACATCTGAAAAACAATAAGAATAGCACTCTGGAGGCTTCACAATATATTGGAGTGTGAAGTGCCAATTCATTTTCTATTACTGTAGCTGTCTTAAACCTATGCCTTTCAGCAAGGAGCTGACAAGAACAATGTATCAGTTTGTTTCCCACCCCCTTTATATTGTAACGAGTTTGGCTTTTTTGTTTGTTTTGTGCAAAGTTCCTTTGTTTTGTTTTTCAAGTACTTATTTCTTAAACTTGTAAAACAGGCAAACAAGCTGCCCCCTGGCTGTAAGTGAGGCACCACAGTACCGAGTGGGAGATTGCCATGTGAACAAAAGTCATCGCTCAAGAGCCTCCATGGGGAGGACGCATTTTCCTTCTTCTAGATAAGAAAGGAAATGAGAGGTGCAAACTTACCATAGGTCCCAGTTATTGAAGAAAATGGAGGTGGAGGGAGGTCCAAATTCAAGCCCAGCCAGGTGGGTGCTGTCCCCCTGAACACATCCCACGCCTGTTGTTTAGAGCTTCCATCTCTGAAGGCTGGAACCAGCCTGCCCAAGCAGGCAGTACCCGTGGCTCACTATCCTTACCACTGGGTTTTGTTGGGAATTTTCTTGATACCTGACTGAACTCTTCTAATGCAATTTAAAGCCATTACTCTTTGTTCTGCCCATACAGGAGATGGATTTATTCTTTTTATACCTGCCTTTTTATGAAGTTGAAAGAATTACCTAGCTTTCTTATTCCCTTCATAATCTTCTCTGAACTGCTTTTTCTAGTTCACATACTTTAGACTGTTCTTGTTATTCTCCTGTCTCTATTTACTTTACAAATTTTTAAGATCAAGTAAACAGTTTTCCAGCCAGTTCAGAGTGTAACATCACAGGTTCAGCTTCTGTGTCACTTCCTATTGAACTATGTTCTGTTTTCCTTGAACCATTTCAGTTCAGTTTTCATTTGTTCAGTTTTCTTTGCAATTGATGCCATCTGAAAGTTTAATTTAGGTTTATTTCTTTTGCGATAGTAAAAATACTGAGTAATGCTGGATCCAGGACAGATTCATGTGGAACCCTTTTTCCTGTTTTGGCGGCAAAACACTGATAAGGGGTGTTGAAAGACACAGTGTGTTCTGCCTTTGTACTCAGTCTTCTGTGTGGTTCTGGAGAACCAGACCATTAGCACGTTGTTGGCCTAAAACTATTTCAATTCCTGAGCTTTGCACAGGTGGGCATCTTGCCATATTGCAGTGCCTACTATGTGATTGTACTAGCTCAAACTGCTGCTACTTTAGGGTTCTGGAGCATAGGATTTTGTAAAGAGAAGTAGATCAGAAAGAAATAGTATTATTTTGAAAAGTTCTTTGGACATAATTTCTATGCTAGGACTTAAGCATTTTTTTATGACTACTACAACAGATGAGAAAATGCATGAGCTAAGACAAGAATTAATGTAGTTATAATTAAGCTGCTCTCAAAGTCATTTGATATTTTAAGTTGTTGAGCCATTTTTCCAGTCCATTAACTTTATTTAGGCATAATTACATTTTTTAACCTGTTAGTCCAGATAAAGCCTTGATCATGGTTTTACATATGCTACAGGGCAGTAGACATACTGCACAATGATGTGTCTTTGCTTTGGGTTTCTAGTGTGGCCGCAGATATCTGATAATGAGTTGCTGTGAGGTTTGGAGTGGGGTTTTTTGGGGTGGAGGAGTGGGGAGATGCTTTGAGGTGGTTGTAGGTTTTTATTTTGTTTGCTATTTGCATTGTCCTCTGGAGATTTTACATTCTTTATCAAGGTTATAATTGCTTCTCAGATTGTTGCTCCTTTTCCTTTCATGACTACTGTAACTACACCCTAGGTCTTGTTTCACAGTTGCCATCCTCTTTGCCAAAGATGATGGTACTACATGGAACCATTCCAGAATTTAGAGAATCCTTATTTTACTAATTTTGTGGAATTGTTGTGGGATTCAAAGCTTCAATTATTACTTGGCTTCTGGTGATCTGAAAAATATTAAGCAAGAAGTAAGAAATTGGCCAAATATTTCACCCTGCACAGAGGTATCCCTCAAACTTTCAATCAGGAGCACCCTTGTTTAATGGATGGAGGTTGATTTTTGACTTTGAAATACATGAGTCACATTTTAAGGGAAAACAACACATTTCACCTGTTAGGAAGATGTTAGGAAATCTCTGCCTGTGGACAGGAGTTTCTAAGGAAGGTTGAGGTACTATATTTGGAGAGTTTCAGGCAGATAAAGGTGCAGGGACAGTTTCATTAATTCCCTTTTGCTTTGTGAATGTTTTTGATTAGGATAGAGATGAGCATTCCCAGTCCTTAGGGATACTATGCTCTGTTACATAGGCATTGCCGCATTAGTTAACAAGGCATCTCAAATCAAGCAGAAAGTCTGCATTAGATGCAGCGACGTGCTCCTGAGTTTAAAATGAGGCATCTTATCCCCACAGAGGAGTCTAGAGCATGTTCAGGCCCTCCGGTACCCCATGCTAGTGGTGGGGGTAGTTCGGTACAGGCTGACAGAATCTCCACAGGCTGGATCTTCAGAGCTGGAAGCAGCTAGACAAGGTAAGGATAGGGATGTTTAAAGACTGTTTCTCTTTCCAGTCCTTAGGCATTTTAACCAGTGGTTCAGAAAACATCTGTTATTGATGTCCTGGAGTCTCTTTTGAATTAGGTCTAAAGAACTTAATATAGGTTTTGTGCAAGTGGTACAGAGAAAAAATATTTTTGTCCCTAGCATGTAACAGCTTTTTCCTAGAGATGAAAAAACTGGGTTTGGTTCCTTCTTCAGCTTCAAGGGCTTTGAATCCCACACACCAAATAATGCTTACAGTGAAAAAATACAAACACAGATGTGGGAACAAAAAACAAGGTGGTCTTAACCACAGGACATGCTCTTGATTAGTCAAACGAATCTTGGGTTACATTTGGCCTATCCTTACCAGAGGACATGGAAGGCCTAGTCCATCTAACCCCCATCTACAATATGGGGCAGTCCTATAGTTGGTGGATCATGTGGATTTGGATCACCTGAAATTGAGGGAGGAATTTTCTCACAATTTTTCACATCTTCTAGACTAATATTAAACTAGTATCACCTCCCTCTAGTCTCACTTAAATGCTTTGTTAATCTAACAGTTTCAGCTGGTATCGTTTAGGTCCATCTGAAAGTGTCAAAATGAGCTCTGAGAGGCAAGGTGCTCCACCGCAGAGATTTTGGGCTCTTATCAAGTTTTGGTGTTCTTAGTCCAAGCCACCTTTTGGTCACAGGTAGCCTCATAATGTGAATTAAAATCAAGCAGAGAAACACCTCATGAATTCAGGCACTTCTCGCATTACACTGGGATAAGAGAAAGCTTTGGAGAGTTAGGAGTGGAACTGATGCACTTCCATTCCTCTTATCATTTGGTGGATTTCGTTATTTATGACTAAAGTGAAACAAATCATCTCAATTATAAGGATTGTATGAAGAGATGAAACTCACTGATGAAAAGTGGGTAAGCTACGGTATTTAATTAATGGGTTTAATTACTGCATCTAATCATTGTGTTTAATTAATTACTGTGTCTAATTAAGATAACATTAGCTATGAATAAGCTGTGTTGGCCTGGATGGAAAACCATCTCTCCACTACCAGTCTCACAGGGAGAATCTGCCATTAAGCATTGAACTGATTCTTTGGATATTGCTTGCTTCCTCCTGTGTGAAGCAAGGACGCATGCTTGGAGGGTGAGCTGGAGCTTTAGCTGCAGTTATATAAGGCTCGTGCTGCTTTACATCTTTGTCCCTCTCTCTTGTTTGTGGATTAGAACTTCACTCAGCTCTGACAATTTCACTGCTGGACTTCAAAGGCAGCCGCACAACTCTCCCAGGGAGTCCAGATTAAGTACCTGAAAGCAAGGTACTGTACACATGAAAGGTACTATACAAACTTCAGTCACTTCAGTGATACATACTGTTTTGCATTTCTTTCTGATCTTTCCAATTTCCTGTATTGTGCGGCTGTGCCTGTAAACACAAGTAATATTTTCTAAAGGGCAGAAATAGTACATGTGTTTGTTGCAGACCACCAAAAAGATGTTTATATAGACTGCAACAGAGGGTTTGTGGTGCATGACCAGGGTTTGACATGGAAATACGTAGGGAGAATCCAAGGATATAGTTTGCTGGAATGGAGGTGGAAGATTGCGTAATGTGGAAAGATAAAACCTTGGCCTATATTTTTCCCTGTTGCCTGCTAGGAGTGGTCCCTGAAGTGAATCAAACCCAGAAGAGTTGTGTGGCTCTTCATCTTGGGGAACTTTAGTGGTTTTACTTCAAAGGAGAGTTTTGAAGTAAACACATGTAATATGGACAAACAGAGATCCAGGCAGTGGGACCTAACCAGAAAGCTTAGCTAATTCCCTGTATACGTGTCCTGAGGTTGCCTGAGGATCCACCTATTGCTAGTGGTGGTGGTTTCTTACTAGATGCTGGTTCAGTTCCTCATTTCCACAGTTGTGGATCCCCCCATTAGCCACCCTGCAAACAGCCCAGCTGCGTGACAATAAAGATAGCAGCTCAATTTGAATGTGAGGATTTGGATACTCTGTTTAGGCAACCTTGATTTCTTAGGGCTTGTTTCTTTTGTTTGTCTAAAAGAGCAACTCCTTTGATGGGTGGCTGGATTCATCTTAATAATTTGTGGTTTTTTCTTGACAATGTGTGGTTTGTTGTCAGGGATGGCTGTTTTAAGAGTTTGCTTTATAAGAACCACCTATCCAAATGAAGTACATGCTGTGAGCATAAACTGAACTACATTTAATAAGTCTTATCATGTGCAGAAGTACACCACCTTCACAGATACAACACTCACCTCCCCTTTTGAATCTCCAGGAAGACCAACAGAGTTATGATACTCATCTATATAAGGAGCTTGGGCAAAAGCAGAAATATACATCTCTGTGTCTTTTGTGATGAATGGATAAGATCTCTTTTGACCAATTTTTCTTAAAGACTGAATTATGTATCCTTCAGCTGATAGGCTTCAAAAGGCAAGGGTATTATTTTCCCCTTTTGTTCCTGAAAAACAAAGGCTTTCTCTAGTGGCAAGAGGTCATTCGTTTTCAGGGGAAATGATGTTTCTCCTGGTATTTCACTAAAGTTTAAAGACTGACTTATTTTGTCAGAAGGCACTCAGGTGAATAAAAGCTGACTGAAGGAAGTTGGCAGCTGTTATTTGGTGAAATTCTTTAGTGTTTGTGCATTAGATTCTCTTATTCAGTTATTTGTGGTAAAGTCTAGGATACAGCTGAGTAAATAACATGAAGAAATAGAATGTGTAAAATCTGAATTTGTCTCAGAAGTTCCCAGGGGAATCACAAGCTTTGAATAGAACAGGTATAAAGAATAGTAAAAATATTAAAGTTCGTTACTCTTGACTTGTCTTTGAACAAAGCAAAAAGAAAAAAAAATTGCAATAATTTAGTCAAAGAACTGGAAATAATAAAATTGGTGTGTCACTTTTTTCTGTAATGGCTTGCACTTTTCACTTACAGCCTTGCAAGTATGAAGTCACTGTTTCAATTCATAATGTTTATAGTGTTGGTTGTTTTTGGTTTTGTTTTTGTTTTTCGTTTATAGTGTTGGTTGTTTTTGGTTTTTTTTTTTTTTTTAAATATCTAAAGGATTTCTTACATTGAATTCTTAGGGAAGTTATTTAACAGTTCCGATGGTATTATACCTCCTAGCTTTTCTTGGCTCATTTGCATCCCAAACAAATGCAAAACTTCTTCCTGAAACCAATTTGCAGGAACACTGTGCACAAAACATTCATTAAAAGTCACAGTAGTGACAGGAACCAAATTAGAACAAGAACATTGCCATAACTATGCATGTCCAAACTTGACGGGCAATGAGAATAAACACAAACACAAATACAATTTCAGTTGAATGCCTTTACTTGTGAAGAAATAGCTGAAGTCTAGAAACTGCATTTCATTCCCTTGTATTTACAGCTGGGAGAGAATAGTCATTTTCTCTCAGCCTTTACAGTCAACTGTGCTTTAAGGTGAACCACTACTGATATCAATTGCAACATAAGGTCAGAGATATAGCCAAGGCTATTTCGCTTTTAAGTGGACAGGAAGGATAAGAAGTGGCTTCAGTGGCACAATCCTTCACTGGGTGTTGGAGGTGAGGGAGGCAGAGGGCAGGCAAAGAGCATAACCATCCAGTCAGTACCAGCACAGAGATTCCCAACACTTAACAGCTGTATATTTGGGGCTTGCGTCTTGCATTCCTGTGCTGCTTCTCAAATTAACTTTTGAATTTGTAGCTGAAGGCTTACTTCTCCACTGGTGCCATGCAGAGGCACAAATATCTAAGGATCTGGTCATTCAGCTTTTAGGAGGATGAGGCAGAAGTTTTGTTGATATAGAAATTATGCATGGATTCCTTGAAAATTTTCTGTTATGTTATTTGCATGCTTTTGCCCCTAGGCACTCACATCAAGTCTTCCTCAATGGGGAAGGCTGCAGTGCACCCAGGATTTTGATTGCTCAGTCATCCAGGAGACTTGCTCATAGCACATCAGATTTCTCTCTGTATCCATGGGGTTTCTTCCTCTGAAAAACTAAGTGCAAGTGGGGCTGGCGAGCACCCAGATCTTGGCTTAGTATGAAGATATCACATAGTGGGAGCACAAATGTAGTGTTTCTACAAATGTAGAAACTTGAAAACATCAGTCAGGCAGTGGGAGGTGTCCCTGCCCATGGCAGGGGGGGTGGAGTTCAGTGATCTTTAAGGTCCCTTCCAACTCTAACCATTCTGTGATTCTATATACGTAACTTCATGGGTGTGAGGAACTCAGCTGTTACCCCATGGAGTTGCTCCCAGATAAGACACCAGAAATCCTCCAGGTGGGGGGGGGTTAGTCCCTTCTCCCACAGGACCTTGTGAGAGAACCATTGCTCCTTACAGTCAGAAGATACAGGCCACTTCATCACCGTCCTGCTGCTTGCATTGCTGTGCATCCACCTTTCTGCTGGTGGAGTCCAGCTCCTTTTAGACAGGTGGTGACCACTGGAAATCATCTCCAGCCCGGTTTGAGAACCCCCCACCAGCATGTTTTTGTGGTCTGTCTCACACATGAACAACTGTATATTTTTTTATTTGGAAGACAGAATAAATAAGTACAATTATAATTTTTCTTATGTGCTATTATTAAATAAGTCTGACAGGTTTTTCTTGTTTGGATTTCTCACCCTCCCTGAGATTCAGCCATTTGGACTCAGCTACGAACTATGGTTTAATTTATTTTAAGTAGAGATGTTCGGTTTTCAATTATTTTCTGTTAGCTCCCAAAGGACTGTTCTATTGGGGTATTTATTTTTCAGCTGAAGATTACTGTTACCATCCTTGGATCATTTATTAACTGATGACCAGTGCCTGCTGACTTGGTGGAGAAATTGCCAAGGAAAACTAATATACTAGCTTTCCTACTGTATTAAGGATTTCAGAAGTAAGGGAAAAAGGTTTTTTGCCTCACATTTTAGCAGAGATCGAAACTGAATCATTTGTTTCTTCCTGAAATTGAAAACAACATCACTTAAAGAAAGTTTAAGTGGAAAAAACCTGTTATACTGTGTTTCCTTT
The DNA here is from genome assembly GCF_001431845.1 of Calidris pugnax. NCBI lineage: Eukaryota > Metazoa > Chordata > Aves > Charadriiformes > Scolopacidae > Calidris > Calidris pugnax. The sequence continues at coordinate 2,371,333 of NW_015091257.1, forward strand.
TCTTGCTCTAAGAAATGGCACACTAAATCCAGTCTTCGTTCCCATAGAGTTAACTAAAAAAATGTTATGTGAATATATCTAACTGACATTTTGTCTGTTACATTTCATTGTTGGAGATATTGCTTATATTTCATAAAGCCGGTCCAAGAACTGAGTGATGATTAAATTGTTGCACCAGTCTGGTGAATTTATGTTGCCTGTTTGTTAAAGTGTGCAGCAAAGGAAGCATAAGAAAGCACTTGAGCCACTTTGAGCTGAAAATAAATTGAAAAGATAATTCCCATCATCTTAACAAGTTTACTTGTTTTTTTCCTGGGCCTTAAGTACTTTATAATTACAGAAGAGTAATATGTATACCAAAGTGTTGCTTCCAGGAATGGTAGCCATCAGTCTATTTATCAGCATGGCATATATGTACATCGGACTATCCCCTTATTTTTTGGGAGCACTATTTTTCTTGCTCTTAAAGGAAATTTCAGCTGAAAGCTTTAAAGTAAGCTGTGCTTCACAGATGCAAAGGAAGAGATCCTTTTCATTCAGTCCCACCCTCTTCCATTTTTCTCATTTTCCTCTCTATATAAGCGTGTGAATGTGTGTCTTTTATTCAAAAACAGAAAAAACCCAAACAAACAACAAACTACCAAGAAAGAGACCATTTGTTTTTAGAAGACACCATTTTTTTCATGCTTTTGACCATACCTTCTCTGTAATTCTTCTAATAACTTTCATGTAATTAGACCTATGGATTCTGTTCGACAGAGTTTTGCGTGCTGTCCTTTTCATTACTAGAATTTCAGTGTCGGGAGGACTCTCGCCACTGGCTAGTGAAGATTTTGCAATACAGCCCTGACAGCCTGATTGATCTCAAATTCAGTCACAAGAGGAGCTGCCTAAAAGATGTTGAGTATTGTAAATGGGCTGTCAAAGGAATTCCTAATTTTCTCCATTCCCAGTGCTGTGCAAGCATAAATAATAACTGTACAGCTTTCTCTGTGGGGTTTTCTTTGGTTAGAGTTCCTCAGCAATCACACAATCTGACATTCACAGAGTGCAAGAGTAGAATTTGTGGATTAGAGTGATTTTTTGATATTAAAGCCATTTATGAATACAAATATAAAAGCATATGTGCATACATATGTCTACTTTGGGGTTACCATCTGCCCATGGCATATACATGCTAGCTGGCATTTTGGGAAAAGCTGAATAATCTTTTTTTTGGAATTAAAATAACATTTATCACTATTTACATATCCCAGCTCAACAGGCAACTGCTTGCCTGTTCCGAAGATATTGAATGCATGTAGTCTCTTTTTCCTTCATAGTACATTAATCTTTTAGATATAATGTAATGACACACAATTGCTTGATTGCTGTTTCTCTCTATAGAATCCCTCAAGGATGTTAATCTGCAGTGTGATAATGAGAAAATATTTTTTTAATGTCTGGTATTGGTGTTCCACAGGGTTATACCACAAGTGGTGATTTCCAAGTAAGATGTTCCTGCATAATAACAAAAGTAGCCAGGTTAGTAGAATTCACTAAAGAGCTATATTAAACAGATTTTTTGTTTTGTTTTGGTGTGGGTTTTTTTTGTTTGTTTTTGTTTTTCTGAGCTAGAACTACAAGCTGTTGCACTTGCTTTCAAAGGGCAAATACTGTTAGTACGTATATTTGTGATACTGAGTAGCTGTAAATGACTGCACTGGAAGCAGAGAACTACTAGACTAAATTAAATAAAACATTATAAAGCACTGATTTACTACCAGCAAAGACTACACCATATAATGGTACTGCTCAATCTTCCACCACAAAGAATCACAAGGAACCAGGAGAGTTACAGGATCTTATGATATCAAATAATGATATCTTCTGAAAGTCACACTTCCAGCGTGACTAACTCATTGCAGAAACTGACTAAATGCCAGGTTTATGTCAGGATTCTTTTAGCTGCAATAGAAAAACTTGTAGCTAAAACCCTAAAGTAGCTTCTACTCAGAGAAATTGTATTGCTGTCTGTGAAGTCCTGCGATGACTTAGGGAAAATAATTAAAAAATAAGTGTTTTAAGTAGCAATCTATCACTCCTTGTAACAAATGTACAGTACTTAGGTTGCTACTTATATTTTAACAACTGCCCATGCTGCTTAAGCACAGCCTGTCTGACAGCTATGACAACAAATTGTTCCAATGAGACATTGAGTTAATAAAACCCCATTTCCAACACAGCTGGTCTTTTATCCCCAACACCTACATCATGCCCCAAGTCCTAGAGCACACTCACAATGGCAGACACAGTCTAACTTTGTCTGGTGCACAGGGCTCAGCCAGCCATTGACCCATAATTGCTACTGGATTTTGAAACCAGTGAAGCAAGCTTACTTATTGCTTTTTGATATTTGATTCAAACTGGCCTATGGATCCATAAATCAGTAGGGAAGGAGATCACAGAATAGCTTATTTCCTTGGAAATCGGAGTAACATTAGCCCCATAAATTTCTGACCTGTATTACGTCTCAGTAATGCCATATTCTCCCTCCATAGTTTTAAAGTAAGAAGACTCAAATATGTTTTCTCCTGTATTTGTTTATCTTTACAGACACAGACATGAACTTTGTTTAATCTGGTTCCAGCTTAATCAAAGATCTGACCTTATATAGGTTGTTTATCCACAAGTTCAGAGACTTCATCAGGGTGCTTGAGTATGTGCTTGTATTAAGCAACTGAGTAGCCCTGCTGACTCCAGCTGTACATACTGAAGAACCTTGATGAGGAAGTTTCTGAATATGTACATAAAGATCTGGTGCTTTCCCAAAGAGAATTAAGGGATGAGCTGGTTTTAGCTCATTAGCTGAGCTCAGATGGACTCTGAGGGCTTTGGCAAAAATGTGATGGTAAGTTAAAATCAGATGGCTGAAACTGCTAGTGCCTCTCATCAGCCACTCTGTGCATTTGATGCCCTGAGTTAAGGCAGTCTAATCCACCTGTGGATTAGCTCCAGCACCAATTAACTTTTCATCCAAGTTTATTAAGATGAATCTAAATCAAGGATAGAAGCAGTAACAGGAACATCAGAATGATTCAAAACTGGGAGTGAGGTTTATTTTCAATTTTATAACAGATGATTGCTACTCATAGTCTAGGATAGATTGTACTTTGACTGCTAAACATATAATCCCATTGCCTTTTCATTAAATGCCTTGCGAACCTCACTGTCTTCAGTGGGGCTTCATATTTGAAACTAACGGCAACATTAATCTCAGAGGGATGATTTGCAGAGCAAGATACTACTCAGCATGAACAAGGTTGTGCATTAAGGGAAAGCTGGTCCTACAGGGGGGTTAGGCTTAGCTCGCTCTGATTAATCATCTGCCTCCCAGCTGCTGCTCTGATTTTTTTTTTAATACAATCCAAATGCAAACAAAGGCACAAATATACCTGGAGCCAAAACTAGCTCACAGCTTTCAAAGTTGTTTTTCAAACACAAAACCAGACACAATTTTTAAACAGGGATATTCTTACTGTTATTTGCCTCAGTATCGCTCAGTCCTTGTCCTGTTACTTAGATAACGAACTCACAGGCTAAATTCATTCTTTTATCACATAGGTAATAGGCTGTTTCACTCACCTCAGTGGACCTTGTCAACATAGCACTTATACATCTGCAATTAGGAAAAAAAAAAGAAAAAGACTTAGGTAAATGAAACATATAATACTACTCCATTCCAAATTCCCACTCCCATTTCCTCTTACAGTCACCAGAAATATTAGCAGAAAGCCTTATGGATATTTTTAGATAAAAGATTCTCAAAGTGTTTCCTGAAAATCATTCTCAGACTAAACTGAAGTATGGAGCAGCAGCCAGACATAGCCAGAAATTTGGCCATTACTTAAGGAAAAGAAGCAGGAAACGTTGCAAGGTCTTACAACAGAAGAGATTAGCAGTGGGGTTCTCAGAGGGAGATCCACTCTTTCCAATGACTTGGAAAGGAAGATGAATAATGAGGTTAAAGAATTTGTGGATGCTACCAAATTATTCAGGTTTATTGAAAAAAAAAAAAAAATGACCACAAAGCATTGTGGAAAGATGTCATGACAATCTTGAATGGATAATGTACAGCATATTGAATTATCAGTGACCCAGAGAGAAGGAATGACTCCTCTATGTCTCTTCTAATGTAAGAACTCAGGAGCATCAAGCAAAGCAGCTGGGAGGCTGGTTTTCAACAAACAGATACATTTACTTTCCTTTATATGCCATGCATTTTGATTTTTAAACTCTCTGTCACAGGTGTTCTGGAAACTAAAAATATAAATGGTTCAAAAAGCACTTAGCCATGCATCTAGACATTGAGAAAAATGCATCAAGTGTTATTAAACATCAAAATAAGGATATAAAAATAGCCTGCTCTAGGGAATTGCTCCCACAGCAGGAGACACTCCGTCAAAATCCAGAGGAGTTGAAGTCTAAAAGGAAGAAGAAACATTTGTTAGGAAGAGGAAAGGGGACTGCTATTTTCACAGGTTATTATTCCTTCTCTATGGCATCTCTTGCCAGTTCCAGCTCCAAGTTGAGCCCCCATTACTGATAAAGCCTCAGTGTTTTACAGTTCCTTTCCTCATGGTTGTTCTACAGGTCTTCTAAATGGGGAGATGTTAGCCTGCCATTGGGACCTGGCTGTGTCCCCTTAGGGCCTGTTGTGGGCTGAATTCCTTGGCAACCCCACAACTCAATTAGGCCTAACAAGTGTCATTAGATGGTGAGAGGAGAATCTTGTTACTTTTGGCCTCAATGTGATGATTCTCCAACTGCCAGACAAGCCAGAGGAGCCACAGTGAAGATGTATCTTACATCTGCACATGGAGAACCATTAGCCCAGTCTCTGCATTGATCCCTGTGTGAATAGCTGCTTTTGAATACAGACTTTGTCATGCTGCATGAAACTATACTAACTCCATGTTTGGGGAGTATGGTTAATTAATATTCATGCGTTTCAAGGACAAAAGCTTTTCTTTAATCCACAAAACACTAAAACTTCTTGACAAATTTTCCAGCCCAAGCTTGGAAATTTTTGTATTTTGTATCATCGGAGGTCCAACAATTAGGAAATGAGCCTGGCCTTTATTATGTTCTGCAAAGCAAGCACTGTTCAAGTCAGCATTCATAGCAAATTCCCTAACATAATTTAGCTTGAGAAGGGGCTTTTAGTTGTGCAAGGATGTGTTTTATGCCTGTCTTTCTAAACAAGACGGTAATCCCTTCTGTAGGGAGCATCACACACCGTTTGTTAAATACTCTAGCAACCAGTTTTGGAAGAGGTCACTGTCATAGGATTTCTAAGTTTAGAGAAACTTCTCTTGTCAAAGTTGTTTCTCCCAGTTATGATGAGACAGTGACCCTCAGACCCAGTAGCATCCCTACTGTGGTCGCCAAGTTCTGCACCTTTCACACTTTGACACTTGTTGGGGAACAGATTTGATTCTCTTCTCTCTCATCTCCTTTGTAGGCTTCTCCCAAGCTTGCCAGCAGTAGCAATAGATTCCTTCCAGAAAGCTTTTTTAAAAAGGTTTGTTTATCTTAGTTTTTAAGGAAGAGAAGTGTGGCCTTGTCAGTCCTCCAGAGAGCACTAAGTGAAGGAGATGGCTTTTCTTATACCGGAGAAAACTGACTAAATCCATAAGGGCAGGGCTGAAAATGCAAGTCTTTTCTGCAGGATTTCTCATTGTGACTCTCCACTTACTATAACCTGACTTTCCTAATACCCTGTGACAGGATCCCTAGCTAGATCCCTAGAGGTCATCTTGGACTGTTGCAGCTATTGTGTTGGCAAAAATTTCTTAGTGAACTCAGATCTGTTTGTTCTCTTAACCAAAAGATTTTGACACATTGAGGGTAAATATCTTCTCCTACCTAGCATACTGCTCTAGATAGACTGAAATGAAATGTTGCCATTAGAGACCTATGGCACAGAATTATTACAAAATCCAGGAGCCTTTGAAATTTAGCAGATAGTTGTTATTCTTCCATATTGATGTACTTGTGAGGTCGTTGTGTCAGAAAGATTAAATTATAGATTTTATTACTCATGTACAGTGGAAATGTTTGTTTTACATATATTACCTGCATACAAAACAAGAAAAAGAAGAATAAACAACCTAAAGCCAACCCAAACAAGGGAGGCTCTTGGAGACTTACCTTCAGCTAAAATAGGCAGGTTTAGATATGCTTTAAGAGGCTTGTTACCATTCAGTGGAGAAGACAAAGAATTTCCAAGTATGTCCCTATTTTTTCTTGGATATGCTTCAAAGACAAAGGATAGATTATAGAAGGAAAGCTGAAAATGCAAGGTAGAGAGCTGCACGTGTAGTCCTTTGTGAACATGCAAATATTTTATGTAATAGGGAAGATAATAATGTAGTATGATCTTCATTGAGCTGCACAGCCTTATCAGAAATATTCAGTTTATTTTTAGTAATCACTGAATCGAGTTCATTTTTGATAATCTGTTGTGAAAGTATTTAAAAAAAAGAGGTAGAATATAACACTGAAACTGGTCACTGAGACTGGTGTTTTAGGAAGAAATCCAGTTAAATAATACACAGTTTGAAGAGTGCAACCAAGAAAATCTACACTGCTTATGTTGCAATGAGGTCCCTTAGACTCACTGAGTTAGAAGTTCCTGCTGACATATTACAGGTGTCTGGAGACAGGCTTCTCCTCATTTCCTTCTCAAGAAGCATTTTTGTAGTGCATATGGTCACCCAGTTTATCATAAGACTTTTGTAACCTCTGCTGAAGCCTGGAGTTGCTGATTTTCATGGGTTGATGGTCTTAAGATGCCGCATGCTCTTTGTTTAATCATTGTGGTAAGCAGTTTTTTCATTCAGTTGAATTGCTCTTAGCTTTAAAAAAAATGATTACAGGGTATAGAGTGACAGAGCACTCTTTTTTAGACTTTAAAGCTGCAGACAAGCCCCCTCAAATATCTGGTTTCTTCTTTAACCTTTTCTTGCAAAAATATGCAATGAACGAATGTACCACATCCTGAGGCCTAATGCATTTAATGTTGATCCTGAACTGCAAAACTTCCAAAAGCTTCCTGCAAATTTTTAGCCCTTTTTTCATTTAATTCTCATCCTTCAGGTATGTTTGATGATCTGTAAAACTCTACTATTGGTGCAGTATGTGTTCTGCTTCTGGCTTGTGTTGTCAGTACAAGGAGAAATGAGGGAATTTGGCAGACCCCAAACACTGTGGAGCCTAGCAACACAATGCGGAGAGGTGGACCAGCTCAAAGCCTGAGAAGCAACCAAGACAATGATTTCAGAACATCCTTGAGAGTCTTGTGATTTGCTGAAAGAGCTTGTAACTACAATGAGAGGGTGAAATTCATTCAATCTTTTGCCATTAATTATTCACTGAGCTCTCATCTCCACTTAATGGGAAATTGAACTAAACCTAGTGACCTTTGGAACAATTTCATTAATGCCTAACTGCTTTGCAAAACGGTTTCAAACCTGATTTACTGAAGTAATATTCTCTGTTCTTATTTAAGCAGCATCTCTGAGGTCTGTTTTTAATAAAGGGTTACGGAGCTTTTGGAGATAAAATCTGAACATGCAGTATGTGAAGAACTTTCTCAGGGAATATTTAGAGTAATTTTGTCATGTATTTGTGTTTATAGAAAATTGTCAGTCGATTGCAGTGGTTTTCATTAGACTTTCGCTTACGACCTTTCTCAGGAGAGATGGAAACCTGCCAGCCACAAGCAGGGATATTCCACACAATTTGAATCTCCTCTTCAGAACACATATGCAGTCATAGTGGGTGCCTTCTTCTGGTTTGCTTCCCAGATATTATGTGCTAGATGTGTTTTGAAATAAATGTGCCCCACAAATTCAAACACAGGAGATCACAAATTAATCTGGTAACTAACAAAACAATAGAAAATAAAGATGCACTCTGTCATGTCTACGGCAAACCGTAAAGTTATATAGACAGTGTAAATTAGGACTGTTTGCAGGAACCAGCAAAATTGTAGATTGGTGGATCATACCTAGTTTAGGCCTGTCTTCTCTATATTATTCCAGTTTTATTCTGCTGTAACGTGATTAAAATTAGGAGGGTTAAAGTGGTTTAAAAATAAAAGAATTCCAAAAAATGTATGCATGTGGCTCCAAACTGATTTCCATGAAAAAATTTCTGTACTGATAACTATTTTTTCTGAAAGTACACCCGTTAAATCTGCTTAACTGAAGCTCAGCTAGAAACCTTGCAGGCTGAATAATATCAACATGTTTATGAGATATGAAATACTTAACAAATGAGTCCTCAGTACCACTGGATACTGGAGATAAAAAGGTAAATAGTTCCCAAAGTATTATTAGAGCTTTTGTTTATGTGGCTGATATTTTGCCACTATGTTTTCCAGTTACCATGGCAACTCTGCCCAACTGCGAGCGCCATATAAGGTATTTTTACTCTGACAATCAAAAAAACCTGGTCAGCTACAGGGGTGCTGGCGCACCGGGGCACACTGTTGAATAGCACAGTTTGAATACCCCTCCATGGATTAGTAACCAGAGTGCTACCAAACAGTCGTCCTTTCCTTGACTGTGCTTATATCACATCCCTTATGAAACAGGAGTCATCCAAAGGATGTTTTGTTCAGGAAAGAAAGGTTTCCCTGCAGAGACAGAGTGAGAAAAATACTTTCTTAATCAAAATTGTAACTTTCCTGAGATTTTCCCTATTGCAAATTCTTGCCTTTTTAATACTCAGTGAATGGCTAGTTAAGAATAAAAAAGGTATTAAAAAAATAATAGCAGATAAATAAAAATTCTCTAGCTACTTATAAAAGAGAGAATTATTTACCTGTAACTTCAGTAATGAAGTTGATTCAAATACCAAAGATCTGCTGGCAGAAGACATCTGATAGCCACCCTCTGAAAAAATATTCTCCTCTGACTCGATATCTTATTAATTGTGTTGATATTTAGGAACTTTTTGCTCTCCCTGGAAAAGTCTGTATCAGCTTGATTATACTCAAACGGACATCTGAAAAGGAAGGTTTTTCTCTCACTGTTGCTATGAGCTTACTTCTGCGGTGGAGTGAAAATTGGCATCTATTAAGTGGCTACTCCTGCAGGAACTTTAACAGCTCCAGATGTCTATGTCCCAGGAATGTCACGTTCAGAGCTGGAGAGGCATGCTTCTGATGGAATGGAGACTTTGAGAGTGCATACTCTTTGTAAAGGCAGTGGTGCTTCACATCCCTCAGGCACAGAAGTGTAAAGCTGGAGAAAATTTCAAGAGATCGTCCAGTACCCTTTTCACTGAAATAGGGTCAAGGACACCTGCATCAACCTTAATAGAAGTTCATCGATCAGCTAAAAAAAAATCTTCAAGAGGAAATTCTAGAGTCTATGTAACTTCTATGAAAATGCTTTTTTTTTTTCTTTTTTTCTTTTTTTCTTTTTTTTTTAAGAAGTAAGCCAGGTTCTTCTTGAACCAGTTTTTGCTCTACTTTTCTGAAGAACTCTCTGCATTTCTCAGAAAGGGTGGTACACTAAATAAATAGACATAGGCCTTGAATGATGTTCATGTCTTATTCTGCAAAGCTGCTGAATAGCAATTGCACAGCTGCCCAGTTAAAATATTTATTTTTAACAACTTACATCTTGTTGATTTTGGACTCTACTGACCCTGCCTTCAACATATCCATATCATTTGAACTCTGATCCAGTCCAGAGACTTTGCAGTTCTTTTGGAAGTTTATGCCATTTATAGAATTTGAGAGTGGTTTTAACTCCATGATTCAGGCCATTACTGAAAATATGAAATGGAAACAGGTCTAGAGAATATTTGTTTCAGATCCTGTTTGAGATTTCTCCCAGCGATACTTATAGGCAGGCAGTAAAGTAAGTTCTGGTTTTTAGCAATATATTTCAATGGGCTGCTCTGGGGCAGCTAGTGACAACATGTTCCTGGAAAATCAGGGCATTTCAGGGTCCCAAGGGTGATGTGCGTGTGGGTCTTGGTTCCTGAAATTCATGATAAAAGTACATTTAGAGTGGGACACCAGAACAGAGCAAATGTTCCTTTGCTGCACAAAGAGCAAGGTTATGTAGCTGGAGCAGGATCCAAGCTCTCCTGCCCAGGTTTCCTGGTATGCAAACTGGGCACCCAAGCAACACAGCATGCATCCACTAACATGGCCTGCTTTCCTGCTTAGGTACTGCACTATGGTGAGCATTTATGGCTGTATCTACATTAGCATTTTGGTTCAGATCAGCTGAGCTTTCTCTTCAAGTGTATAACAATTGCCTCCCCTTATTTTGCTTTGGTTACATCACAGAGTGGGTCTCAGAGCTTGCTAACCAGATCGCGTTTACCTGAAGATGAACTGGAAGCTGTGCTCCAGCAGTACACCAGAGAGAGACACTACAACTGCAGAAGGGTGCTTATTCCTTGGGCCAGACTAACATCTGCACAAAGGAAAAATTGTGAAAATATTCAGGCAACAAGAAGAGGAGTTCACTGTAATCCTGAGGACTGCAGTAGCTCCTAGCCCTATTTCTTGTAGTCAAGGGGAAATCCTACTGTATTTCATGGATTTCTGTAGCAAACTGCATTGTCAGAGGGCAGGATGTTTGTCTGGTACAGAAAAAAATAGAATAGAGCACTCTAGCAGGTTATGAAGAAGTCTTTTTTTCTGAATTGCCTGTCATAAGAAGGATCAGCTTATACAAGAAATCCCTAAATTGCATTTAGTCAAGTCATCCTCTTGTCACAGAACGGGAGCAAAGAGCAGCTAAAACCCAGAGTGAGTGAAAAGATCAGAAGTATTTTGGCAGGCTACTCTTGAATCCACTGGATTGAGATCCTTGATCCTGCATAATTCGGACACTCAGATCCCCGAACAATGGGATTTTTCTTTTTAGCAAGTAGGCTTTTATTTTACATAAAATACAAAACTACAGAAGAAATGCCAATGTTTTATGAAGTACTTACACACGCCCACAAAGATGGGATGTCAAAGCTAGCATGTAATAAGGATTTACATCATAAATAATGCAATAGTGGCTAGTCTGTCAGCAGTTAAGTATTAAATAGAGATTTCTAAGGCTAGTGGGAGGCATTTTGAAAGCAAAGTTTTGAAAGAAATGGAGGAAAAAGCAAAATAAAATTGACCTGAAGCAAGATTACCTGTGCAGATTTCAAAGATATAATCCACAGGAGCACAGCAAAAGCTTTGCTATTCTTGTAAAATAAGACTGGTTTGAACTGAAAGATTGACCACGACTCAAGGAATTTGTGATTATAATTCTATAATAGTGCATATTATTTTTTTTTTTTTCAGAATCATTCCTTAAGAATCTTCTCTTCATAGATGTTCCTGGTTGAAATATGTTTATACTAAAATAAGCACATGGTGATTGCACCATATGCTGACACACCCTGCTCAACAGTAAGAGTTACTATAGGGCTCTTATTTGGCACCCATGTTATGCAAGAGCACAAATGGCCATTTGATGTAGGTGACTGACTCTATAAAGGTGGGAGAAGATTCAGAACAAAAGATTCTGTACAGGATCTTAAATTTCACAGATTCGCTGTTCATGACACATGTGATGATGTGTACAGGATTAGCCGTAAAATATGACATGCACGGGGTTGGAATATCTTTTCAAATAGTTTTAGCTCTGGAAATGATGCTTTTTTGTTGCTGCTTTTGGTGCCATATTTTAATTAGCAACTGGCATGAGAACATAAGAAAGGCCACACAGGGCCAGTCTGGAGTTCTAGCTCTGTATCCTGTTTCTAACTGTAACCAAGAGCAGATGCTCAGACAAAAATGGGAAGTTTATAATATTTCCTTTTCTGTGCAGTCTCTTGTGATCTGTATATCTTCATCTCAAGGACATCTTAGGCTAAAGATGATATCATTGTGTCTAGTAGCTTTTATGCATTTTCCTTCCTGAATTTTTCTTGTGGCTTTTTGTAACTTTATGTAAGCTTTTAGCATCTACAACCTCCTGTACCAATGAATTCCCTAGTTTAGCCACGTTTGTGGGAAGAAATACCACCTTCAGTTTGTTTTGGAACTGTCGCCTGCTATTTTAATTTAAAACCTCCCAATATATGTGTAATATCTATATGTGGGATGGCAATCAGATAAACAATCAGCAAACAGTTGCTCCAGCTGCTCTTAGAAAATACTTTGAAACCTTGCTGAATCTCAGTGACAGCTGAGTGCTTGAAGATGCTGTTGAAAAAGTGCCTCTTGATTCTGTCAGCATGTATATAAAGGAGATTTTACCTGCCACTTAGGAAAAAATCACTCATGATGCAAAAGCAACATAGATCTGGTTCTTCCTGAAACAGAGCTAAGACAAGGTTAAGGCAGCACAGACAGCTAACTACTAAAGTTACCAGCATTCAGATAGCTCAAAATTACAAGAGCTTAGACAAATATCTTCTTGTTAATAATGATGAACTTTTTTTTTATCTCAGTGTCTGCCCCTCTAATAGCAGTTTAAGTGAATACATTAGCAATTTAAGCTGGATGGCTGAGAAATTCAGCTTCCTTCTACTCCCTGTTTCAGATGTGACAATATCCAGGAGAGAGATGATATGAGCAGGTGTGGGGAGAAATGTCTTTAGCTCCTTCACTTTGATTCTCAAGTAGATATCTCTGGGTATTCTTGGAGACTCGACTTACAGGGTGGCAAGAAATCTTGCACTGACAGGAAGTCTTTAAGAGATTTCAGGAAGGACCCTGTTGCTCCACCTATCTCTCCATTCCTGTGGTCTTGTTTACCCCCGGCTCTGTGGGCTGCAGGCCCAACAACACTTCTTATAGGTTTGTTTGCAGTTTAACTCCAGCAATGCCTCATACGGACAGGTGCAGATGGCAATTTCCCCAGACAGGGGCTTGTTTGCTCTTCCCCACAGCTTAACGAATATCTGGTCCTATACAGAATATGTTTGAGTGTGGTGAGGACATTAGATAACCTGTTCTGACACTGATGGTATGGTGGAAGATTAAGGGATGTCCAGAAACAGCCAGGGTGGGTAGAGACTGATTAAGTTGCAGCTCTGCAGAGAAGATCCTGGGTACCTTGATGGATGGCAAGTTGAATATGAGTCATCAGCTCACTCTTGTGATAGCTGCACATGGAGCCATATTCAGAAAGCAGAGCCAGCAGATAAAAAGAAGTGATTATTCCTCTCTTTTCCTTACTGTTAAGGCCAGTTCTGGGCAGCTCAATAGAAGGGACATATCAGCATACTGGACAGAAACTAGCTGAATGCCACTAGGGTGGCTGGGGAGAAGCTGAGGGAGCTGTGTTCATTCAGCTTGGAAAAAGAAAGGCTAAGGGGCCATAATTTTCTCAGAAACATACTGAAAAAGGACATGAACAATGGTTCCAATTTGCAGCGAAGGAAACCCTGGCTAGGTGTAAGTGAAAAAAAAATACCTGTCAGTGGTTAAATACAGGAACAGGTGCTGTGGGATCCCAGGTCTTGGAGATTTTCAAAACTCAGCTGGACCTATACTGAACTAACTTTGAAGCTAGCATTGATCTGAACAGGGGTCTTGAACTGAAGGACATCCAGAGGTTCCTTCCAGTGTTAATATTTCTATGACTATGAATGTGACTTTTTTGAAGTCACAGTTTCTTCTCTTCATTTTATGGCCTGCAGTCAGGTTACTCTATTAATATTTAAACAAATTAAATAAAAAGGCAATTGTCTTAATTCTTAACACCCAAGAATCCGACTGCAGTTAATGTGAGCTGAGGGAAAATTTCAGAACACTCTAAGTAAGGCATCCCAGCCACCAATATGGAAGACTTCCCATACCAAAATGGAACTGTTCTTCTTTTAGCAAAAGATATTATGTGATTTTTTTTGATATAATGTATACCATATGTTATAATATAATATATACCATGTATGTTAATATAATGTATACCATATATATTAATATATACGAAGAAGGAGAAAAGTACTTGCATGTATAGGTCAATATAATATAATGTATACCCTATATATTAATATAATGTATACAATATATATTATATATGATGAAGGAGAAAAGTACTTGCATGTATAGGTCATGAACTAAAAACCAAGTGGAATATGCATTTGCTCTGAGACTCCAGCCCAGTTTCATAACCAGATAAAGCCCTGCTATCTCAAGAAGTTTTTCTTTTCTTTATTTTTTTTTTTTAATCAACCATTATGAAGCATTTTGTTAATACAAAGAAAAGAGAAAATTGGGTCTCTTCACAAGCAGTTCCTCTTTCACTCCTGCATTCCATGATGTGAAGCAACACAGTAGTCTATTTTAAAAATCACTTCTGTGTTGTCAAAGAGATGTTAGGAGTATGACATAATCTTCAAATGTAGAAATCTTAAAGAAAACACTTGTCTTCTTGTTCTCAGTACAAGTTAAAAGTATTATTAACTGTACAGGTATGAATGCCTCCAAATACGTTGAGCAGACTGGCAGACCTCCTAGCTTGGCAATGTACTGAGTTCCTCATGCCATTAACATAAAGAATTTAAAACAGCATTTTGTTTGGAGAAATGTCCAGGCAAAATATAGTAAGAGGCTGTCCAGTGTATTACAGCAGTGGTAATAGTACACAACTTTCAAATTCAGTTATATTGTCTTTCAATTTCAAATCCTGCAATTTCTTCTTGGCATCAGATCCAGAATATTTCTCCCCTGCATTTCTTGTTCTCTCCAGAAATGGATCTCACAAAAATTCTGTTTTTCAGTATGATTGAGGAATGGAGTTGGAAACTGATAAATTATTCTGTTGCTCATTGTAGAAAACCCAGCTCTGTCTTTCCTTTCTGTGTGAGCTTTACTGTGCTATCAGGAACATGCATTATTAAAAAGTTATTTGTCAGTGAAGCCAATGGAAATGAATTTGAATTCTCATGAGGACTGTACCTGTTAAGCAATGAAGGCCTTTTCTTATCTTCCTGCACAGTAGCATCACACACTGAAACTAGTGAAAAGTGCTACTCACTCCTTTTTAACACAGGAGAGTGCTGTCTGTCAGAGGTAAACGTGTACTTCATGCAAGTAGAGACTCAGATCTACCCTTGGATGAAGTTAGTTTATAAACAAGGCACTCTGGAGGTCGTTATTCAGTCCAGATGCTTCGAAGAGTATTACTTCTAAGCATCATGGTACTGACCCACATTCAAACCTCCACAGCCTTTGGAGTGGCTGATCAAGCTTCCATTTTCACTTTGAATTCGCATTTTCACTGAAGAAGCTCAGTTCATGTGAAAGAGCAAACTTTTCTTTCAACTCACATATTCCATTCTCAGAGTACAGCTGAAGGAGCATGTTTGCTGTCTGACAGATACAAAAAACACTGCCATGACAACATTTATGCACCGTGACCTTCCCTTCTCCTGCCAAGCATGCACAGTTCAATGAATATCTAGGTGTTTTTAAAAAAATGGTGCAATTTTCCCCAAATATCCCCTAGCTGGTATTTAAGTCATTAATGGAGGTGGCTTGTTGCCTTAAACAGTTACCAAGAGATGGCAGACAATAACTGAAAAATACTGTAGCTTTATTGAGTGGATTGATCCAAAAAAGTCCCCAGAAGCAGAAAAATCCAAGAGAAATTTCTCCAAAAATTTTGTGAAGAAACCTTGAGCTGTAGTTATAAGAAATTTCAACTGAGGCTTTTCCCCCACTCTGTCGTGGTTTAAGCTTTATGGACGGCTACAACCACACAGCAGCTCACTCATTATTCACAGTCTGGATGGCCAAGAGAATCAGAAGAGTAGAAGTGAAGAAAAACTCGTGGGTTGAGATAAAGACAGTTTAATAGGTGGAGCAAAAGCCTCCCATGCAAGCAAAGCAAAACAAGGAATTTATTCCCTGCTTCCCACCAGCAGGCAGGTGTTCAGCCATCTCCAGAAAATCAGGGCTCCATCGCACATAATGGTTACTTGGGAAGACAAACACTATCGCTCTAAACGTCCCCCCTTCCTTCTTCTTCCTCCAGCTTCATCTACTGAGCATAATATCCTGAGCAAAAGCCTCACATGCAAACAAAGCTAAACAAGGAATTTATTCACAGCTTTCCACCAGCAGACAGGATATTTTGCATAGCATATTGGTGGGTTTAATTGCTTTGGGTTTTGGTTGTACTCTGTAAAAAACGCTCTAAACGTCCCCCCTTCCTTCTTCTTCCTCCAGCTTCATCTACTGAGCATAATATCCTATGGTATGGAATATTCCTTTGGTCAGTTGGGGTTTTGGTTGTACTCTGTAAAAAACCTGTATGTATTAAAACACAGGCGGTGATAATATTCTTGTAGTTGCAGTCACATATACATTTATGCCTGTAACTGGGGTCATCTGTCCCAGCTGTGTCCCTTCCCAACTTTTTGAGCCCTCCCAGCCTACATGCTGGTGGGGTGGTGTGAGGAGCAGAAGAGGCCTTGACTGCTTAGCAACAACCAAAAACATCAGTGTGCTACCACACTATTCCCATCCCAAATCCAAAACTATACCAGCTGCTAGTAAGAAAGTTAGTCCTATCACAACTGAAATCATGACATCCCTTCGGTATAAGAGTCTAAAAAATTTAAGAAATAAATGCAGTCATAGATCTTACAGGATATTTTGCATAGCATATTGGTGGGTTTAATTGCTTTGAGTTTTGGTTGTACTCTGTAAAAAACCTGATAATACTCTTCATATTCTCTACATACTTGTAGTTGCAGTCACATATACATTTATGCATGTAACTGAAACATTAACATCTCCATCAAATGCAAATAGGAAATCTCAGATTTTACGAGGTCTAATTTCATAAAAGGCTCAGGTTTAGTTTTGAGTTTGATGTCTTTAAGTTGATAATTTAGCATTATCACATTTAACATACCTTTATGCTTTGTTTTTTTGAATTTTTTCCATCCTTTTGACTTATTAAAAAAAAATGTACATGTACATGATCTAGAAGCACTTTGCTTGATAGTAATGCAACGTAATGCAAGCAGGAAATTACTACTTTTAATCTTTCTTGGCAGCTTGTATATCAGAATACTGACATTTAGGATTGTGACTGGTCACTAGCTTAGCATAAGCTCAGTTGATTCCAGTGCTAAATTTAGCTAAATTTAAACAGGTTGCCCAGAGAGTGGTAGATGCCCTGTTCCTGGAAACTTTCAAGGTCAGGTGAGGCTCAGAGCAATGTGATCTAGTGGAAGATGTCCCATTGTTCATTGAGTGAACTAGGTGACATTTGAAGGTCCTTTTCAACACAAACTATTTTATGATTATGCAATCTTTTTATATCTGAGATTTCTTCTTCAGCTGCCTGATGTTACTCAAAATTACAGTGTCAAAACTGATGTCTGACATATAGGTGGTTTAATACATTTTGTAGCATTCAGAATAGGCAGGCTTATCAGTGGTTCTCCACAGTTACCTTCTTTGAATACAATATATCTGCAGTGTGACTGAAAACCAGTTTGGCTTCTTGACCTGATACAGAGCAGAAAAAAATTAAGATTTTAACTTGGTGAACAAGAAACCAACCCCCCTCCACCAAGCAATGTTTCCTGGTACTGTACATAGTTTAAATTTAACTTAAAATCACATTGTCTTTCACCAGTGTGAACTTCTGCCAACATTCTTCCTTTTCCAACCTTTCTTCCTCTGGCTTCTCTTCTGCAGACTGAAAATCTCACACCTTGCTTTCTGGCAGTAAAGGTATTGAATATCTCTCTAGCATGGCATTCCATTACTGCACATTGTAGATCATTTAATCGTAACAGATTAGATACCGTGCAAACGTTGCAAAGTTGTCCCAATCATCTACGGGAAAAATTACAGATATTTCTGACCAAAAGACTGATTAAGAATAATTGTCTTAAAGAAAAAATATAATGCAGTATTGATGTGGATATCTATACCTATGTAACAGTAGATGGGCAGATGGATGGTTGGATGGATGAGTGCATGGATCAGGAATGGATGGATGGACATGTGTCACCCAAATGAAGTAAAGCTAGTCACACTGCAAATGCCATTTCATCCTAACTGCTCAGGACAGTAATACCACTGCTCTGTCTACAATGGCTATGGTGTAAGAAGGCAAGTGATTGTAAGCAGGATTACTGAAACAGGGCATTAAATGATGTATTGCAGAGCTGAGTATAAGATGGATTTATTCTACATACAGATTGTTCTTCTTTGGCTTTTCTACTAAAATCAGACATAGCGCTAATTAAAAAAAAAAAAAAAAAGTAGTTGCAGGCAGATTGTTTGTTAACAAAATAAATAGCCAGGGAATAAGGACAGCAGGAACAAAGAGATAACAGAAAACCCACTGGAAAAGGTGACACAGAACAGGCACCTTCTGTCCCTTTTGTTCTCCCTCTAATTAAAAATAGAAGCCGGAAACAAATTAAATGTACCAAGCCTCTGCTATGTGCAATTCTCAGACCACACAAGTTATGCACACGTCCTGCAAAACAGGGTATGTGATGGGTGGCATCTGATGGGACTTTAGGCCCTTTTTTATCCCATTGCTGTTGGACTGTGTGGCAATGCAATACTGATCTAGTAGGAATGCTTATACTGGCAGCTTGGTTTGCTCCATGTTTTGCTCCTGGAGCTGATTTACACCAGCCTATATTTACATACATCAGACTCTGCCTGTAGACTTCAGCCTGGAGTATATCAAATTGCTATAAAGGTGGGAGAAATCCAACAAAATTTTTTGCTGTAGGGTCTCTTCTCCCTACCTGTAGTATTCACCATGAGACAGTCCACACCAGTTAATCTGTAGACCAGACACCCAAGCACAGACCCCGTTACCAGTATAGCTCTACAGAAATCCATCTTAATCACTTTGTATCCAGCACTGTCTCATGTTCTAAGAAAGTGCAGCACAGGTAGACCTAGCATGAAAATTAAATAACTAGTGCATTTTAAACATACAGTTTTTTACCATCTTTGAATTTTTGGACTCTGAGGATGTGGTCCATCTCACCTATTGATAAATGGAGGAAAATACACACGTCCAGAATGTGATTCATGTAATACCTGTTAGAAACTCTTAGGATGTGCCGGATCACCTTGTACAGGCATGCACAGAAATGTGTCTGGATAGTCTGAGATGACTAGCTGAGAATTTGCTCTCTCAGTTTTGGATACCTAAATTGGGGCAGATGAATCAGAATAAAAGTATATTGGGAGATCCTAGAATTTACACTTTCATGTATTTTCTTTTGTCTTTCTTAAAAGTAAAATTTACTAACTCATATGTTAGTGCTAATTCCTTTCTGAAGATCATATTCTGAAAGCATACACATGGACCAGGACTACATGATAAAAGCTATTTTCTGTCCTTTCTGCAATGTATATGGGAACTAAACATGTCCCAACTAATCTACATTTGTATTTATTTCTGAAAAGATCAGCTGAAAATGAAGGGATAAGAGCAACAAGGTAAAGGTGTCTCTAGATTTGGTAAAATTATATGAACTCTCAAAAAAGTAGAAAAGTCATTTGGGGATATTTTATTTTTTCCTAGAATATAGTGAAAAAATAAAAAAAAAAAATGAGATTTTGAGGGAGTGGGGAGGATCTTTTTAAACCTCAAGTCAGGTTTGAGTCTTATATTTTAAGAAAGCTGAAAAAATTTCTGTTTGTAAAAAATGCCTGTCATAACTCCCATCTTGTCCAACATGTTATTGGCTGAATAGAAGACCTCCGGTTGGAGACATGAGCTCCTGCACCTTACACTACACCCCACTTTGGGCTGTAAAAAAGTGTTGTTGCCTCTTTGGCTGTTGACACTTTGGTAAAATCTGCACCAATGAGAACCTTTAATGTACACATATTCTAAGTTACATGAAAAGTCATTAGTGTTATTAGAAGTTAATTCTCCATCATATAGATGATCATTAAAATCCATTTTACTTGCTTATAGTTAGAGATTCTATATATCTTCCTCGGGTTTCCTAGACAGAAGTGCATTCACATGCCCGAAACTGTCTGTGCCCTTCCCTAGCACACTGTGATACACACATACACACACACAATTTTCTTCTGTTCTCCAGTGAGATCAAAAGATGAAATCCTTAATCCCTAATCCTTAAATATTAAATGCTCCTCTGTTGTTTTGACTGATTCTTAGCTTTAAAAGGTTAGCATATTTTATGGAGTAAAAACTGAGATTTCTGTTCAGTTTTTACCTGAACCAATTCCAGCTAAGTTCCAGGAAAAAAAGTAGAATAAAAAATGAAAATCATAAATCTTTGGTAGATCCCAAAGCCTAGATATTTCCAGCCCTTCTGCAGGTTCAGGAGCCTGCCATGTTAGAGCACACCACATTAGGGCAAGGTAAAGCTGTAGCTCTGTTTTTTCAATAAAAGTGGGACTACCTGCCTCTTTGTTTTCCCAAGCAGCAGAAACTGAACCCAGTGAGGGGAGAAGAGCAGATGTCTGAAGAGGAAGCCTATTGAAAGGGGTTGTATGATACAAGCGAGGATGATAAACCACACCTCTCTGTGATGTGCTGAAGCAAGCTCATTTCTTTGCATGCTTGGAAAACCCTCTCTGCAGTTGCAGAAGCCCCTCGCTACAAACCAGGCATTTATAGCTTAATTGAACCATACGTTAAAGACCTTAGTACGTAACCTGCAATGCTGTAGACTTTAGGCTTATGTATGCAGCATGTTAGTCCATAGAGTATTTCCTCTCTGACTTCCCAGGTGTTCTTCCAAATTCCAAATGTAAATAGAGTGCATAACACACTGTTCTCTGAATGTCTACAGTCATGATAATCTTGTCATCTAGTGGTGTGCGTATCTTTCTCAGTTAAATGAAGTCAGGTGTAAACAAACCATTCATGGGTTGGCCACTATCATTATCACTGTGCCACTGCTGCAGTTTACAGCATTCTGGAAAGGAGAAACCATTGTTCTGTAATAACAGTAAAAAAAAAAAAAAAGGAACCTCATCTGCAGTAGAGTGTTAACGTCCAGGATACACATAGAAGCTCTGGAGCCAATCCAAAGGAACTGGTAAAACTAAAAGGTGTAGGAAACTTGGAGTGCCAGATATGCATTTTGAGGAAGTACCTTTGTCTTTGGTTAAATACTGAACAAAATAGGAAGATAGAGGCATTCACAGTTTGAAAGAATCATAGACTTGCAATGTGTGGCAGTTTCCTTTTTTTACTGTGCTGTTTTCAGGCTTCTCTCAAGGATGTTGTGCACATCAGAAAAGTATGAGTGTACGTCCTCAGGTATTTAATTCTTTTGTGGTATAAGTTATTATCAGTCTTTAGAATATTTGGCCCAGGAAACTATTTGAAGCAGTTGCACAGCAAGAAATATTCTGGGTGTGCTGCTGTCCGGGAGCACTTAGTTTTAGGTAAGAAATTGAAAGATACAGAAACTTTTAGTATACATCAGAAGCTAATCCTCAATAGATTATTTTTGCATTTAAAAAAAAAAAAAGAAATTTTACAGCTGCAAAAATAATCATATAAGAATATTTGGGGATAAGGACTGGGAGGATTTGCAGAACAGTGGACTAGAAGTTTTTGCAAGTCTTTACTCTCCTTTCAAGTGCGCTGTTCACTGCACTGCATAAATGATTTTCATCATTTGGTGAGATCATAGTATATATATTTAAATGAAAAGAGGTTATGCATATGTCATGTCACAGGGATGTACTCCTGTCACTGAATACTTCCCAGAATGAGGAGTGTGTACCCAAATCCATACAGTTGCTGAGCTCTCCCATTGAGACTGTAGTTTCAAATATTGCTTTCTGGGTGTTTTTTTTGAGTTCAGCTCCAGAGGATCCCCATTTCAGTGCTAAACTGGAACTTTGAAAAAGAGATTCCATAAATTCCAAATAATCCTTTCTGTTTTGCTGTTTTTCTCTTTGTTTCTCAAGCTGCCTAAAACCAATCCGATACAGATTCTGGAGTGTCAGTTTATGACTTTTCCCGCACTAACAATTGATTCCCAGCATTATTTTTTTTCTTCTCCTGCAGCAGGTGTCATCTTACAAAAGTCTCTGCAGCAGTTAATGAAAAAGTGGAATATTCTGGGAGTTGTAGTCTTTCAAACAGAGCTTCGCAAGGACATACCTGTATTGGAACACTACAGCTCCCTGAACTTCCTCGCATCACTGCCTATGAAACGTCCTGCAACATGACTAGTTTGGGGTGGGGTGGGGATACTCATGGACTTCAAGCACTGCAACTCACACAGCACCTTGCATCTGTGTATGGGAGCCGGAATGGACACCAGTGCATGTTCAGTGTGGGTAACAAATGAAGAAGTCTGGTACAAGGCAGCATTGTCATTTGAAATATTTAGAAAAATATTCAATCCAATTTGTGCCTTTACCACAAATGCTCTACAGGAGCCGTTTGGACACTCTCCAGATACCTACATTTTGGCCAAATCATGTTTCACTTAGCTGCTTTTAGACTTTTCTTTGATTTAAATATCTTCTGGTGTTGGCTGTTTTCTTCTCCTCTGGCCCATGCCCTGGGAACAGGTTGTCTGTCTGCAGTCTCTGAATAGAAGAAAGACTCCATGGCCACTGATGCACTCCCACCCCAACTCCTCAAACTCGTTTTCTTTTTTTTTTTTTTTTTTTTCGTTACACTCCCACCCCAACTCCTCGAACTGGTTTTCTTTATTATTTTTTTTTTTCTTTTTACAGCTTAACTCTCCACACACTCCACATCCTCCACACAGGCTTCAGAGGAATTACATAAGCAATCACTCTACCTAGCTACCTAGCTACCTAGCTGGAGATGCATAAAGTTCTAAATAAAAATATTAAAAAATATCTTATACCTCTATTTCCTTTGGCAATTCCTTGGCCTTACCTCCAGCTTGCCTAATGAGCCCAGATTTAATCAGACCAACATTATTCCTGATTTGAGAATTTAGGTACAAATTACTTATTCCCTGGCAGCATATGACTGCCTCCAGGTGTAAACTATATTCGTTGACGGTGCAACTGGAGAGCTTTACTAAAAATTTTCAAGTTATTATAAAACTAAGAGTCCCTCATACATCATACATCAGTTTGTAAACCTGTGCTGAAACTCCTACAGCAGCAGCTGTGCTTGTGCTGGGAGCATTGTGGTTTCTGCTGGCTGAGCAGGTGGTGTTAGAATAGCCTCTTTCACTGCCTTTTTGCATTCATGATCCTAGCTGGATACCAGAAGGTGGGCAAAAGCATAAAACTGATATATAAAGAGATAGAGATAATGATTCTTTCTTTTTCCCCAAGGGTTCAATTTCAGTTTAACTTCTGAGCAATTGTTTTGGGAAATCTTTTTTTAGCTAACCAGCCTGATTCTAAGTCACAGTCTTGGTTTGTCTGTACTGACACAAACGTTCAGTGGCTCTGCTGCAGAAAACCTCATTTTCAAGTCACAATATTCATCTAGACTGCTACATCATTTTAATTCCATGGAATAGCTGTATGCATGCCTTTCTATAAACACCTAAATATTTGGAAGAAAAATGGGATTTTAATTTTCAAAAGAAATTTACAGAGAGGGAGAGGGAAGAGAAATGGATGCTGGAGGAATCAGCTTCCACAGAGGTCATTTACTTCATAAGAAGGAACTTCAATAAATTGAAAAATGTCATGAAATATGTGAGAAAAGTATATACTATTCAAGTTAATGACTAGTTTTATGATTTACAGTCTTTGCCCTACATGCACAAATAAATTCCATAAACATCCAATACTTAGATCTGGCAGAAGATGTATTTATAATTAATGTCTTGTTGGACCGAGTGATGCTTATTTGCAGATTTCATTAATAAACAGCATGTTTAACACATTCCTAAAGAATGCCAAGAAATTCATATGAGGTAAAAATTTAACTGTCTTGGCTACTTTAGTGAAACTGAAAATGCAACGTGTTCTTGGATGCTGTCTTTTACCAGAGGAAAGATACATTTAGATTTTGAATATATGGTACCACCTTGTCCCTGGTGTTGAAAAAAAAATTATTTTTATGAGGTGCAGTCATGCAAAGAAAAGCAAACACAAAAAAAAAAACGCAACCAAAAAACCCGGAAAAAGATAGTGGTAGAATAATTTCTTTAGATAATACATTCCCGCAGAGGAAAAATATGGTTTATTATCTTTATTTTAAAATAATTTCCTAATGTTATGTGGCTTGCTATTCTTCAAAAAGCAATAGTCTTTGTTATTATAATCCCCACCAACAAATAAAAAAGAACAGATGCATTTTGTCTTCAATAAAAATGTAATTCTTTTAAAGCCTTCTGCAATGAGGAACACTTGCATGAGCCCAGATGCTTTTGAAGATGAATATACATGGTAAATGCAAGATTATTCATTCAATTAATTAATTCGGTTTATTCAAATATTTATTCTATTAATTTATTTGATGAATAATTAATTAGGTTTTGTTTACTTTAAAAGTTTCAAGACATCCTTGAGCAATTTGTGGACCAATACATCAGTGTAATTAACCACAGGCTGTACTAGAAATGCAGTGGAAATTTTTCATCTTCTGCTTACGGTGGATGGAGGTGTTGATCCTTAACGGGCTGTAACAGAACTCTTTGGAGAGCACTGCTATCACTGTGTACTGCTCGCTTTCTAAACACACAGAGAACAAGGAAATGCAGAATCATAATAACTGCCCCTCCCTCCCTTGTAGGGCAATACTGAAAAATGAAATTAAAATGAAACAAAATGAAACAAAATGAAAAATGAATGTCACGATTCAAAGAGTCCAGTCATTACAGGCTAGATCTTCTCAGTCAGTCCTTGGTCCTAACCAAAGGACCTACTTCCAAGGTCAAATGTCATTCACCAGAAACTGTGTTGGGTAATGTTCAGTGTTCCGGGAGCACTAGCCTCCAAATTTGTCCTGATCCATACCTACATGGCGTGGAGTTCAGGACCAAAATTAGCCATTTCAGTGAAGGCAGGCATATATTTACCCAGTAAAATTCAGTGTTAACCCAGAGACTTTAATCAGACTGATTTAATATTACCACACATTACGTAACTGGTATCAGTTATGTCCTCAGCTGCTGTCCTTTAAGGTACCCTGGGTTTATAGAGCAAAGTTGCCCCAGCGTTTGTAACAATAAGACAGCATTAAGTTGAATTAAGCATTAATAGAACTTACATCAGTAAGTTCTATTAGCTGTTTGGGCAGCAGACCAGGAAAATGGATATCCCTCAAGAAAATTAGCTTTAAGCACTAGTTAGGAAAGCTAGAATCACATACTAAGGGTAAGCTAAGATATTAACCATTGAACTAAAGACTCACATTGGCCTTTTGAAATTACAGAGTGGGGATTTTTTCGTTTTTTTTTGACTACATCACTGAAGAACTGTACACATGATTAATGTAGAAGAGATTCCCTACATTTCAACATGGCTTTTGCTTTTAAAATAATTCATTCATGTATTTTCATATTTATCAGTGTGCTACTTGTAATAGTTGATGAATCCTTTGTGCTAATGTGCATAAAAGAAATCTTTTACTTGGGAAAAACTAACTACACACCTTTTCTTTGTTCATTGCTGTCTCAGCATTGCTTTTACTTTCCGACGGGAAAAATGAGTGATCTAATGTCTCAGCTGCAACCCTTCCAGTTCACGTGTGCATCAACATTAAGATTTTATTGTTATATAAACAATATTTCAATATAAAGAGGTTACTCATGGTGGTATTGCTGGGAATCAAACAGATTTTGTTAGAAAAATCTTGGAAAAAAATCTTTTTAATTAAATCTCCAAACCTGTTTTGTGCTTTATTTTGAAATGCCAATTAAATGTGCTGGTTCATGTCATTAGGCTGAAAGTTTGCTGATAATGAAGAATAATTTATTAATCATAACACATTAAAGTATATTTAGATGCTTTTCAAGTATTTATATAAATTTGCTTAATTATTATTTATTCATATAGGTGAATTTGCACCTGATTATATGTAGGAAGCATTGCGAGTGTGATCAGTTCAGTGACACCTCTGATCAGTGATTCTATTGAGCTCCGTATGGTGGGAAAGAGACCACATTTTGCTGAAACCGGCCTTTCACTTTCAGAGAAAGTTCTAGCTTTAATTATTCCACAGCTGAATCTTTGCAAATCTCTTCCACCTGAATTTTGTTTTGTGACCCAGACAAGTGTGTTCCTTAACCTTGAGGTATTCCAGGGACCTTATCTGTTGAAAATTAAGTATATGCTGAAGCTTCTTTCCTGGGAACTATATACATGTATATACTTTAACATATGAGCATTTGGGTTTTAATCTTTATTTTTTATTAAATTTGTAACAAGCACTGAAAAAAATTATTTGATCAAAAAGCAATCATGTTTACATGATTTTTTTTTTCTAAAAGGCTTTCAATTAATTCAAAATAATAAAAAATAATAATCCCATATCTTTTAAGGGGCGTTCTTAATGTTTGCTTTTCACTAAAACTAGAGAACACCCTAAGCCTAAATGTAGTTGCTGTGGAAGTAATTCTTAATTAATATTTCCCGAAAAATAAGCAGCAATTTTCTACAGATTGTAGTAAGCTTCCAAGTACTCATTCACTACAGCCTTTTCCTTCTGTAAGTCCGTAGGATGTTTGATTTTTCTAAGACCTGTAACATCAGTTACAACTGCTCTTGTTAAATGTTTTGGTATAGTTTTCTATGTAAAATTCAGCTTATCCAGAGACAAACTAAATGCCCTTTAATTTTTTTTCTTGTAAATAGTGTAAGCATTTTGTATCTGCGGACAGTAGGAGATGCAGAAAATGATAGCATTGCTATCATATTTCAGACAATTCCATTTGCCCAAACTACAGTTTCCTGATGTATCATGCTGATAACAGAAGCAGACTGAAATGCTAATATGGTCCAAAAGAAGCAGAAAATCAATCATTGATATAGCCAGTGTTACTGGTAACTGTAAATTTAGGCCACAGCAATGTGATTTTGACTTCATGTTGATCTATGCAAAGTTATAGTACCACAGAGAGGTATACTGTGCTGATCTTGCAGGTAGGATGTGAAAAAACATATAGGGTAGTAAAAACCTCCCACATCAAGGGAGGTATTGTGCATACATTCAGTGAGATGGTGACTGTGGGCAGCAGGCTCTGTGGGATGGCAGATTCAGCTCAAGGTGAGGGCACGAAGGGAGATGAGGGTGTACGTCATCCTTCCTCTATTTCTGTCTTTTAGATTCAAATCTTAATTTGCCTCCTTAACAATATACACAGCAAACATTCAAAGACTTAAATTGCATTTTATTTTCCATTCATGAATATCATATCCTGTACAGACTCTCCCTCTGCACTTCTCAGCCTTTAATATGATGCTGTTCCACAGCATAAAATTATAAACATATAAACATATAGCATTTACAAAGGTCAGAATTTTTCAGACTGACAGCAGCAGAGTTGAGAAAAGTCATCTTAACATCATATTGTCCTGATTTTCAAAGAACAGATTTAATTTCCCCCTCATACATCAGGTCAGTGGTAAAAAAAATCTACAATTTACTGAAACGATTGATAGTCTTTCAAAGACCAGCTCCTATACAGGGAGGTGAAGGTATCTTTTGTCATGGTTTGGGTTGGGGTTTTTTGTACATGTGAAAATATGCTGCGTGGGGGCAGGAGGAAAGGACATTGGTTTGAAATTTATTTTTAGTTTTACTGAAAGCTGTTTGGCTGACAACAGTGGATAATTAAATTCTCTGCCAGCCATAGAAATAGTATAATATGAGCAGTGGAGCTTCATTATGCTGCCAAGTGTATAACTTCCACCTCGGTCAGAAGGAAGAAGGCCAAATATCCAACAATGACAAAGAAGTCATTGGCCTCCCCACCGCCACCACTGCTCTCATAGCCCTGCAGTATCTGGCAGATAAAATAGCTGGGATTATGCCAGCTGTGAGGATGCAGAAAGCAGCTGGGAAGGACTGATGCATGTCACGGACCATATACCCAACAGTCATCAGAGGGGAGCAAAGATCGGTCACAGTTTGACCTCTATTTGAACCAGCGACTTACAAAGGCAAAAGACTCTACATGCCATTATCAGTTCCCAGAGTCGTCCAGGCCTCTCATGGAAATTAAATTTTGTCTTCAATATGGCATTCCCCAGCCCTAGCCGAGAGGATAGCAGAATTCAAGGCTGCGTGCAAGCATGTCTTTAAATTTATCTGGCTCCTGGAATCTGAAGGAAGCCATTTGTCACCAGGGTTTAAAGACAGAATTAGAATTTGATTTTTCTATCCAGCTGCTTTATGTGTTTATTTGTATGAAATATTTTATTGAAAAATAATTTAATACTTTCGTAATAATCATGTTTCTCAAGGAATGAGATGTTGCTATGCCAGAGTCCCTGCTGTGTTCTGTAAACTTTGAATTCATTACTGAGGAAAGGCTATCAATATTTTTTCATTATTACAGTATCTTTTTGCTCTGAAATTATCACAGAGAAATAAGCAGGCCAGATGTCATTTGTTTTCATTGACATCCCACGCATTCCACTGTCTCTCATTAAATTCCCAGAGCAGCCCTTACTCCTTGACTGGTTTCTGTTCCTTCTGAACCAAAGTGTAGATTTTGCTTCATCTTCCCAGGAAATGTGCAAGGAAAAGGAGCTCCGAGAGGAACTCTTACATTTTACAATGCAAAAAAGTAGTAACAATAACTGAGCTCTTTCCTTAAACTACTGCAGGTGGAAACATGCTATAAGCCATCAGCCTCTGACTGGTGAGCAACACCAACACTAGCGGTGATGTCTCAAGGCCCCGTTCCCATTGGTTAGAATTGGGCTGTGTCCTAAAGTATTTAGCCACTCTGGAGTAAATGGAGTCATTTAGCCAGGTGCCTGGGAAATGGTATTACCCAGAGACAGCATCCCAAATGGAGCCTAGAGGCAACTGAGTCTGCTCAATTGCCTTAGTCCCCTTGTGCTCCTGGCACCATTATGTAAATCCCTCAGTTTTAATAATTGCAATCGATGGCAAAAGACTAAGCTTTCCTGGTTCAGGTATCCATTGCATTTTGAGATATTCTGAGCACAGTAATCCTGCTGTTCTATCAACAAAGAAGGATAAAAATATCACTGAGGACTGAGGGTGATGATGTTGGCCTTGGCCCATTAAGCTGGTTTCCGGATCCTATAGAGAGAGAACTGTTAGCCAGTTTAATGAGAGTTAAACAAACTGATGTTTTCAAGGCTGTGAACTTGAGTGACTAGAGACCAGGACAGTGTATGGACCTTAAAACAAGCTTGCACTAACAATCGGAACATTTTGAAGGATCACCTCAAACATACAGCAGTACATTCAGAAACCTATTGGTTTAAGTAGTACAACTTAGCAGATGGGACTGGAGACACAAGAGCCCTCAGTATTCTTCTGACTCTGTTGTTGGTCTTGCAGGAAAGATCTGTGGCCCATCGCCTCTCCTCCATGTTTCTTCACCTGCTATTCTGTGTCCAAAACAGGGAGGAAGTCCGAGAGGTCCTAGGCTGGGTGATTGTCTGCTTTGCCCCTCTGCTCACCTGAGAGCTAGGTTGTGTTGGACATTACTAGAACAGGAGACAGTGGTAGTCCAGAAACACAGTGACCTTGTGAAACTTTGAAGTCTTACTCATCTACTTTCTGCAGTTTTATATTTATAAAGTAAAAATTAGACTTCATTCTTCCATGGCAGATAAGTAATTCAGTCTTGAGTTCCAGCTGCAACTATGGAAATGTGCAGTGAAGAGACATTTATTTGCATTATCTCAGAAGAAGTAAATTTATAAGCCAGGATCAATATTATGTCTGTGAAAGCTTTGATTTTAAAGACTTTTTCTGGATACTTTTTTTTTTTAATATTAATACCAGAGATGAAATCACAGGGCAGCTGTTCAGTTTTTCCCTCTCTGGGACCATTCTGTAGAGTGAACAGTACACTGGTTAACTACAGTTTTGTCTGGCGCAGAAAATGAGATGGTAGCCACTTCCTGCAGTCAATGCTCAAGGGCACTGTTATTGTCAGCCACTTTACACATAGAAGCTTTATAGTAATCATCATTTCAACAGCAATTGACCTTGCAAATATAAGGTCCTGAGGCAAAGAAATGATTTACAGCATAGCTGCTGGAATGGCATCCAGGTTGGAGAGCTCAGCAGAAGGGTAGCAGCACCTAAGACTGATGACCAAAGGGGGTATATTTGTTTCCCAGACGTAAACAAAAAATGCATTATCAGCAAAGTGTGAAGAACAGTAAAAGAATGAACATGTCTCCAAGCTATTTTGGGAAAGGACTCACCCTTTTAGCTCTACTTAATATTGTGAGGAAGAAAATTACTTTGGCTCACACTTCATCAGTGTGCAAGGACAGCAGAAATGGAGCATTTTATTAACATAAGTACTCTGTTGTTAAAAACACAACTGCTAGATCAAACTGGACCCTACATCTAGTTCAGCATCATGTTCTAGCAATAGGTTATACCTGCAGTTTCTGAGAAACTCTGCAACAGAAAATTAAATTACTTTGTTAATTTTGGAAGCTGCCTATGTGAAGTTTGTGGATTCTGCGTAGGTCAGACCAAAACTCCAGTCAGATCACAAGCTGAGCTTTGCTGGCTTTTTGTCTTGCTTTTGCCTTAAATTGCAGTTCCTGAAGAGTCCTGGAAGGCGGCAAAAATCTGCTGGTCATTGCTGCCACAGATACACAACAGAAATATTGAAGGCAATCTTCTCCCCCTCAGAAAGTTTGGGTTACCAGGTGGAGTTGTTGTGGCAATGTGTTATCCCTCCCTTCAGTGGGTTTAAACACTGGGATTCCCCCTGCAGCAGCATCCCACTGCCCAGGGCTTCCCATGGGCTGCCAGGCTAGGGCACCTCCACACCAGGCTGTCCTGAGAGCCTGGGTAGCTCTTTGGCAGTTGGCTCAGGTATCTCTGCATCATCTTCAGGGCTATTTCCAGGGCACTGCTAGGTAAAGGATCTGTACAAGGATTCCCCAGATTAATCAACAGACACACATCAGAGGCTAACTAGGTGATAAAAGGACAAGACCATCAATTTCTGCTATTTTATGCACCTCAAGCTGAAAGGAGCTGCCAAAACTGGCAATTCAGTGAGGAGGGGAAGACCCTGCATCCATCAACACTGGGAGCAGCTGTAGTAGCCCTTCTGCCTTTCTCTCCCCATGGATGACCTCATCACTCCTCCCAAGATAGAAACTTTCTTCCTGATGCTCTCGGGTACAGGTTGAGACATACTGAAATAAAATGAGGGTTTCTCTCTTTCCCAATCCCTATTTCATTTTCTAAATTCCTGGTGTCTTACCTGTAGGCCTATTTAGTGTTTTGGGACATTTTTTAATGATAACTTTGATAATAACCACCAATGGGCAATAAAATTTATTGTCTGATTGTATACTTCATTGAAATATAATTCTACCTTTTTGTAATTTTCTGCCCTCTGAATTTAATAGCAAGCTGTCTCCTCATATTCTGTGGGGACACATCTAGAAACAGTTGTGCCACCTTCTTGATGTCATGTATTATTTTGAAAGCCATTGCCAACATCTCTTTGTCTTTTTTCCTAAAATTAACTGTCCCAAATTTTCAATATCTCTTTGTACATATGTGTTTTCTGAACCCAGCCATTCCCATCATTAGTCTCTCAGCTCCCTCTATTCTCATTTTTTTTAAATAGGGAAGCTGGAGATGAGCACTGTGTTTCAGGTGATGGTGCACTTTATAATGGAATTGTTACATTTTCACTCTGATTTTCCCATTCTTGTTGGTTCTAACATTTCATTTGATTTGTATTTATTTTCTGACTGCTGCAGCCCTTTAGATGGCAAGGTTTTCAATGAACTGCTGAAGTTGTTACAGCTTTAATTTACACCCTGGAAGCTATTTGCATAACTCAGAGTCTTCCACCCAGTGTGCATTACACTGGTCAGCACCAAAAAAGTGACAAGGATCTACCAACCAATTATTAAAGTTGTTGCAAGGAATCACAGATACCAAATAAGCTTGTGGTATGTGAGATTATCACCACTGAGTAGTAGGGTGGGTGTGAAGTAGATAAAGGAATTAGAACACTTGGCATCAAGGATTTCAAACACCTTCCATTTCTGCTGCACACCTGAATCTCCTAGAGGAAAAGGTCTGGAATAGCTGCATAATGTTGCACGGCTGAATGGCAACAGTCATATAGGTGAGATCTGTTCTTTGGGGAAGGGCCATAAGAATGAAAAAACTTGGAGGGACACACTGGATCTCAATGGGATTGATATTGTCTTGGAGAAAAGCCATTCTGTTCCAAGGACGATTGCCTTTAGCGCTGCCATAACAGACATGGCATTCTGCCATGTGGCGCCCAGGCTCAGTTATATCTCATCAGTCACTAGATGTGAGACATCTAGTCTTGTGGGATATTACATCCCACTAGACATGAGAAAGCATGAGTAAAATCCAACCTGAGCTATAAATTGACCTACACAGATAAGATACCACCCTCCCCTCCCCCCAGATATCTGCTTCTCCATTATAGAAGTGTGCTTTATTCTTAAAAAGTGGTTAATCCAATGGCATGTTGCAAGAGGAAAATAAGAAATCTCTCTCAGATCACCTAGAAACTTCAATATCTTGAATCACACCTAGCCGTAATGCCAGGCTATTCATTTCAAACAATATTTGACATCTCATTGAAACAAGCTGTTATGCAAGCAATGATAATCCTTTCAAATTTAATGGAGTTTCTGAATTTAGTATTATGTGTCTGCATTGCCACCTCACCTTTTTTTCAAATGCAAAGATTGACAAAAAATACAGAAAGGAGCACTTTTTTGACTCAGAATACTAATCTAGGTGTCAATCGGTTTAAGCAAAGCACTACATTTTGAAGATTTACAAAAAGGCTATCTTTCATTATTATTTAAAACACAGTAGGCCAGATTGATATCTAGTGAGATGCAAATTGAAGTTAAAAATTTAAAGAATTATGAATAGTGGAAGGATATATGGATACAGAAAAAAATATTAGAGTAGTCTTTCATGTATAGAAAGTTAAAAATTTAAAGAATTATGCATAGTGGAAGGATATATGGATATAGAAAAAATATTAGAGTAGTCTTTCATGTATAGTCTATGGACTTCTTTATTTTTTGCTGTACTAATTTGATACCATGTATCTTCAGTACTGCTGTTCTACTAACTCCCTTTTCTTGGCAACATTCGTTTCATAAACACAGGGAAGGGAATTCGGAAATTTCTGCACCTGCTGTGGATGTTATAAATATCAGCTACCATAGTGTTTAACTTCAGCTGCACTTTTCATATTTCAGCAATCATAAGGATCATGATGGTGTGATGTTGATTGGCATGTGGGCTTCCTCCGCATCAATCATCTGTATCTACATAGGGGACATTTTGCAGCCTCTGGAAATGAAGGCTGGGCATATGATTCGCATGGTAATCCAATTGAGATTGATGTCAGACTCCCTGTGCTCCTGATGAGTTGCCTGTGCAAGCAGGGAAGAAGGGACAAGGCAACCAGACTCATTGTAGCCATGTTTCTGTTTCACTCCAGGAAGTGGATAAGGGCTTTACTTTGCCTTCTCACCCACCAACAGAACTGGTGGGTCAGAAATAGAAAATTTTAATTAAAAGTATATGTGGCTACCTCCTCAATCAAAGAGATCAGGGAACTGGATCACGGTGGCTTCTCAGCCTTGTCTCTGGTACAGCGCAGTTACATGCCTCCTTCCCTGCATCTCACAACAAAGTCATAACTAAGTCGTAAATATCTCCTGAGGATGGGCTATATCATCATTGCCAGAGCTCTAACTCTTCCATTATATATCCTGCGCTCCAGCTGTGGGACAGTTTCAGTTTTGCACTGTCCTGAAAGTGTTCTGGTTATATATTGGGTTTAGAAAGAATTCAAGGAGTGCACGAGAGACACATTTCCTTTGATACTTAAAAACAGTCAGTCAGTCACTGCTTTTGAAGTCGCCAGGGTTTTGTGTTGCTGTTGGTTTGGTTTTATTTTTAAATAGATTTTTAATTGAAAAATCTAGCAGTATTTGGCTGACTGGAAAGAATTTCTCCCTTTAGCCCTTATCTCCTCATGTTTTATACAAACTGTGCTATAAGCAGTCTACATTAAGGGTGAGACTTTGAGGTCCCTTTTGTAGTTAAAATGTACTTCATATTACACATAGCACCTAACTGAAGCAATCTGTTAGGCAGCCTATGCAGCAGCATCAACATCTACCTCTCCATATGTCATTACTTGGTTTCAAAATTTAGCCAGTTTTGAGGGGCATTGCTTGACTTCATTATAACACAGATGAGCAGCAGGTGCCAGCTCATTATGAGATGCTGAGTCTGAAAAAGTGAATTTTCACTCTTAAAATTCTCTGTGCACTTCTGTGCAGTTATAAAGGAAACATGCCTTATAAAATGATCTCTTCAAAGCATCTGCAGCCATTATAATCTCCTATAAATAACTCTCACCAATATCTTACTCTCATCAAAAAGTAAGGAGAAATATAGGCCCAAAGTTATTCCCCAGAGACTGGATGACATTTTTTAATGAGAAGCAGATTAAGGGGTCTCCAAGCACCAGAAGCATCTGTTCCAGCACAAAAAAAAAAAAAAAAAAAAGTTATGCCTGCCTTTTCACATGGAGGACATTTGCACAGTGTCCTCTCACATGTACCATCCTGTTCCAAAGTGAGGAGCACTGCAGCTAATTACCATGCCTGACATGCTAATGAGCTTCTCTGGAAACATGAGAAATATATACTTTTCTTTTCATAATACAGTGGCTTAGAAGCTCAAAATAGTTAAGTATCACAAAAGGAAGCACTGCTGAGCAAATAGCAGTATATAGAAAGCGATCAGGGAGAGAGGAGGATACCAAAGTTTTATAAGGGTGCCAATAAACACTTAAAATACTATGTGACATATTCTCACCAAGATAAAGCAAACATAATGAGCATCCTACCTCTTCTCTACCACTGCGCAGTAGAAGGCAGAGGCAATTTCTCTCTCTCACCTAGTTCCTCAGTACACCATTTCTCTCACTCTTTGCACCCAGATATGGGGGTGTTGAATTGAAGGGTGAGTCAATATGTTATATATGTCTATTGATTAAAGAAAAAAAAAAAAAAAGAAAAAAAAAAAAAAAGAAAAAAAAAAAAAAAGAAAAAAAAAAAAAAAGAAAAAAAAAAAAAAAGAAAAAAAAAAAAAAAGAAAAAAAAAAAAAAAGAAAAAAAAAAAAAAAGAAAAAAAAAAAAAAAGAAAAAAAAAAAAAAAGAAAAAAAAAAAAAAAAGAGAAAGAGAAATAAAAGGTGGAGGTAGTGCTTTCAGGAGATCATAACTTTTCATTCTAGCCTACTGTGGAAAAAGCTCTGTGGTTTCTAAGGTAGGGCAACTGGTTTCATATGCTAGTCAAATTTGCCAAACTGTGCTGCAAGTGTAGACTTCAGCCCCATTTTCCCTCTTTACCTATCACACAACCTCATTCATGGAAGTCCACTGAACTTTATTGATGAGAGGAGGGTGACTGATGTTGGGAGGGCTAACACATTGTTTGCTTTGCAGTGTGGTCCAGTAACCGTGATTACAGGTGCTGTTGTTTCTTTCCTTTGAAAATTTCCGTTGCCAAACCAGATGAAAAGCCAGGACAGTTATTATTCTGTGCATGTGTTTATTTAGGCTGCCAAGTTAGCAGACATGGGAGACTTTTTGCACAAAGGAGCAAGATTTGTCGCACACAGACAGATGGTTTCATTACAGATGGTCAAATTTCTGTGCAAGGTGTGGGTACCTTTCTGTGAAAGGTGTGGGAACCCCGGGCAAGCAGCCCTGGACTTTGGTAACCCCTTTCAAAGGAAATAGGAAACTGTTGACAATTAGAAGAGGGAGTTTTGTACAACTAGATACACTGCTGTAATGAGTGGGTGATGGAGCTGCTTCTCTTTTCTTTAGCTGAGAAACATGATTTTTATTGTTACTAGAGTTAAGCCTGAATAACAGCTTCTGACCTATCATTCAAGAAAGGGAGCTCTTACTTCCACAAAATTTTATCCTCTCTTGTTCCGGAAATCTTGCAATAGGTAATTGCAGGTTTTCAACATATTTAGATTCTAGCTTGAATTTTATCCTGTTCCTTTCTCAGTGGGGTTCACTTACAAATGGAAAATAAATGCTGCCCCTGTGCCCAGCTCACCTTATATTCTTCTGGTTGTTCTAGCATGCAAAGTATAAGTCAAGGAGCATATTTTGGGCTGCAGAGCACCCTTTGCTCTCCTCTTTCAGTTGTGTATTAATTCTTGCCATCTTGATTTCTGTGCTTTAAAAACCTGCTCCTGGCAAGCAAGGAGAGGCAGCACCAAGATAGGCAAAGTCAGCAGTAGTCTGCTGTCTGGGGCAGCAGTGTGAATGTTTCTGCTGAGCCTTTTGCCCATGCCAGAGCCTTGGAAAGCTTGTACAAGACTTAAAGACTTAGACCAACCATCTGAGGCCCTTGCATTTGTATCACTTTACTCCATGCTTCTGTGAGGACTCTCTCCCCTGGGACATGGGCTGTGTGTTTTGGAGCTGAGCTTCCTGTCCTGGCAAAGTTTTCAACAATGGCTGCTTCTACCATCTTTGGCAAGTTGTCCTCAATGAACGAGCAAACCGAATGAAGGTCACTTGCAATGGGATTTTAAATACCCAGGAAATGTAGGGGACAGATGGGGAAAAAGGAGATAATTAAAGCACATACCCTTTCCAAAATATGTTAATGGAAGGGCAATGCTATAGGCTGGAAAGAAAATCCAGGAATAAAATTTGAGATAAGGATAGAAGCCCAAAAGGGTTAGGGTGATGTGAATGGAGAAGTCTCTTTTTCAGCAGCGATCTGGTTGGGACACATTTTGAATCATCTTCAAATGAATGTAATTGGAATGAAACAATAGTATGTCATGGCAAAGTCAGCCATTGCAGCTGAAAAACCTATGTTCACTGAGAAGCAGAAAGCAGTGCCCAGGAAGCCTCCTTGATGACAATTTTTTTTAAGGATGAGAACCCCTACTTGTCAGTGTCCTTGGGCAAAGCCACTTGAGCAGTCCAAGACCCAATTAAATATAGTATATACCAAATCGCTGGGTGGTAGTAGGAAAAGATCTTTTGGGAAGGATGCTAAAAGAAGTGGTGCTGTTGGAGAAATATGTGACAAATGACACACCACAAATGAAATTATGTACTACAGATGATGTCAGGAGACTTTTTGAGACTCAAAATTGAGACAATGAGCTCTGCAACATCTGTGGCAGTAGGACTGGATGAGCCCGCTTATCTGTTTTTAAGGGCAGCTGCTCTGCTCACCTCCTTTTTTTTATAGGACCAGTCCTCTCAGCCAGAGTAGTCCAGTATTTTTGGTATCAGCTGCATTTCTCATTGCAGGACCATATCAGGGCCAATAGCCCACGGTCATATGACTTGAGGACGAGCATCTGTGGCCTTTCTCTGATCCTTCATAAGGCTGCAGCCTTTTCCTCCTTGAGGGGAATTATTAAGAAATGTCTCCCTTGTTTGGGAGCTTCTTTTTGCAGACTATAGAATATATGAGTCTTACCTTCTTCCATCAAATTTCAATAAATTTGGTGAATGGGCGCAAAAGCAAGGACAGATCGCATGCACATAAACATAGACAATGAATATAATTACATAAGCCTCATTTCCTAAGCAAACCAAGCTAAAAAAGATTTAATTACTGTAACTTAGCCTAGAGACACACGAAGCAAAAACTGCTGAGGTTTTGATTTTCTGACTAGGGTTTTTTTAATTTATTTTTTTTTAATAGTTGTCAGTGTGATTTATGCACATCCTGGAATAGCTGTGAAATGGCAGCCATGCACTTTTCAGAAGTGTTCAGAGTGGTGCTGGGATATGAGGAGTAACAAAATTGCAGAATAATGGGTAACATGGGAAGAAACTGAAATTTTACCTCCCCAAAAAATCCCCAAAAAAGCAATTTTCACAGATAGGGTCATGCACAAAGAGTCTTACTGTTCTCTAATGTTTTTCTTTTTCTAAATATAAACAACAAAAAAAAATATTTTTCCATGATCTGGTTATACAGACAATATTTTCTTTCCGAAACATGGGCACACATTTTCCAAGAACAAATAATTCTGACAGAACCTGGCAACTGCTTTGTAAAACTGGCATCATTGTCATTTAAAGTGCCATAGGAAAAGCAATTTCACTGTCAATCAGCCAAGGGCCAGAAAACACCTTTTTCTGGGACAGGGCTGTCAGGCTCCTGGGACTGCAGCTTGGAGCACCCTTGTAGCCATGACATTTGGGTTTTTTTGAATGGTGGCAGCTGCCTGATGCCCTGGAAGGACTTGGGGGAGCTGTAGCCTCCGGACAATTCAGAGCTGTTGGAGTCAATTGTGTTTTGTGCTGGTGTACAATGCTGCTGCTTTAAAGCTTTAGTGGAAAATGAAGTAACACAACACTCTGTACAGTTGGTACATAGGCTTATTTCAGATGATACTTTGTTCTGAAACAAGGTACTGAAGAACCTGATCTTAAAAGTTCTCAGTCAACTACGGGCAAAACTATCTATGAATCTAAGAGCTGAGGAGTACTGTAGCACAAGGAAAACTGAAATGCATGAGAGAAGAACAGCTGATATCTTTGTTTTATCAAGCAAAAACATTAGTGAGGTGGCTTCTTCAGCCTTACCTCCTCCACAGCTCTTCAAGTTTAGAGCAATAACTGATCATCTTAAGAGATTTAGATCATGATTAGAGTCTAGGACCAGAAATTGAGAAAGAAACTATGAGGAGACTCAGAATTTACCCTATTGTGTACTGTAAGATACTGAGATTTGTAGTCACTGTGGGGGTCAGAGAAGAACAGTAAAAGATTAAGACTCCTCAGAAGCTTTAGAAAAAATGTTTTAGCTGAGCTAAAGTAAAGCTAACCAAAATAACAGTTTCATGTGCTTAAAATAGCATACCCAGACAAGACATTAAGGTGTTGAGATACACAGACACATCACAGAAAGATCACTGTGATCAATACAAGTACCTCAAAAGGTGAGAAAAAAACATGAAGAATACTTGGACTAGTTTACTACACAGGGACATCAGCTAATTTCAATCAGCAGTATCCTGAGAGCATATGAGATACAAATACTAGAGGGTTTTTGGGAAAAAAAGGCATTAAGTGGAGAAGGAGCAGCC
Source organism: Calidris pugnax (assembly GCF_001431845.1). Taxonomy (NCBI): domain Eukaryota; kingdom Metazoa; phylum Chordata; class Aves; order Charadriiformes; family Scolopacidae; genus Calidris; species Calidris pugnax. The sequence continues at coordinate 2,410,643 of NW_015091257.1, forward strand.
CTGAGGTACTTGGAAAGTAAATGACAAACCAAGGCATTGATAAATGCTTTCAGAGAAGAGGAATGCCAAATTTAGTGAATGCAAAATTAATGTATTTATGTATTCATCATAATACTGTTGCTGATGTTAAATGAAAACAGTGCAGTGCTCTCACTAATTTAATTGAGTGTGACTATAAATATGTCAGAATCAACAAAGTGTCCTGTTAATCTGAAACTTCATTTCATCAGATAATTTCTGATGAGCTGTTATTAAGAACAGGGAGATTACATTTTAGCCATGATCTTTTCAGGAAGTGTTATTTTTGTAAGCATGAGACAGAAAAAAGTATGTTTACATTTATTTTTGGTTGCCTAGGCTTGTAGGCTGTGCCAATAAGGTGCAGACAAGTCCTAAGGAACTAAGATTGAAAATTTGCAATATATTACAAAAACCAGAAATTTCTTTGTTGTTTCAATTTACAGAGCTATAAAAACTGATTGTATGTGAATTTTAGTCTGTATGTAAATGACAATAAATCTACATACAGAATAATAACTATGTGAATAAAGAGATACCACTCATTTCTTTTTAAATAGCTGATAGACTGAGAAAACTGACTAGAGGAATCTACTCATAAATAAGTAATTTTGATTTTCCAATATCAGTTCATGTTACACTGTGATGAAAAACAGATAAGTGAGTCTTTCAACAAAAAAAATGTTTGTATGGGATTTTTTTTTCAACATCAACAACATTATTTCACACATATTTTAAAAGTTAACCCTGCTTAATCTCAGGCCTAATGAAATTTTCTTTTTAGTTTTGCTTTTATGCTGCAAATTATTGTTTTATTCTATGAACTGACAGTACTCAGAAAGGACTCTGTTTTCAGTTTTGAGTGTTCTGGTGTTTTACCTTTTATTACCCATTCATGATGCCTTCTGAGAAGACCTATAAAAAAGTCATAAAAGTCTTGTATGGAAATCTTTGATTCGTAACATCCTTCCATTGATGCTACGTTGACTCAGCATAGCACATTTCTGATGGCTTCTGTAAACCCACAGGCTTTGCTGGTGTAGCTCCTGTGAAGCCTGAAATGGGTTTCATCGCAATTCAGAAAAAGCATTGTTGATACCTAAATTTTCATTTTCATGGGTCTGAAAATGTACAGTTCAGGCTAGTCACAAAACCTATGGACTATGTAAGTTGAATATATAACTACAATGACTTTTGTAATTGAAAATGGATAGAAGATTTCTGTACATGGGACAATGCAAATAGGTTGTAGTATATTTCTAGCCTAAGAAATTAGGCAATGTTAAATAGGTGGATGCTAATACTTCTGTGGATGCTATTATTATTTCATTGTAGCAGTTAACATTCAAGTAGCAAATGCATTTTTTTTAATCTATGCTTACTCTGTTATTATTATTATTATTATTATTATTATTATTATTATTATTATTTTGTATAAGAATACAAAGTATTCTTGCCTGCCTTAGAAATACAGGCTATACCTTGCCAGTTCTTTTTTATAAACTTTGTACAACAAATAGCTTATTTACTTATATTTATATGTTGTTAACAGTATACTTCTGATCATAATATTGTATTATCTTGCTGCTAATGGATATCCCTCTTTTAGTTGCACTCATACATAACATATACATACTAATTTTTTGCAGTTGGAATATGAGCAAGCATGTTTAGCATAATCTTTAAATACTGTCATGTCCATGTGAAAAACACAAAATGAGTTCTCAGTATTAAAGAAATCTTCATATCAAAGTGTTGCAATAAAAAGTTTAGATAGACTGCTTGTAAATGAAAGGGAGAAACCTGTAAGTAAATTATCTTCATTCCATTCCTCCCTACTTGAATGGAAAAAAATTTTTACAGGTGTATTTTCTTTCATTTCCTGGGCTATTTATGGCCATGTTGTTTACTTTACTAGAGGTCTGAGTGTCCATCAGAATTCTTACTTGTTCATTATATTTTGTCAGATGAGCTAAAACACATTTTTTCAGCTCTTTGTGTACAAAGCAATGGATGAAGTAAGCAATGTTATTGTTTTCATCATGATAGTCTTAAGGAAATCTTAGTCCATCACTTACATCTGCCCGAGATACTACCTGAGTATGCAACCACTCAGACCTTTCACATCTCAGAAAAGAGTCCTGGGAAACACCTCAAAATTTTCCCTCAACACATCCAGCACAAAATTCATGTTTGAATAGACATGAGAAAATCTTGCATGCAGCATACTATTCTTTGTTAGTCAGTTACAAACTGTAAAGACAAGTGATTTTTTTCTTCTCATTTGAGTTCATGCAGTCAGCTAAACACAAAATTTTAGCTGCTAAAATATTCTACATTATACAATATTTTACACTGTTTGTTTTCTATTACAGAACTCAATGCACATATTTAGCAGTATAATAATGAGGATGAAGTCTCAGCAGTAGTACCTAGCTCTTTGAATTCTCACCATCATTCAGTCAGCGTTGTAGGCCACATGAAGTCCAGATGAAAGAAGGGAGGAGAGAGGAGACTTCCAGCTGGTCAAATCTTACCTCAAATCCCCCCGAGAACAGCAAATTCCCAGGTGAAGCCTCCTATCCCTGTGCATATCTGGCTGTGGTATATATGACCTAGAGTAGGGCAAAGCAGCAGCACAGGATCCCAGCAGACTCTGAAAGGCCATCTCTTTGCCATACATTTCTGAAACTTTCCTCTTATAAAATAAGAGCATAAAAACGTGAGACTTGGTATATAGTATCAAAAAATATCTAAACCACATTATTAATAAAATCTTGGACTATTCTTTGTCTTCAATGACACACAAATGTGAGGCCTCTCAATCATTATGAAATAGCAAGGAAAAATCACTACAGGAGCTAGAAAATGAAATTCTGTCTCCTCCTGTCATTTTTGTGTATAAGCAGAAAAGTTCTAAATAAATAATATGAGTACATATTCCAGAATAATTCAGATCAGGAGAGAACCTGAGCTAGGAAAAACAACTTCAGGAGTTTCATTTTTTTTTTCTCTGCAAAGCTGATATTCCAGAAAATGGAGGGTGAAATCTTCATGTTGTTCCATACACAACAGAACAGGTGGTTGGGGTGAAGTGTCCATTACGTAAAAAGCATGAACAAGACTGCATATGGCTAGACAACATTTCTACAGATGTCCTCAGTACACTCATCTGTGTAAGAACACTCTCCTTATCTCAGATACAGTTTATATCCAGTAAGTTAGGAGTGAGATGAGCCTATTAACCATTAATGATGTTAGGAATGGGGATGCCATATAGCTAAATCAGAGGAATCTGAACATCTATCAGATGTTCTATTAACAGCAGAATAATTTGTGAGATAATCTGCTGCCCAGAGCAATGCAAACAGATAGGGAAAAGCAATTGTTGCACATGAGGCTTCTGAATATTGCCTTCCAAATAGAACGGTTAGGCAAGCAGTAAAAATATTTAAATAAATAAAAATGCATAACAAAACATTAAGACAGGCTATAAGATGGGACTGCTATTTTTTTTTCCTCTTTTTTTCAGAAAAGGAGAAGGCATATGCAAGACAATAGAAAAGTGTAATTATAGGGACAATAGATGATAAAACCAACTATTTTCCAAAATGAAATCACTCTTGGCACCAATTGCAAATGAATCAAGAGTAAAATTGTTTAGTGAGCTTAAAGGCAGAATACAAAGTTATGATGACCCAAAGAATTGTCTTAGCTTTTTAATATAATTTCAAGCTGTTCCACCTATCTCTTAGCATACTTGGAATAGGGATTTTCACTACTAGGGCTATGTCTGACAAAATTGTAGTACCCATATATGAGAGCATGTGTTAGATTTTAAAAGAAAACTAAGATTTTTCTCAGAAAGTGAGCACATGGAAAAGACACATCTCAAAATATCTTCAATGGAAAACTTCTGTCTCTTGTTTCAGTACAATTCCATTTTTTCTTCTTTGCCTTCTTTCCCTTCCAATTTTCACCTTTTTACTCTCTTCTATGCTTTCCCCAAGCTAAGATTACAATTTATCTATGAGTACCAAGAAACAAGGAAAACCTCCTACAAGAGCCGGTTAACAGAAAATCCTTCTTTTGGGACTTACTTCTCTGACAGCAACACTTGTCTTTTCTTCCTTTCTATTCTGAAGGCCCAAAAGATGTATTGATGCCACAAGTTCCTCCCAAAAGCTAAGCTACTTTATAATGTACCAGTAAATAGTATTAGCATTCTAGCACTTCTCTCTCAAAAAAAAAGAATTAGTTGTGGGTAAAAGGATAATTAAGCATTACTGTCAATAGAGATGATTGGATTCTCTAGTTCTTAGCTGAAGTGATCATATCAAAACACATTTTAAGGTTGAAAAACTTTGTTCTCTTCATTGGGAGATGTATCCTCTAACTTCAGGGCAGTATTAGATACATTATTATGCAGTTATGGCTATGTTGGTTGATTTTTTTTCATGAGTTGATGTACTGTTAATAAGGTGTCAATTACCAATGCAAGCAAACAGGGCAAAGAATAACGTTTATAATTGCTGTAGTTATCATCTAAGTGCAATTACCTACAACTGCTGAAATAAATCACGTTTTAAAGCTATCTTTACAACATTCACATTTATCTTTTTTTTAATTATAGGTGTCTTTTAAAATGCCTCTTTAAAAAAAAAATAAAAGAGAGTTCTAGTTACCTTCATTTATTGACAGATGAAAATGAAATCCATATGCATGAAATTATCATGAGTATTTTCTCAATAGATCTTAAGTAAATAATTGTCTCCATTCTCTTTCCCTGCTTCTCCTTCCATCTAAACCGAGTGGTTCCTCCTTAAAAGACATAATGTATTTTCTATATTCCCTAATTTTTATTTTAAAATAATTGAACTAAAACTTTGCTCTTTCTGCCATTTAATTTTGCTTAATAAGTGCATATAATCATGAAATCCAAAGTATTCTCATTTCTAACAGGGAACTTCCAGGATTCTTCCAGTCAATAGCACAAACACCTTCTGAGAACAAACACCAGACAGATAACAGGAATAGATCACTGAGAAATTGCTTCCTCCAGAATGTTAAGAAAGTTGGATTAAAAATGCAGCTTTCTTCCTGAAAAGGGAGAGCATTTGTAATGACTGCTAACAAGAAAAAGAGCCCAAGCAGCTTCTGTGGAAGCATATGATTTGTCATCCACAGCACGGCATCAGAGAAAGGTGAATTTCTAGCCTTCATTATCCTCATACGGCTGGTGCTGTGTTGACAGGGGTTTCCCTCTTCATCTGCCTGGGGCTGTGCTGACAGGGGTCTCCCAATTAGTCTGAAGAAGAGTTTACTGGGTAGCATTCAAGGAAGCAAAGCATGACTGGAAGCAGCAGGCTCTAAGGTGCGAAGGGCTGCTCATTGCCTGCCTCTAATTGTGTCAGGGCATCCACCCTCTCCTGATCACCTTCATCAGCAGCAGTCAAATCTACCATACTCCCTCCATGCCTGTGGTGTAAACTCTGATCACTAGCTGCTGGCGACAGCTTGTTTTTCAGATCATCCTTTCTCCTGACTTTGTATATCTAACATCCCTGGAAAAACAGAACCCTCCCAGAATCCAGCTACATCTTCCGGATATACACTCCTGTCATAAGCATCAGCCTCCTGGCAGAGACTTAAGCAAACCGATCCTTTCTTGCCTGCTTCCCCCACATTTTCAGCTTTGCTGCTGCTTTCATTAACTCCTCATAACATGCTCTGAGAATACCAATTTTTCCAAGGCTAGAAGGAGAGATGAGCTTCCTTGTTGCATTATTCCTTCTGCTACAAGCTGGGTCTGCCTGTGTTATGTTTGAATACAAAGTGTGGAGAAACAGCAGCAAAATAAATTGATTTCACAGATCAGGAAAATATGTCTGGAGAGATGAAAGGGGCTGGGGTTATTTTTCCATGCATCTCTGTATTTCCATGCCTTGGATACGTTTTTGAGGAAAGTTTTTTAGAAAGAAACTGGTTCTTCAATTGGTCTGTGTCTTTTTTGACATGATCCCCATCCTACCATCTTCTTCCCATCTCTACTCACTTCCTAAAATAGACCCATTACCACAGAAAAGAAGGTGAAAGAAAGACTCAGTCATTGATCTAGGATGCCCTGATCAAAAACAGTATTGGGGAAATCAAGGTTAGAGCCAGTATGCACTAACAAGCATGGATATGTCAATGGTTATGTTATGGAAGTTGCTGATTTTCCATCAGTGTTGACTCCTGTAGCAGATGTGCTTCAGGACCACTTGACACCACTTTTCATGGCTAACTTGTGATTGCACATGCATCTTATTTGGCCTGGAGATATTTCTGGCCATGACAATTTTTTCAGCATTTTGGTGGAGGCTTCTGCACAAATCAGTCTCCATAGAAAGTAAAGCACTATGAAGATGATGAATGTAGTTTAAATATTCTTAACCTGTCAGCTATAAATTACATGGTGGTGCTGTGAGAAGATGTGGTAACATGAGTTCAATTATTCCAGTAATGAAAAGGAGATAAAACAAAATCCACAGAATCTCACAGGTTGCCATGACAATTTGGCTTTCTTTGATAATAGGTTCACCTCCAAAACAGCAAAAAATGCATATATTATTTATCCATGTTTGCACTATTGGAGTTAAAGTCAGTGGTACACTTTGAAAAGCTATATGTTTCAGTCTATGAGTAAAGCAACTAAGATACCAATTACATGTTAAGTGGAAAAGCCATTAGTATGTTCAGTGAAAGAGAACAGGAAGTATTACCTAAGATGAATACAAGGATACTTTCTACTAGGCTCTTAAAGAAATAACTTCAACAAAATTTGTTCTTGACTTGTTTTTTCAAAGGCACATAGTACCAGTCTTACAAAAAGCCAACTGCTCAAGATGCATTGTAGAATCTTTGATAGTATACAAGTCTAAAACCTGCAGAAGATGTGAAAAGCTAGAGTTCCGACAACAAAATAACCACCAGGCCAAAAAATAGGAAAATTTAAAGGCAATGAAATACATTCATGAGAGGGAAAATGAAGGTGTTGACACAGACTTTGGTTAAGAAGCTCCTGAGTTCCGGATTGCTAGAACATGGATGTCTGTATCACAGAACACACACTTGGTTGTCATGGCTGTCTTCTTCCCATGCTGTCCCCTTTGCTGCCCCCTTTGCTGCCTTACTGGCACCTCTGGGAAAGCCTCCAGGACCTGCTGGAGCCTTGCCCTGCTGCAGCATGGATATTTTTACATAACCTAAAGCAACCTGACAGGGTAAATACACTTGATGGATAGCAATTTGTTCAACATGGGTGGCTTGAAGCCACAAGGTCAAGATTTAAGGTAATCTACTGCCTTTTGTCATGCTGGGGAAGTGAAAGAAAACAGACATTTCTGTAGATAATGCACTCTTAGTTGTGTTGAGGGCTGAACAGCAGAGGTTTCATTTTCTTGTGGAACTACCGAAGTCTCTAGTTATGATATTTTCTAACACAGAGCACTTAGGGGACTAGAAGCAATTAGGTTGTATACAAGAAATATTGGATATCACTGAAAGAAGAACCATCATGAATTGTCCATTCTGTAAGTTAAATGAATCCTAGGAGTGATATACTGTCTAAGTAGATGTGTAGCCATTTCACAAGAAATATTATATCTTTAAATGAATTGAAAAGTGAAGTCACATGGTACTGGAGCAGAACATATTAGCAGTTATTTAACAGGTTGAAACAACTCCCATTGAATAGCCAGTACTTATCTCCTTTGATCTAAGTAACACAACCATTCTAAGAGTAGATGTCAGTGACTGTAGATTAAGGAGACTACCATTGAAAGGGTATGATGGTCTCCTGAAGTCAATTGCTTACTATTAAATGACAATGAATAATACCTAAAGTAATTATTCTGAAATTGAATCTCTCTCTTCTTAGTCAAAAATATAGGAAAACTCCTGAAGAACGAGAGTCTTGTGAATTTATTCCCGACTACATGCTGCTCATGCCAGGATAATGAGCTATGCCCTGGATAATACAATAGCAAGCTTTCAAGCTTACTGACAGAGTAATGAATTTTTGGTGAGGTGGCCATGGAATAAAAAAAAAAAGCAGAGAAAAAATCAGGGAAAAATATGAATTCAAGACTTATTGATAGAAATTTTTTTTCAGTGAAATTTGGAAAAAAATGTTAAAATATAATTTTGAATCAATTTCAAATAATGCTTTTAAAGAAATAAAATCTTTGTCACTTCCAAGATATTTGAAATATTTTTACTTACAATGATTATGGTGAAATTTTCCTGAGAAAAGGATCCCAATCTACTACCTGCTATAAAATCTACAAATTGGTGCTTTGGGCCACAAGTTCCGGAGCAGGAGCTGGTGCAGGGAATACAACAGGGCAAGGGTTTCCTTTCCTCCTCATCAGGAGGCAAATCAGAAGGTAGGATTAGGATGCAGACAGCATGGCAGCCTCATCTGTGGTCTTGATACTGCTCTGTGGGGACAGGGTGGCTCTGCCATTGTCACCAGGTGTTAAGGGCACAGCAGCCACATGGTGAGGAGGACATCTGATGCTTCCTCCCTCCTGAACTGATAGAGAGATATCAAAGTTTCCACAAATGAAGACAGTTTGACAAGGCTCCTGAGGAAAAATGTAGGGCTTTCTGTTAGAGGGAGAGGTTTTTCTATCAGAAATGTGACCAGAGGGCTTAGTCCAATACAAGCCAGACTCAAGAAGATTTCAGAGGATGCAGGGCTAGTGCTTGGAGGCTCTGCAAAGCTTGACTTCTTTCACTGTACCTCTGCATCATCTGACATAGTCTGCCAGCCAAAAATAATTAACCTTTAGATCAATCTCGCAGATTGGCACAGCAGAATTGGCAGTGAAATCTGCTTGGCAGCAAGACTTCTCATGGAGAACGGCAGGGTTTGTGTTTGTTACTCAGTCAGGTCCTTCCTTCTTTATTTACATCAATGGGAAATATACAAATGTGGCATTTTGAATTAACACATAGTCATTTTCTCCGGATTAGAACTGAGGGACTGGTGGGTACTTTTCATGCTGTGTTAGTGAGAGGGATAAACAAGGCCACGCACACCTTAGAGGAGTGCAACAGCAGGGTAGAACCTTAAACAAGGTGAAGACGACACTCATAGGAGGAAAACATCAGCAAAATAGCATCATGACCAGAGAAGTTGTTTTGTAATGCAAATTTCAAAATTTATAGGGATGCAATGGGAAAAAAAAAAAAGATTACAGCTGAGACAGTTATATTAACTGGCTATTGTTATTGTTAGGCTTTTAATTTTCTTTGCAAGCTACATCTACTATATTAATTATTAAATGAATAGGCATTTATTGTATTATGCATTAGAGAACAATCTAGCTTTAACTAGCATGGGTGTGCTATTGTTTTCTAGATGATCTGTTATTATGGATTGGGCTGTTTGAATATTTGTTGTTGGACTTCTGTAGCAAAAACTATTCTCTAACAAAAAGGAAAATAAATATTGGCGTGATGGTTAATTATGACTACTAAGTGCTAAATTGATAAAGTAAGACTTTCAGAAGCTATTTCTGCTGTAGAGGTCAGGTGATGTCTCATTAAATGCCACAACCTTTGGAAGGCATAATCACTTTAAAAATCCCACAGTAATTAAAAATTTGGGTTTTTGCACTGTAATGCACTAATTTTAGAAGTACAGTAGCACACACCACATTAGAACTATTGTCCCTTTTAAAAAAATCTATCCTTTTCAGCTTCTTACATCTTACACCAACACCCCTCCTCCGCTCTTTTTTTTACACTATATTGGTTTGCACAGTTTATTCAGATCATATGTAAAGCAGAATACTCCTGTGTATGGACCTCAACTTAGTCAACTGCATCTCTGACGCAGAGAGACAGAACCAATCAGTATTTTTCCCCATAGGAAAAGAAAACGTGAAAAATCATAATTTTGCCGGTATTATGACTAAATTTTTGTGTGCCATATCACTCTTTAGCTGAATTATACCACCAAACCCATTGGGAAAGCATCAGATCAGGAATTTAGAGATTCCCAAATAGCTCTAAATCAGTGAACAGATACTGTTTTGTGGTACCTTTTTTATGAAATGCAATACTTTTTTTTTTTTTTTTTTTAATTTCTAGATGGCTACCCTAAAGAGGAAATGATTTACAGATGGAGAAAAAACTCAGTGGAGGCTGCTGACCAGAAATCTTGGAGACTCTATCAGTTTGATTTTATGGGTCTGAGAAATACTTCAGAAATTGTGAAAACCTCTGCAGGTGAGAATGATTCAAATGACACTGCTTGTTTTGGAAAACAAATTATTTGAAAATATTTGTTCTAAGTTTGCTTTCCTTCAAGTGCAATTTTATTTCAATGTGCACTAATGTTCAGATTAAAGCCTCCAAAGTGCAGGTTTCACAACTATTGACTTTGTCTAGATTTTGATAACTTCCTTTTCTTTTTCTCTACTCTTTTTGTAATTTCACAGACCATGGAATAAATGCTATCTTGACATAGCTATTTATTATGCAGTTGAAGTTACTATATGATTCTCATTCCTCAGCTAAGTTTATTAAGCCATTCCTGCATTGAGACATATGTTTTCACTATAAATTAGAGGAAGAATTTGAGCACAATGGTAGGGTTTGTGAAATTAAACACTTTCAACAGTAATCATTCAGCCACAAGTTCAATATTTTTCTTAATATTTCAAAGGAACTCTTTATTACTCAGCTGATGGATGCCTTTGCTAGTGACCTCACCAATTGATTGCCATTAAAATTTACTGATAACTATTTTATTTCTTCAGAATTCTTAGTGTTTCTTATAATAACATCAACATAGGAAAAAAAAAAAAAAAAGAGATGTGTAAATAGAAAAAATTATTTGAACTGTATAAATTCTCATAAAATCCACACAATGTCTGAACTGTATGCACGACTCTGCAGTAAGTTGCATGATTCCCATTTGGTGAGTCTTCTCCCAGTTGCAGAAGGAACTTGCTAGAAGCAATCTTCCACTTAGCTAGAGGTGAATTTTTGAAAAATCTAATTTATGTATTTTTTCAAAATGTAAGCAGAGCTATGTTTTGTTATTCTTTTGGAAACACTGTGAATAATAGTAATAATAAAAAATCATTAATCTGTTAAACTACTGCTGTTGGATCATGGACCCCCCCCCCACTAATATCAGTAATGTATTCTCAGGACTGTATAGCAGTTTTGGTAGCAATGAAGAGCTAAAGCTTTAGCGAGTATATTGGGCTGATAATTTAGGAGAGCAAAACGTTGCAAACAACACACATGTAAAAGCTCACTTCTGTTATGGATAGAAATCCTTGGAGTCTATAAGTTTCTCAGGAATGCTAATTTCTCAGGTGAGTCAGCCCTTAGTTGAACCAGGAATGACAGTAAAGTAACAAACACCAAATCATTAAAGTATCTGTGTATGCAGGTGTGGAACTCATTGGAAAGGATGGTATGAATAGGAGAGAAAGCCCTGCTCCTTCTTCTTTGCTCACATCTGGACTAATGCCATTCTGAGGTTGCATCAAGAGCTACTAAATATGTGTACAAGAATTACTGAGTCAGCCATATTAAAATGTTGAAATTGTCTTGATCAACAGATCTATTAAACTCTTCCTTTGCACAGGACAGAGCCATTTTTATAGAGGTTTCATTCAAGTGAATAAATAGTTCATGTAGAAAAAGAGAAAATGTATTTCCTATGCTCTTTTTAGTATGTGCCCAGTTCTTATTAAGATGACTGAATCTGCATAGAATAGACTCTCTGACTGTATTTAGGTTGTACTTTAAGGTACTGTTAAGGGGAGATTTACTGAACGTCAACAGTTTTTACTGTTAGGAGCAAACTCAGGGCCAGGACTCAGGAAAACTAACTGGTACATTGGAGAACCTTGAGTAAGCCCTATGCTATAGAGCAAGGATTCCCACAATGGAGGGAGAGGGGCAGGACATAACCCACCTATGCAGTATCTCTCAGAGACAAAATTTATGGTGATTCTGCCACTACCTGCTGCAAGTGTCTAAGTATATGTGATCAAGTAGAATGAAGAGGCATCTGTGTTATGGTACACGCCTATTTACCAAAAAAAGTAGCCCTATCCAAGTTTGAGAATTAGGGAACCCCCAAGGCTGCTGCTTCGTACAACGTGGAAAATTTCTGATGAAAGGAGGCAGCAGCTGCTGCCTACAGGTATCCCATCTCCTTTACAGCCGTGCCACAAGGGCTACAGGCAGTCAAAAAAAGAGATGCCAGGTTCTGTCATGGAAAATCTGTGGCATATTTACACTAAATCTGCCCGAAGAGGAAGACTGCACTGGAGCTGTCCCTAGGAGCTTATGGGTATAGGACACATGCCCCCCATCCCCCAACTTCGGGCTGCTTCCCAGAGAGACCAGTTCCCACTGACTAGCCTCTGGGACTGTGTAGGGCCCCTCTGAGCCATATGGGAGCCTGTAAAGGGCCCCACCAGCCACCCGAGTCCTTCACAGACTCAGGACAGAAAGGAAGAACAGCATTGTTGAGAGTGCTGCGCAGGGAATCATTCAGGGTAATGAGATGGAGTTGGGAAAATGAAAGCAGGCCAGATACCAACAGCAGCTTCCTGACAAAGAGAGGTAGTAAACATCATCTCTTCCTCCCAAGGGAAATAATGGAAACTACTATCATACAGGGCATGCAAAAACAGACTAGGAAAAGCATGGGAAAATGAACTGCAGGGAGCAGTCCTCCACTAGCAGGAGATGGATTCAAAGCTCTAACATCTTTTTTTGCTTCTGACTTACACCTTTCCACTGGTTTATAATCCTATTACTTCTCACTAAATTGTGTGTTCGTCTATAATGTGAGAGCTGCTGCAGTGTTATCTACCTGTCACCAATTCAGAAATGCCTCTTTTAGCTCCTTTTGAGCAGAGTTTTGGCTACAATGAAGAGAGGTCACACTGACCACAGGGCGACATGCTGCTGTTCTTCCAGCATTTGCGTAAAGCCCTTTCTTGGTAGTCACAAAACGGCTAGGTTTAGTACTCAGCAGAGTTCTGCTATTTGACATTCTTTAAGTCTTTCCAGACCTTTTTCAGACATCTAAATAACCTTTATGTTAATCTAGGGCAATTTCATAGGTACACAAGTCTGTCAAATAGACTGTAATCTAAGCAAGATGAGAAATGTCATGTCTTGCCTTGAACCAGCAGTAGCTTAAAGCATTGTCACAGTGGTGTGCTTTATTCTTGCAAGAAGACTAGCCTCTTTTACAATAAGCTGGCAGCCAGAGAAAGTTTTCATTGCCATCTGGAAGAGGTGTTCAGCTTCTTCTTGAGGATTTTTTTTTTTTAATTTCACGCTAAGATACAAACACAACCAGATAAATATCTACTGCATATGGTGATTACATGGAATACACAGCAGAAATCACTGTGCTGGTGCTGTGGTCGTGAACCTTTATCTTACACTCTAAGTAAGCTTTCACTGTCAGGTGATATCAAACTAATTCACAAGTACTGAAGGATTCCCCTGTTGCCAGCTGGCAAGATACTTAGATAATATAGCAAGAGCATTTCTCTTGTTACAATGTCAAATAAGGCTGACAACGATAATTAAAGTAGAGGGAATACTAAGCCACCTGGCATTGAGCTGTGAAAAAAAGAGGAACTGCATATAAGGAGAAAATTCTCAAATTTTAAAACTGCAATTCAGCCAACAGAAGAGTGGTCAGGAAAACAGGAGAGAGAAAGAGGGAGAACATCATCCTTAAAAGTATCCTATGTGTATTTGCAGTAAACTTTAACTTTTTGAGTCCCAGCCTTTCCAAGTACACTTTTTTTGTTTGTTTTTTTTTTGAAGGAGGGGCAGAGAGAGTGTGTGCTGGTGGAACAACCGAAAAAAAACCAAAAAGAGAATAATGAAAGAATCCAGGAGTAAAGCTCATGGAGTGAGCTTAGTGTTGCTTGCACTTTTCTGCTGCAATCTCCCCCAGGGAAAGTCTATTCATTCTTTTTAAACCACTCAATTTTTTACACTGCTAGATAAACACAAAGACCTTGTAGCTACTGAATCTAATTTTCATTTACTTGAAAACTTCTTTGCATCATACAAGTCCTATTTGTGTTCTTCCTCAGATGCCTTTAGCCTGGGAGATTTTTGCAGTCCAAAGGAGCATTTGCATAAATAAGTTCAAGATAATTCATCAGAAATAGAAAACACCATTAAAGTGCCCTATTTAAAAACTTTAATAGCTGATCATTACAAATGAATCATACAGAACCAGACAGAAAGTACTGTTTCAAACATTCTGAATAACCCCCAAGCACCAATACCCAAACCCAATAAATAGGCATAACTACCTCCATAAAGAGGCACACCTTTCCATATGTACAGGTAATGGATGGCAATTAGTGGAGTCTGCCTGTCATATGACTTCTAATTTTCCTCATATTTTGAAATAGCTGTTTCATCATGTATCTCAGCTTACATGTTGCACTCAGCCCTATATCACAGGGCTGCAAAGCAAGGTTAATATCTGTTGTCACAGATTCAGATACAGCTCTTTGGGACAATGCCAAGAACACCACAATTTAAAGTACATACTCTGTTGCAGGGGACTCAATAAATGGCAAGTAAAAAACTACCCTAGAACAAAAATAAGAATGCTTGTCTTTTAAGAAGACGCAAAGACCTACATAAATAACTATTGGCAGAAGAAGGGAGGACTAGAAGTATTTTTATAGGAAGGCCAAATTTCACTGGGGTAGTCCAGTCAAGTCAAGCAACAGATCAGGCTGGTGCTCCTTGACTTTGTCAGATGGACACAACTCGCAGAGATTTAGCCAGGGGAAAAGATGTTCATGGGCCTAGCTCTTCTTCTAGGTGAACAAAGAACAGCTGGCTTGAGAAAATGTTTCAAAATCAGAGCTTCTTCTTATTTTTTGCTATTAAATACTTCCAGGTCACTTAGATGTAGGTACAGAGGGCCCATGATGAATACCCACACAAAATGAGCCAAGATTGCCTAGTCACAGTATGGGGTTCAAGCCAGCAGTCCAGCCATCACCCCACAGGTCCCTGTTGATTGGGCAGGATCACCACCCAATGCAGGTATCGGATTGGCAAGGCAAGACCAGGGTTGGCAGCAGTCAGCTAAGCCCCTCAGCTTGGGGAAGGGGCTACAAGGGGGGCTGGCAGAGGAAGATGGTCAGAGGCTGATCAGGGCAACTGGAGCCTTTTGGTGCACTCACAGCCCTGAAAATGAGTGGAAAACAATGCACGAGATGCCATAGTTCCTGAATGTGGTTGTGTCTGTACATGGTTGTTTATAATGATCTGATTCAGTCACACTCTCTCTTGTACCAGCTAACTGATCTGAAGACATCTATTTAATGAATATTTATGAAGCTCTTTTGGTTTTTAAAGTCATTGACATTTTTTAGTGTCCCACTGAGTCCTGATGGCACATCACAGAGTACTTGTCATCTTGCCAGTGTGTTCTTCCCAGGAGAAATGTGACTTTTGTGGGATTTTTTCCTCAAACTCCAAACTCAGTGGAACCTTAGCTGGCTGTGCTGCACAGCCTGCCTTTTAATAGATGGCGTCCTCAAGCAGCAAGTGGAGACTCAGATAAATGCATGGCATCATTTGAAAACAGTGCCTATTTTTGCCTACCTGGTGTTGCAGGAGCTTTGCCTCTTCCAGCCAGAGTATCATATAATCTCAAGTGCTTTAATGGTGAGGCTTTGATTTACAGCCCTCAGCAGACATCTGTTCTGGGTTTCCATAATTCCAGACAGTGTCCCCTTCTCTTTCAAATACTGTCCCATCCTCCCCTTATCCTGCCTTGCCTGGCTCCTAATGTGAGTGCAGAAGGGGAGAAAGAATTTGTGGGGCTTTGTTTTTGGGGGGTTTTCTAACCTGTCATGAGTAGAGTAGCAGCTGGATTCCAGCATCTCACAACCTGCTTTCCCTTGATGCCAGATGATATCTTCTGTGTGTCAGGCATTTGTGTGTGGAAAAAGTCTGTTTAATACTCCCCAAAAAGGTAGAACAGGAAATGGGTTTGGTGGGAGAAATCTCCATTGTTCTGCTCTCCAGTTCTTCAGTTCTCACTACCGGAGGCAACCCATTCTCACAGTTTTTGTGTCTTCCTTTGTACCAGATAATTGTCATCATAACTCTCTTTGGGTTCTTGAAATTTGTGGTCTGAATTTTAGACCTTGCAAACCACAAAAAAATGTGCTAACTTTTGTTCCCAAGGTTCATTAAATCCGGTTTGGGCTTTCAAATTCTGTTTCTGTCATTTATAAGAAAATCTTAAGTCAGGAATCAAACTAAAATCCTGTGTTGGTTCTTGAAGCTAAGTATAAGTTAATTTTTATAGGTGGTATACAGGACCATAAAGAGACAGTCGATGACTGGGATGCCACTCTTCACCAGAACCTGCTGCCCCCATCACACTCCTTTCTGCTTTCTCACCTTACCTACACAAACATACACATACAACTTCTCAAAATCCTTGTGCATCTTTTCCACCTAGGGGCCCTTATTCCCAGGAGCTCCAGCATTGCCAAATTAACAGGTACCAGGAGTATACCTTTTGAAGCCCTTCTTGCCCAACTCTTCATCTCCAGTGCTAAAGTTACCTCAGCTTGCTGCCTTAAGACAGGCAGACACACACACCATACTAGCACTTGCAACCTAGTATTCGATCATCTTTTCTTTATTATCTGTGGCTTTCTCCACAGCTTTGTCCTTAATGAAATCCATCAGATCAGGTGCAAGAACATAAAATCCCATCTAGGACTTCAAATAGGTTAAAAACACTACTTGGTACTTGAAAATAATGCCTAGAACTGACCCACAGAACTGACCTGTGGCATATATAACGAATTCACTCTCTTACTTTTTCACAGTTCAGTTTTCATAGTTCATTGTGAAATATGACTCCAATAACATCTTTACATCCAGAATGTTTATACAGCTTAAAATTACTTTGTGTGCAGCACCAAATGCACAGCCTAGATTTGAATTGGCTATCATTCTTTGGCTCCTTTCAGAGGAACAGAATAATACTGGAAGTCCTTGCCACTACAATCATCTCTGAAACGAGGGAATATCGTAGGATTTCTTTTCTAGCAGTAAACATCAGTTTATGTGAAAACAGAAAACTAGCTTGATTATAAGAAGATTTAGCTATAATCTTTTTGTTGACAGAGTTTTTATCTCTGATACAGTATTTGCAATAAATCAAATCCTGGTTTAGCAGAGATAATCAACAGTGGCTGTATTGACTTTAAAAAGATATTCAGATGTCAAATAATAATCAATCAGAATGAACATTTAGAACAAACCATAGTCTTTCTATGAAAAATTTCAATTACTATTTTTGAAAGCAATTCATCTTGCACTGATATTGTAAAATTCATGTAATACATTCTGATAAATTTGTCCTTAGCCACTTGGGTTAGAAATGTAATAATTGAACAGACGATTACTAATTATACTTCTATTAAAGTGTTTTCCTATGTTGGTCACAAGTTTGACTGACACAGGAATAAAAGCTTTTATATTGCCCTGCAAATCCAGCACTTGTTACAAGAATGTCCCATAAAGCTCACAGTAATACAGCTTCTGAAGACAGTAATTTATAACTTGATCAACAGCTTACTGAAGTTAATGGAAGTTTTCCTGATGCTGGCCTGGGATCAGATCTTGAAATGCAGAAGCCTGGAACTGGCTATTTAATATGAGTAACTCTTCAGTCACTAGAAACTAGAGAAAGCTCAGCTTATTGATATACCAGTGGGCTAAGTATGACGTGCTCTAGAAACACCGTTCTTCTTCTGTTTACAAATAGTACAAAAGATTATTAGAACAAGGGAGGGGAGAGGATGTTATTGCTCTCCATATTTTTTAAGTTCAGCAGAACTGCATATATGACTGGTTTGATGTTTATACTTTGTCTTGTGAAGATAAATGCTTAGTGTCCTTTATATAGGCCCTTACTGCTGCAAATTGAGAGAGAGATTAGAAATAAAGTGACTTGACTTTATGGTAAAAGCAAAATTTTACAGAAAATAGACAGTGGGAGACTTGAGGCAGGTATTTGTCTGTGTTTTTTTCTTAAGGGAAAATTTCAGTAGGAACTTATTTCTCCCTAAAAAAATACCCAGTTACAGAACCACAAAATCACAGAAAGATATGGGGTTGGAAAGGACCTCTGGAGATCATCTAGTCCAACCTGCCTGCAAAGAAGGTCCTCCTAGAGCAGGCTGCACAGGAACTTGTCCAGGTGGGTTTTCAACATCTCCAGAGGCAGAGACTCCACCACTTTTCTGGACAGACTTTTCCAGTGCTCTGCCAGCCTTAAAGTGAAGAAGTCCTCTTCATGTTTAGATGGAACTTCTTATGTACAAGTTTGTGCCCATTTCCTCTTGTCCTGTCACTGGGCATCACTGAAAAAAGACTGGCCCCATCCTCTTGACACACACCCTTTAAGTATTTGATCTCACTAGTTGTCCTCATTAAAGGACCTCAAGTTGTCATTTTTAAAGATTTTCACTTTGTATGGAAAAAAGCCCACACAGCCTTTTCCAATTAGGCTTTTCTTCAGATATCTATTTTTATCTGATAGGTCCATATTTGGAAGTTTTGTATGTGTCTAACTTTAAGAAGTACTTGAATCAATGCCCTCATTCACTCATCCATTGGCAATGCTGTATTTGTTGCTTTTTTTTGTATACGGAGTCCCGAGTTCTTGCTCCTTTCTGCTGGAGCTACATCACTTTCCATTCTGGGATAATTCACCAGAGAACGACAGGGTTGACTTGTTGTCTGATAAGCATACTCTGAAACTGGGAGTTTTTGACCTGAGCTCTCCTCTGAGACTGAAAGAGTGATTGAACATTTAATAACAATACCAAGAATTAGGTGAACTCATCTCAGAATTTAGCATGAAGGTTAGGCAAATCACTCACTGAAGAGGTAGGGATTTTGATCTCATATGTCTTGGTGCTTTAACCAGTAGACCACATGGTAAAAAAGCAGAGGGCTGCTGTTGCTTCCATGTTTTGTTAAAAAAGATGGAAAAAGATTTTTGTTCTTTACTTAAAAAGAACACAGATGTGAATTCTTCATAGCAACAGAAGCCTTCCTAGCAGCAGCTTCTCATCTGCACTTTTTCTTGCCCAGCTTAGTTGACACTGTGGTAAGCTGCTGGCTTTCATGGGTTCATTCTGAGATGCCCTGCTCTCCCACTTGCTGCAGAGAGACACAGCAAAATTGAGTCTGTGGGGACAATTGTGTGGCTAGGAATCGCTAAGTGAGAATTTGCACTGCTGTGTGCATGATAGCCAGGCCGTCGGAGGTACAACCCTTGGTCTACAGGACTACATTTATAAAAGCACTAAGTAGCACACTGCCTGTGGTGGCAAAAGCAGTAGGAAGAGAGGGAAATATTCCCATAGAAGAGACGCTGTGACTGCAGTCAGAATGGCTTTGCAAGTGTCTTTAATACACAAGATACAAAGCAGAATCGGATTGATAAATTGTATTTACTTTTAAAAAGGTACACAATGTGGAGAGAATATTTTGACTCAAATTGCAAAACATACCTGGAGATGACCTACAGGGCAAACTGATGATAGAACATCTGATATTAATGTCACCATAATGGAGACGGAAAGACATATTGTATAAGAACTGTGAGCCTCTTTACATTTATACAGATGAGAACAACTGTCAAGACTCTTGCTATCCCAGCACCTCTGTCTTTTTTTCCCTACTTCTGTGTCACTACTGTGTTGGTGATATTTGGTGGTTCAATCAAAAGTTTTATATTATCATGAACTGTGAAGGTTTGGCTTTTGCCCAGAGTTCCTATAATGTTACCTAAAAGTCTTTCACAAGCAGCAATTGTACTTAATGTAAAACTCACGGTATTGTACAGGATATTTTATATTTTATTCAATCCTGAATCTACAATCTTAATGAGAATTTTAAGATACAGAATAGGATGACTATTCACATGTTGCAGGAAGGTGCTTTGTGATTTTAGATTTTAATTTGCCATATGTTAGAAAAAGTGCAGCACAGATTAGTTAGGTGCTAGCAAGATTTCTCTAAATTTAGCCTTTACTCTTTCACATTGAGGTCATGTTTCCAGATTTCTTCCACGCGGTCATTGAGTATCTTTGCCTCTGGGACCCTTTTCTGCAGCTAGTATTGACAACATTTAGGTCCTGTTCGTAATAATAACAACTCTATTTCAGTCAACATCTTCTGCTTCCTAGTTACACTGGCAAGAACCAAAATCTCTTCTATGATTAGTTCCCTGATTCTGGATTTGTCTGCTGCCTACTGAAGCCAATATGTGTCTTACCATTACTTGCCAGAGAATCTGGCAAGTATGAGCTATTCTGTCAGGTAGCGAAGTAAATGGTACAGTACAAGAATAAGTGCTTAGCAAGTTTCGAAATCTTCCAGCAAATGCAACCAAAGTAATGTTATAGCATAACATGAGAGAGCCTTCCTGAAATGTAAGGAAGCCTGCCATGACTAGGGCTACCACAGTGTCCCACAGAGAACCAGAGGTGAACACTTGGCAGTTGAGTGTGGCAGTTTGGCAGTGACAGAAACCTGGGCTAGCATCAGTCATGATGCATTGTGGTGTTTACAAAATAATTTTGGCAGAAGACACCAAATAGACTGTCACTCATTACATCAAAGAAAGTTAATCATAGTCAACTTGAGACAAACTGAAGGTATGGACTAGAGTTTCATTGCTTCATAGAAGTAAAATATATAATTGCAAGAGTATGGGAAGGGGGTATTAGGACAAGGAACTCAAAACACTCATGTGACTTTTACTAAGTTCTGCCAGTGTCCTTGTGCTTCTGAACACATGAATCATCTTGAATACATTGCCTTCTCATATGAGCCTTGCAAATAAGCCTGTTTAGTCTTTATGGCCTTTTTATATAAAACAGCGGTAGAACTATAATAGTAGACAATATCCCAATAGAGGATAATGCTGCATGACAGTGAGAGATTTTCTTGTCAGCCTTTCTTTCAAAACCTTTCACTGTTTCTCAGAATTTACCATCTTCTATTTATCCTCAGTGGAGAGGAAAATTAAAATTTTCATTCTGACATGACCCCTAAAGACTGGCATTTGGAAGACTACATTTAGCTATGTTGAAGATCTAGGTTGCTGCCTACCGCAAGGGTTTCACAGCACCATCTACATTATCTTTCTTTAAGAGACAAAATCCACAGCTACTCCTGTTTTAGTTGTTTTAGATATCTGCAAGTGCAGTAAGCTCCATTTAGCTTGTACAAATCTTTCAAGTCTGTCTTGGACCTGGGGACACCCTCTTCCAGCACCCCTGTCCCCCAAACAAAATGATGTACAGTCTTGTACCAAAAAAGAACAGCTTATTTTTAGATAAGTATATAATACAGATTTTCATCTGAGAAGTACAGAACCACCACCCACATTCTAATTCAAGTCAGTATCAAAGTTAATTGCAGACCTCCTACTAGCAGGAGCAGTAGAGTGAAAAAACATCTGAAGAGTTTTCTGGTCTTCATGTCCACAGCTTCAGGCATGTCTTTTGCATATTATAAACAGTGTGCCAAATTATTCCTTCAATACTATTGGTTCAAAGCAGAAATTTTCTTAGACTAATGAAGTAGAGGAATCATAGAAGAATTATGAAGCAGCTTGAAGAGAAAAGTAATATGCATTTTATACATTGTTCATGAGACATAAGTTGCTGCCATACATCTTCCTAGTGTAGTTGGACATGTCAAAATAATGCAAAACTTTAGGCAAATGTGCAGATCATAGTTTTAATCTGTGTCTTGGTCCAATTTGATTTGAAATTCTCTCCATCTAGTAAATTTTTTTATAAGGCTATCTCCCAGAAAACCAAAAAAAACAAAAAAACACAAAAAACCACATTTAAATAAATGTCTATTACTATAAAACATTGATTAAAATGTCTGTTGTTGTCTGTTGTCACTTGAGATAACAGAAGCCCATTTAGCTCAGCGGTAGGCTCACAACTCTTTCCATGCCATGGCCCATTGCAAATGGTGTTTAGTCCCATCCTCTAACAGCATGCGCTTAAAAGTCAGAACCATGGTGAGATGTGCAGAGAACAGGATTACAGGATGCTAATAAATACCCTATCATCTAGGAACGGAGGATTTCTTAAAACACAAGACAAAGTTTTCCCACTGTCACAACTTTAAAGCTGCACCGTAAATGGATCTAATCTCTTTGTTCAAAACTTGACAATTTTACAGCAAAAAAAGACTTCTTAAGACAGGGGAACTCCAGAGAAGTTTACAAATTATAGCAAATAATCAATTTTTCATTGCTCCTGTTTTTGGTAACTTCTGATTTTCTTTGATATTGAACTGCCAGTATACCCCTTTTTTGGCCTATTCTCAAAACCATTTCTAAAATATGAGCACTGTTAGCAGTTATTCTGCGTCCAGTTTCAGTCATCCTGAGGAAAAAAAAATTTACTCTTGTAGTTTTATTAGAGATTGAACCAACAACAACATCCTGAAACAGTTTTAATCCTACCAGTTCTAGCTATAATTGCATTATAAGGTAATTTGTGAACATTTTTTGCAGTTCCCCAATTCATACATAAATGCCCATTTTCCTCCACTGCTTCCCAAAGTGTTTAAAAAGTTGACAAGAAAAAAATCAAATCTCTGTCATTGCAACTTCTAGAAGTACCAGTTTCTGGAAGAATATTGTAAACATAACTTTGTGTACTTAAAGAGAATCAGTGTTTCTACTGCTGAAAAAAAAAAAATTTTGAAGACTGCAGTCCACCATTTTCTTGAGGTAATTTCTCTTCAACTGTAAGATTTTTGTACAACCCTGTAATTAGTATTTGAAAGTGGTTATTTTAGTACTGATAGTGCCTCAAAAAAAGGACAGAAAATTAATTTATTCTCTGCTTATTGTAAACTTCAAGCTGATCCCATAAATAGATGTCATTTGCAGCTTTTCTTCAGAAAGCTACTCTGAAAGGCAGTGACAATGAAGTAACTTTAACATTATGTATTTCAGAAATGCCTTAATCTCATATTGTGTCATCTGAATTTCTGTAAGTAAAGAAGTCATTCCAGTGTAGAATTGAGTAAGAAAATGAAAAGAATAACGTTGAAGATTTTTTCATAACATTC
The DNA here is from genome assembly GCF_001431845.1 of Calidris pugnax. Classification (NCBI taxonomy): domain Eukaryota; kingdom Metazoa; phylum Chordata; class Aves; order Charadriiformes; family Scolopacidae; genus Calidris; species Calidris pugnax. Next base: position 2,433,890 of record NW_015091257.1, read on the forward strand.
ACATTTTTGATTCATGTAGTTCATAAATCTTTGAGTACATTAACACCAGATTTTGTCATTTTTGTTACTTTGGTATTTCTTTGTTCTTAAAGTCATTTGTTATTCTTCCATTTAGGAAAGCTGTCATCCAGTTAAAGCACAGACAATGCATTTTCAGTCTATATATCATAAAGGGCTTTTTAATAATTGTATTGTTAAACTATTTATTGAAGCTAACCAACAAATACTAAAGAAATAATAACAAATTCATACTCAAGGTAATTTTGGAAATGATATGTTAATCAAAAAGGAGATGAAGTCTTGTTTAGCCCATCACATTTCTTAGTAACAGTCTCAACATTTTAATCACGGGATGGGGTTCAACAAAAGTACAGTTTATAGATCCTGGTATTGGAAGAAAACCACCACAGACACACTGTAAATTGTAGCAATTAGTTATGGTGGTTTAGATGGTGGTTTAGATGGTGGTTTAGATGCGCTCAAAAATGTTGGCTTATCTCTGCTTTTACCAGTTTTATGCCAATTCCACTCCAGCATGTCAAAGCCAGCTTGCCTTTCTGCACCTAGTCTTCAGGTGTGTTTGTTTGTTTCTTTTTTGTCCTTACTACTTCTTTGTCCCAAAGATCATTGTCTCTCAGTACTGCTGTCTTTCCTCTAATTCAGGTTTCAGGCTTTTCTTTTACTTTCATTTGAACACATAGTGGAATAAGATCTTTATTCTTTTTTGACCATTTGCCACAGACCTCTTGCCTTGTTCTTGGCTATTGAGTTTTTTTAGCTCAGACCTTGCTGTTCTTTCCCTACCCAGAGGCATGACAACATTACCTAACTAGAGTCATGCCACAGAAGAACCATGCATCCTGGTTCTATCTGGCACCCTCAAAACTGGACACGGATACAAACAATGGATTTAACAGGGCTCTGGAATGTTCAATATCCTTCACTGGCAACACATCTATACAGCTTATTACAACTTTTCTACACAAATAATGCAACATGGATATCTAGGGAGCTGGAGAAATACAGAACCAGGGCTATGAGGAAGGTCTCAAAGAAAGCTCATTAAACTACTAATGAAAGATTCCCAACTTAGTGTTGGGAACAACACAAAGTAATGGAGCAACATTAGTGTTTGGAATGAGGAGTCACAGGAGGATGAGAAAATAGTTCTGGAATGAAATAGAAGCACATCAACAAAGAATCTAGGATTCCCTTTAGTAAAAACCTAATTCTACTATGCTAAGGAGGAAGGGGGATTCACAAATCATTAGCAGATCTTTGTGAGAGCAAGGACAAATGCAGAAGTTAAGTAAGTTCCCAGGATCAGGTCCCCATAAAGATCAACTCATTTCTGCATTTCAGAAACAACAGGATCAACAGACTGCCCCCTCCTTTATGTCCCTTATCTACAAGGTAATGCCAACCAAGCACCTAATAATAACAGATGTCCTTTTGAATCACATAGGTTGCTGTTGTCTTTCCAGGCACTCAGCAGAGTAATAGTAGTCAAGCATTGCCAGCTTCAAACTCAGCTTTGCAGATCTATTTCCATACTCAGTAGTATATTCTCGTTGGCCATCTGCTACATCAAATAAGGGTTAAGGTCAGCATGGATCTTCATGAATGTTGCCTTCTGCCGAATTTCCTCCTGCTCAGATGGTTGTTCTTCCCCCATATTGCAGCATAGCAGTTCACTTCCTTTCCCTCTAGACTGACATTCGTCTCCACTAGACTCCCTGATCTGTGCAACAGCCATGGTGCATTGGACCGTCAAGCATTCACATGCTCTCTTGTGCTGATAAACATTTTTATCAGCACTTCAACTGCAAGCACGAATAATGGTGATGTATGGTTACATGACATGTAGGTGCAGTACAGGAAATAAAGCGTGTTACTCCTGCACTGGCAGCTTCAGCCAGTAGCAGCATAGCTGTGAGACCGTTTCTGTTTTGTAATCACAACCTCGAGGCTGTCTCTCTTCTGATTTTCTCCCTCCACTTTGGGTTGATTCCACAGTGCACAGAGCTGTTATTGTAATGATTTAGTAAACCACAGCACACAGAATGTCTTAGACACATTTTTGATTTGTAGTGAGTTTTTATCTTAAGAAATACAGCTCAGGGGCTTTTGCACTAGACATAATGCAAAATTACAGGATTGTGTTAACTCTGAAAGAATTTATGGGCCTGCACAAAGAAATTCAATAATCCTGATTCCCTCTACCTTGAAGAGAGCTTCTGCTGTAGAGGGAAAAGACAGATAAAAGTAGAACAAAGTAAATTTTGCACAAGATCATTAAATGTTCATCAAAGCGAGAAGCAAAGGTGAAATGACCTGCCCATAAACACAAGTATTCAACAAAGCCAGAAATGGACTCTAGCTTTAGTAATCTCTATTTGTGTACCAGGTTTCTTCTGAAAGCAATCAGAAGACATCCTAGTGAGGAGTTAAGATTCAGTGGTATTATGCATCATTAAAGGTTTTCCCTCTTCCAAAGAAGAAATTCTCTTTTTCTTAATTACCTTATCCGTCCCAGTCCTCTTTTGCTGGGGGATTGTGATCGTGGGATTACTGTTATTCTGAATCTGAAGTGACTCAAACTGCTTGCACTTTGACAATAGATAAAAATAGTAATATTTCAATTTGATTCACTTTCCTCAGGGTGCTTTTTTTTCCCGTTGCCTGCCCTGTTCCCCACCACTTCATATTGTGAGACATCCAGTTATGAATACTGGATTTTTAAATCACCTTATGTCAAAAAGAGAAATCAAACCTATTTTTAAAGGGTTGCATTAGAAAGTGGGTTTTTAAAGGCTTTCTTCCCTCTACTTATTTTTCTTTGATTTTTTGTTTGTTTTGGTTGGGTTTTTTTTGTTTTTCACTTTTTGTCTTCAGACACCTACAGCTTTTCATGCTGTAAAATCAATTTGGCAAATTGCTTAAGAGGCATATTGTCTTGTATGGTCACGCTATTTGTAGGGATCTTTGTGGAATATGATCTATAGATAGATGTGCTATAGAAGACCACTAAAATCAAGAAAACAAGAATAAATATAGAGAAAATGAGGAACATGTTCTCTCCTCCCTTGAATCTAGTGTGGTAACTTATATCAGTTTTAGGCAGATGTAAAAATAACAGCCAATTGGTACGTAATATTTACATTATTTCATCAAAATTTACATGACTTCATAAAAAGGCAAGAGAACATTCTAACTATATAGAATTTAAATGTACTGGTTTCTCACTAAAGATGCATTTATGCCATTTTTTTTACTGCAAAAATTGAACATGAAATTATCTACATAATTGGAGACTGAAGGAAGAAACAGGGACATGAAAGATTTACTTGTTCAGCTTTAATATATAAACTTTGAGATTTGCATTTAGTTCCAGTTAAATATGCTTAAAGAAAAGAGAAAGAAAAAACAAACAAACAAACAAAAAAAACCACCAGAAAACCTCTTTGTAAGAGTGTCTGTGGAATTAAAAATGTACTGTTTTTATTAATGATAAAACACAGCTTTATCCCTCGGCAAATCCACATAAATGCAGACTCAAGCATTAGTATTACAGGATCTCAGATGATTTCCAGCTTTGATTTTCCATTTCAGAGTTTTTACTAGGTTGACAACCTTAGTATTAATAATGAAAAGTGGGAGTTTTATTAATCAAACATGTTCAGCCACCCAAACATGATTAAAACTTGATAAAATCTTATAGTGCAAATGCTTAAGGAACTGGAAATATTTTCATGAAATATTGATTTAAAGGTAAGTGAAGTGTTGAGAAAATGTCTAGCCCCCACTCTTTCTCACTAAAGATGCATTTATGCCATTTTTTTTACTGTAAAAATTGAACATGAAATTATCTACATAATTGGAGACTGAAGGAAGAAACAGGGACATGAAAGATTTACTTGTTCAGCTTTAATATATAAACTTTGAGATTTGCATTTAGTTCCAGTTAAATATGCTTAAAGAAAAGAGAAAGAAAAAACAAACAAACAAACAAACAAAAAAAACCACCAGAAAACCTCTTTGTAAGAGTGTCTGTGGAATTAAAAATGTACTGTTTTTATTAATGATAAAACACAGCTTTATCCCTCGGCAAATCCACATAAATGCAGACTCAAGCATTAGTATTACAGGATCTCAGATGATTTCCAGCTTTGATTTTCCATTTCAGAGTTTTTACTAGGTTGACAACCTTAGTATTAATAATGAAAAGTGGGAGTTTTATTAATCAAACATGTTCAGCCACCCAAACATGATTAAAACTTGATAAAATCTTATAGTGCAAATGCTTAAGGAACTGGAAATATTTTCATGAAATATTGATTTAAAGGTAAGTGAAGTGTTGAGAAAATGTCTAGCCCCCACTCCCGTTTTCTTAGAATATGTAATCCAACAATATAAATCATAAACAGAGTTGCCCTGACATTTATAAGATTATGGACCAGTCTCCTGCCTGTCCATTTAAGTAGCTAAATTCTAAGCAGTTTTGGACATCTAAAGCTTTGGTTTATGCTTCCAAGATATTTCATCCCATAAGTAAAACAAGAAAGAGTGGAAATAATAAAAAATTGTGGAAATATATTTATATTGAAATAAATAATTTTGAGGAAGAGGACTAGTTAAGTTTAAACTGTCCTCACTCCACCTGTGTAAGGTCACCCTGTGAGTTAAGGCATGCAAGGGAGAGCTTGTATCTTAGAGTTAATTAATCCAGCATGACAGCTTTCCAGGGAAAATACCTTGCCTCACTCTGTGTTTGAAAAGTTTGTGGGCCCAGTCCAGGCTCCTTCTGGTCAGGAGATCACACTGAAGGTGAAACACAAAAATGCCCTGTAGGTCCAGGAGCAAAGAAATCCTCTCTTCCAGGTCATTTTTTTCTCCAAACTTAATTAATCCAAAAGCATGCCTCATTCAGTGATTTTGCTTCATTACTGTTAACAGTTCATTAATAAATGCATAAAACAAACTTAAAAGTTTCCAAAAGAAGACAGAGCTGGGGGGAAGGCCAGACAAGAAAATTTCTGTGGTAGGAAATGGAGGCATACAGTGTAGGAAAGACGGGGGCACGGGGGAAAGGGAGACGGGAGGGACGAGGAGACTGGGACTGGGATGAGAAGCTGGTGAACTCGTGCTGGAGCCGATTGCATAAAAGTTGGAAGAAAGAAAGTTGGAGCTGTGAATGAGAAAAGGCTTTGGACAGAGGCAGAATATATTAAGCTTGGTGGAAAGGCTACATTGCTGTTCAGAGTCTGGAATCGCCTCCAAGACCCTCAGATCTCACCAGTTCTCTGCTGTCAACAAAATGCTTATGAACCCATGGCAAAACATCTTTGTTTTGTCCTTTTCTGGAATTGGGTGCTAAATGATCATAGACAGTATCAATCACTGAGCTCAGGTATCCACAGGGCTGCAGGACAGGCTGCAAATAAAGTTAGGAAAGAAAATGTTCAGGGGAACCTTTTTTCAATCAGAAAGTGGATAGATTCGATAGAGGCAAAAATTTGGATGAAAATCAAGAAACAAGGCTGCTTATTTTTTCACAAACAAACAAAGAACCTCCTAAATGCAAGAACCACAAAGCTTTGACCATTTTGGCTTTTGTCATTCATTGCTATCTGGAAGGAATTGCCAAAAATGTAATATTCCATGTTGGCAGGGCTTCAGGCTTTGTGAGACTTGATAGGTTCCTGCAGCGAAAATCAAGGCAATCTGTATTAAGAATGCACTGCTCTGTACTGAAAGACCCTTGCAGAACAGAGGGAACAAAAAAAAAAGTTTTCAGTTCTTAACATTGTAGTCTCCTGGTTTTGACGTGAACCTGTTTAAAGAATTACCCTATACAATCACTGCAAGAGAGAACGTGAACAGCATCACTTAGCAGGACAGGCTAACAGAAGAGAACTACACTTTTCTTCAAAGAAGTTTTACAAGGGAAAAGATGTACAGCCAACAACTGAAAAGAGAACATGCCAGAATTAGAGCTTTAGATTTAGTTTTAGATTTAGAGCTGTTCTTGCTTATATCCATCCTATTTGATTACATTAGAAATATCATAGGTGGATTATAGCCTTCAGATCTTGGATTGCCTGGCTGTAATAAGCAATAATCCTGAATTTCTTGGCCTCCACTTCACTTTTTTTCTTTTTAAATCTGAATTATTATAGGGTTGTATAGAAATCCATTCAAGGATGGAATAGATGTTAGAGTATCAGTTATTACTGAAGTTCATTACTTCAAGATTGAGAGGGTGGGATGACAAGGCACAATATATATACCAAGTTTAAGCAAATCATAATCTTAGAATTTTGAGCTGTTAACTTCATATATTGCTTCAGGCCTACAGCAATCTTTTATGTTTATGTATTTTCATATCTGTGGATCTGTACCAAAAATGTTTTTATAGTACTGTCTAGTACATTAAATCATCCAGGCCTTGATTAAAACCACTTAAAATTAATAATTCATGGATAGTATCATAAAAGATATCATGAGAATAGGAAGATATTTCTGAGTGCTCATGGGAACTAATTATGTTTGCCATTTCTGATGGAGACATGCATGCTATCTTGCAAGAGTATAGGTCACTCTGGCTGGTATTTAGAAGACAGTATTATTCATCGGTCCCATTGGCTTTATCAGAAAGACATGTTTAATGATTATTTTAAAGAACAAATTGCATTTTCTGACATTAAAATTCAATGTATAGAAAACTCTTGAAGTGGTAATTTCCAAAGCAATTCGTAAATTAAGAGGGAGTATGCTAGAGGAAAAAAATTGTGTGATAGGTTGAGATGGAGAAAAATTGCGTATATCACTTTGTTTAAAGTAGGAAAAGAATAATAATACAAAAAATAATGAAACAGAAATTAAGACTGCCTGAGGATAGGTAGCTCCAGATGAAGTAAACCAGGTAGAAGAAGGTTGATTCAAGGAGGAAGTGGTTAGAGGTTTCATAATTTAATTTAATTAATTTGAAGATATTCTCAGAATAAGAAGGCTTGGGGGTTTTTTTTCAGCATTTTAGTTATTTAAACGTGCTGTTTCCAAACTAGCCAAAGCAATTAGTTTATGTCAATCATTAATTACAGTACTTGCCAAAAATAACAGTTTGAATCAAACCAGGTTACAAATCACACTAAGAAATCCTTAAACAGTGGAACAATTTTCTTCTTTTTTTTTTAAGGTAAATTTTCTGAAAGTCATGAGCTCTAAGGCTGCAGTATTCTTTGCAAACATTTTCACAGATGACCTGTGCATCCCTGAAAACTCTGGGAAATGCTGACCAAATGCATCTACACATAAAAAAAATAAAAACTCAAGGCGGTTCTCATAGATGATCTGTCATTTTCCATTTGGTATTTTGGTATTTATCATTATGTATTGTCCTTGCAGTAAAAATACATTTAAATATTAATGCAAAAGCAACCTAATTGCATCACAAGTGATTCTTCAGGCTCTTTCAAGCACTTTAGTTTTACCAGTGTGTCCCATTCATTTTCTGACAATTTACACCTGCTGTTAGTATCGCATTAGAATCTTATTTATGTACAAAGACCCAAAGTTTGCCATAACTGGTTGGTAGTGCCATAGAAACCTCATTCTTTCTAGGGACTAAACCATGTAGGGGCTTAGCACAATAGCCTCTTACCCAAGCAGTGCACAAGTGTGATTATTCCCATTATTCCTATTGCAAGCGTACTGCACAGCCTGGTACAAATTGGAGATAATGCACAGCAGAGGTCTGGATATAGAATAAAATTACCAGTAGTCAAGACTCAAATAATGTAGTCAAAGAAAGAGCACACTGAGGGAAAACTAATCGTAATATCCAAATACTCAAGCTGTTTGCTTGAAGCATTATGAAAGTCTTATGTGGAACATCTTGTCATAGTCAGGCTCATCAATAAATGCAACAGTAATTGATCAATGGTAACTCAGTTCCGGAAGGCACTTCTCATTCAATAAGGTATAATCTACACATAGGAATATGCTCTCCTTGTAAAGAGCAGTAACAGGAGGAAAAAAAAAAAAGGGGGGGGAAAACAGAAAAAAAGGGAGGAGAGAAAGGGATAGGCATGATGTCTGGTTCTTTCCCCAGGGTTTTTTTGAAAGCACTTTTTATTGGAACAAATGCACACAGCAAAGCAAACTTTATCCCTTGCTGACAGAAACTCCTTGCTGACAGAAACTCCTCAAGCACCTATTTACACAGTGCCAACCTCTATTCTGGGCTAATCGAATGCTCTTCTTAAACATTGTATATGTTGCAAATCACTGAACTGTCAAAAGCTAGTGTTCAGTAAGCAGGTGCTGACAGCACACATTCAGCCATAGCTCTTGGTTACAGCACCCTTCACAGAGTGAAACTTAAGACTAGTCTTCTTCCTTGAGCCAGCTCTTCCCCTCAGGCTGATGCCTGCTAAGCATCATGAATATTAATTGTCTTGCTGATACCTGTGACCAACCTGTGTAAATAAGGTACTCCAGTCTGTCTGGTGGTTTCTAAAATCAGTAATTTTACTTGGGAGAAATATGAAAAACTTGTTTATGTTTTTTTCCCAACACGGACTGCTGCTCAGGTAGCTCTTAGCCAAAGTAGGTCTCAAATGTGATGGCTGTTCTGTATGTGGTTAGATTGCAAAGGTGTGTATAATATTTAAATGGGACCCTAACAATTTAGGAATTTCCTGATTTTCCTTCTCACAGGGCTGAATCACATCTCCCCAGCTGTTTATTTCTAACACATTACCATTTTGTACATGTGGTGTTTTCTCCCTATATTTCATTCAGTTTCAACTTTGGAAGCAAAGCGTAGGTCAAAAAGACTGCTGGCTGTGAAAAAAAACCCCAAAATCAGAGGCTTAAATTAAGACTGCCAGTGAATTTTTTTGGCTGCCTCTTGGGTACCTTATTAAATATTTTTGCAGTCCTAAGACCTTCAGAAATGGAAACATTCATTCACTTTCTTCTTCAGAGGACTTAATTTCAGTGAAATGTAAATAATGTAGGCCCCATACTCTTTTCACTAGGTGACCAGTACTGACAGATTCTATTTGCATATGTAAAACTAATGTACATAGAAGAAAACTCTCAGAAGTGTCTGTTGGTCAATCTGCGGAGTGCACAGACCCATGAGGGACCTTGCATGCTGCACACACCCAGTAGCAGTGGTCCCAAAGTGACCCCACTAAAGACTGGCAATCCATCGGTATTAGCAAGGCATTCATAGTGTTGCAACATGGGCTGGTGCCAGAGCATGCCACACTTCGAGCCTCTCTTGTGCTCATCCAATTACTTTGTAAATATGTGGCCTAAGTGACTTAAAAACCTGTACCTCATTGATTTCCAATAGACTGAAGTGATTTTGAAAGTGTTATGACTAATATTTAGGCTGCAGTCAGCAGAAGACATCCACTGGTCTAGAGTTCACCCCTGGTTGTTTAATGAAAGCAGGGCATGGTTACAAGTCACAGGCCTGCGAGGGCCAGCAATGAAGACTGTTCTTGCAGAAACAAGCAGTGCCAACAGATGTACGCAGGAATGACAAACTTCCAGCCTACAGCCTTTCCATAGTTACTATGTTCCATCAGTGTAGCTCTTCAAATTTTTAACTGAGTCCTTTCACATAAATGAAACCAACTTAGCCCTTTCATAGAATCATAGGATCACCCAGGCTGGAAGATCGAGTCAACCATTAGCCTAACATTGCCAAAACTGCCACTGAAACATGTCCCTAAGCAGCACACTGACACATCTTTTAATACCTCTAGAGATGGTCATTCAACCACTTCCCTGGGCAGCCTGTTCCAAAGTTTAATAACCTTTTCTGTGAAGAAATGTTTTCCTAATATCCATCCTAAACCTCCCCTGGTGTAACTTGAAGACATTTCCTCTTGTCTTATTGCTTGTTACTTGGAAAAAGAGACCAACTCCCACCTCGCTACACCTCCTTTCAAGCAGTAGTAGAGAGTGATAAGGTCTCCCCTCAGCCTCCTTTTCTCTAGGCTAAACCACCTCATTTCCCTCAGCCGGTCCTCATAAGACTTGTGCTTTAGACCAGCTTCACCAGCTTCATTGCCATTCTCTGGACACACTCCAGCACTTCAATATCTTTCTGGTAGTGATAGGCCCAAAACTCAGCACAACCTCACCAGTGTCAAGTACAGAGGGACAATCACTTCTGCAGTCCTGCTGGCCACACTATTTCTGATACAAACCAGGATGCTGTTGGCCTTCTTGGCCACCTGGACACACCACTGGCTCATATTCAACCAGCTGTCAACCAACACCTCCTTTTCTGCTGGGCAGCTCCCCAGCCACTCTTCCCCAAGCCTGTAGCACTACATGGGGTTGTTGTGACTCAAGTGCAGGACCCGGCACTTAGCCTTGTTTAACCTCAGCTCATCAATCGATCGGGTCCAGATCCCTCTGTAGAGCCTTCCTACCCTCAAGCAGGTCAACACTCCCACCTAACTTGGTGTCGTCTGCAAGCTGGTGCACTTGATACCTTTTCCAGATCACTGATAAAGATATTAAATAGAACTAACCCCAAACTGAGCCCTGGGGAACACCACTTGTGACCAGCTGCCAACTGGATTTAATTCCTTTTACTACCATTCTTTGGGCTTGGCCCTCCAGCCATTTTTTTTACCGGGTGAACCATATGACCATCCAAGTCATGAGCAGCCAGTTTCGCTAGGAGAATGCTCTGGGAAACAGTGTCAAAAGCTTTACTAAAGTCCGGGTAAACAACACCCACAGCTGTGGCATGAAAACTTAATGTTTTGCAAACATTTTGGACAAAATAACTTTAAATCATGCACTCTGTTTTTTGCTTCTCCATGCAGACTGGATCTTCAGCCACCAGAGCAACACAGTCATTAAATAGTTAAAAACCAAATAGATTCTCCCATATTTAGCCATTTCCAAATTGTTCTCCTCTTACAAATACTTGGTTGAAGTTGCTGAATTTTCAAAGTCTTTGTACTGTTACAGTCATTTAGAATTCATCTCATGTCCCCTTTTAATTTGCACATATCTGAAAAAAAAAATCCTCTTCATGCAGTGCCATTTGAATATGTGATTAATGATGATTCATGGGTTGAAGTACAGCAGGCCACTCCACTCTCTGCAAAACTCATACTTTTTTAGGTAATTGCATGGGTATTTGTAGTTGAGAAAAAACGGAATCTATAGAGTAATAATCAAAAATATTACCATATTCTCTTCAAACAGTTAGCAGAGTTGAAAAATAAATCCATAGTTTGGTCTGGCTTTATTACACAGAACTGTTTTTTCATTTGCCAACAACTAATTAACTTCTGGCATCAATGGATGTTGATATCTTCCTGCACTATAGGTGCTCCACTCTACAGTTAACTATGAATTGTGAATGAAGCATCACGTTCATGTCACTGAACTTACCTTGGCCATCCATTTCTTCAGAATTTTACAGGAGTCCTTTCTTCTCTCTGCAGTTCTTTGTGGTCACTCTTCCTATTCTGGATCATGCAGGGAAGATATAGAAATACATGTAGGCTCTTGCCCAGGACTGAAGAGAATGATAAAAATGTGTTACTAAAAGGTAGTCAAGGATAACGGCTCTATTTCTTCATTTGCAACAGGGTAACATTTTCCTGACAGTCTGTAATTTAACAGAAGCCCCTTAAAATTTCAATGCATGTTATTCTCCTGTAATTTATGTATTTCACACTGCAGTATATCAGATGAAAAGAATTCATCAATAAGCAAAACCAATTCCCTAGAGACAGCAAGGAGAAAAATAACAACAGACTTGGGCTAAATTTCTGATATGATGTCTTTAATAATTATGAGTGAACACTATTGACAGGTTAAAACTAAGTTTATTGGGATTTGAACTAAAAGAAGGCAATGTATCTGATGAAAACTAGTGAAAGTCTGAGCATGGAGTTCAGAAATAAAAAATATTACTCAGAAATGGACAGATGAGAAGTAGTTGGATTTGGATGCAATTTAGGCTGGCTTTTTCATTCATTGCAAATGAACTGGGAAGTACCAAACAGACTGGCAAGCTAATCCAGGAGGGCAGTACACTGAAGAAAAAGGGCTAGCAGGAACAGGAAAAAAAAGGAGTATTTATTTAACACAAAATTAATTTATTAACAGCACATTGGAATGAAGGTATTAAGGGATGCGAAGGAAAAAACTCTGTATGAATATCAGAGACACAAGCTAGGGAAATGAATAAAGGCAATAGGGATGGCTTGTTTATGAATATACATTTGAAAAGGTCATATCAGTGAAATTTGAAGACACAAAATAGTTATTGTTGGGAATGTAAGAAGGACTGATAATAATCTAGTAAGAAAGGCTTGAGTAGGCAAAGAAGGAGCTAAAATAACACTCAGTCATAAGTGGGGTTACTTTTTTCCAGTTGTCAAATGTCTTGGAAGTAAATAAGCGTGAATGCATATGGATCAATATTTTTCTTTATTCTACCGGATAAAACAGAAAACAGAATTCAAGCTTGCATCTGTTACAGACTACCAAATAGCTCTGTAATAAAAAAAAAACCACCCACACCTACCTATAATGTGAAGTGAGAATTAGCTGTGCCTTATCTGAAGGATTATGCTACAAAACTCCTCCTGCAAATACTAGTATTCTTTGGAATTTCTTAGCTGAAAAAGCGTCGTCTGTAGCATGCAGGAGTTTGGTATGAGATAGAACGAGTGTAAAAGATAAACTATTACAGGTTTTTTGAATGCAAGCAGTCACTTACTGGTTTTATGTGTGGAAAATAGAGAACACAATTTAAGAAGGTTATGAAGGTTCTTGAATGAGTCCAGAGAGGGGCAACAAAGCTAGTGAAAGATCTGGAAGGAACATCTTATGGGCAGTGGCTGAAGATTCTGAGTTTGTCAACTTTGGAGAAAAGGAGTCTGAGGGGCAACCTCATTGCTCTTTACAGCTTCTCGAGGAGGGGAAATGGAGAAGGGGATGCTGATCTCTTTTCCTTGGGACCCAGTAATAGGACATATGGGAATGGTTCAAAGCTGCACCAGGGGAGGTTTAGACTGGAAATTAGGAAGCATTTCTGCACTGAGAGGGTGGCCAAACTCTGGAACAGGCTTCCTAGAGAGGTGGTTGATGCCCCAAGCCTGTCAGTGTTTAAGACTGGAGTTATGCCATTCACAACATGCTTTAACTTTTGGTCAGCCGTGAATTGGTCAGATAGTTGGAGTAGATGATAGTTGTAGGTCCTTTTCAATTAAATTATTCTATTCTATTCTATTCTATTCTATTCTATTCTATTCTATTCTAATGTTACCATCCACTTCCCTGGCACAAGCTTACTTAACATACCCTTTAATAGCTTGATAACAATAGTTTAAAGAGCTGAACAGGGATCACTACTGCCTATTTGTGATGGATCCTCAAGGAAGGCTTGACAGGAAATAAAACACTTTCACCGCCCTTTTTTTCAAAAAAAATTAAAGAAAATGACCCAAGTAATTACAGGATTTTCATCCTGGCATTGGTCTCAAGCAAAGCTATGGAACAGCTGATCCTGGAATAGATTAATACAAATGTAGAGGATAGTATAATTAACACCAATAAATATTCATTCTTAGAAACTAAATCCCATCAAGCTGGCTCAATATCATCTTCCAAGCTTATATATTTGTGGTGATATAATGTACCTTTGTAAGACATGTCACTTGATGCAGTATGACATTTTGATTAAGAAGCTACAACGATAAGAAAATCATTGTGACTCATATAAAATTATTAAATTTTGACTACCTGGTAAGATTCAAAATGTAGCTAGAAAAAACATTATTCATCAGGGCCTTCTGTTGAGATGCTGTCTTCTGGCTTCATGCTATTTAATAATTTTTGTTAATGATGGAGAAGCAATCATAACATTAAGGCTTATTGCCTTTATAGGTGACACAAAGGATGAGGGAACAATCAATAATAGATACAAGTCATGATAGAATGTAGTTCAGATAGCTTGGGAGTCTGGATTCAAGTGCTTATAGGCATTTCTGTACTTCAGAACATGCATTCCTTATCAAAGCATGAATTTAGGATTGAAGCCTGTGGATTTTGCTTTCCCAGAATTGGAGACTTACCATTCTCGGTGCTGCAGGTTTGTAGGCTCTGGGACATTTCTTGTCAATTAAGAGTTATTTTAAAATACACTTCTTGTTTGAAGGTATGGCCAAAATACTGATCACAGATTTTGGATATGTATTCAGAGAGAGATTATTGTCTAGAAGAAGGGCATTTATGTTGTCTCTATATGTTATGTTTATGTAGGTGCTGTTGAAATAAGACCTAATTCTGATGGCTGCACTTCAAGAGTAATTTTGAGAAGTTGTGGATTGCACAAAAGATTCAGAAGATTTATTAGAGACTGGAAAGTATTCCTTGTGTTAAGAGGCCATAAATTTTTATCTTGAAGGATTAAGGGTAGTTAAGTACCATCTCTAAATACCTGCATGAGGAAAAGAAAACTGGTTAAAAAAGGATTCTTCAGTCTAGCAAAGATGTATTAAGATTCAAGGTCTGAGGTGATGCTAGATAACTACAGACTAAGAAAAACCCACCTGTTTTCACAGTGAGAGTAGTGAAGCATTGAAAGAACTTCAAGGGTTACAGTGTAATTCTATTGCTGGAAATCTATAAATAAAAATATAAATAAAATATAAATAAAAATAGAATGCCTTTCTAAAAGTTGTTCCACGTTATCCATAACTTTTGGGTTTGCAGCAGTGATTGCTTCAGGAAAATCTCATATCATGCAGAAAGTGAGACCAGATAATCACCATAGCCTCTTCCAGGATGCAACATGATCAACCAGTATGGGCTTCCAACAGTGAGATGCTACTTAAAGCTTTCTAAAGATCACAAGAGCATATGCTAGGGACAACTGAGGTGGACTAGATGTCAGTATGGATAGGAAGAAACAGGTTACCCATTCCATAAGTGGATAAAAGATGTCACAGTACAGTGACAATGGTGAGGCCAAACTCATGAACATTTTAATTGAACAAAAAGAATATGTGGTCAAGCAAAATGTTGCATTTCTATTAGTATTTTTTTTTTAAATGTGTAAAACTAAATTCTGAGGAAGAAAAAAGGAGCATTTTATTTGAAAATGTTGAAATGGGATTTTTTGATAGCTAATTGGAAGCTATTTCAACTGATTTTGGAATTACAAGCTCACCAAATCCATTCCTATGGGACTTCATAACAAACTTCAGTACAAAGAGGCCTTCTCCCAAAAAAAACAGCTGTTGTGAGTTAAAAATTCAGTCTAGAAATAAATGAGAAGTGATCAACACTGACAGATGACATAAACCTGGGGGTTCCCAGGCATGATACGGTGCTTATTAAGAGCAAAATGAATGTGAGAGTCATTAGTGTTGTATATTCTCAGACCTCCTACAGTATTTGGTGCTCTGTGGAGCATGAAGACTGTTCTGTTTGAAAAGCTCCCCATCAATAAATGCCTTTTAAAAAGATTCCTACACAAATGACACTCGTTTTCACTCCTATCATCCTTCTACTTTCACTGACATAAGCAGATATAGTAATTTATTATTTGTTTTTACCTCATGTGCGATTATTCACTTTTATTCTTCAAGCACAAAAGAAAACCTATATATAATAAATATCAACACTTCTTAGGAACTGTGAGTAATGGATGATGCATGCATGTATTTGTATATTGATTTTCTCTCAGATTGATGCATGAATGCAAGCGGAGATTATGTGGGTAACTTTTCTACTGTTAAGGCAGAAATCTAACTGGACTGGTAATCATGGATAGAAGTCTTGCTTATGGTGTTATACATTTTTATGCCCATTATGTGGCTTGATGAAACTGCATTTTTTAGAGGATTTTCCAATATTACTTGTACCTTACAAGAGCCAAATTAAAAATCCATTGTTTTCATTAGTACCCTATTTGAAAGAACATACGAGATGATACTTCATGTTGTAAAACAAAAATGTCATTATGCTTAAATGTAATAGGCCTGAACAGGCTGAGAGCAATTCTGATGCTTGTAATACTGCATAGATGAGTAAGAGGCTACAGCTTCACATAGCTTTTGTTGGAGGCGAGTATTACAGCAGTAAGACTAGGAAGAAGGAATAGGTGTATTTGGCAGGACAGCTTGTATAGGTATAGAAACACATAGTTGTACAAATAAATAAAACATTCTGGATCATGCCACCAAACACCATAATTTCCTTTTCTGTTTTCCAAGGTTTAATTTTTAGGATTAATTTTGGAGGTCAGTTGTGTTCATGGAAGTTGATCCATCTACCGAGCACATTCAAAGCATTCCAGACACTTAACAGAAGACATGGGCTACAGCTGCAGACACTGAAATGGATACAGCTGAATCAAAAGTAGCCATTTTTGAAAATGCCAGTATGGCATATCGGATAGGGTGGATATTGACTAGTCGGTTTCAAATGACTACAGAACACAAAGAATTTAAATGTTGAAACAATAGGTCTTTTATTTATTTAATTTCATTTCCTCATGAAAAGTTCCAGTATACAACCTGTGTATGCCAGGAATTCTATTAAAAAAAAAAAAAATCAATACAAAGAAATTAGATCTTTGAATGAATTCATAGTTTTTCCAGATTTAATACTGAATGCCAAAATCAGAGGGTGAAATAACTTCACTTCCTGGAAACATAGTCATTAACTTTTAAGTGCAGGCAATAGCTCAGTTAACATACCTGTCATTTTACAAAAATCTTTTAAAAATGCTGCTTGCATCAAAGAAAATGAAAGTTCACTGTCTAAGGAAGAACAAGCAGACAAAAATTTTTGAGGGTGATGAAAAGAATTTATAGCTTCCAGTAAAAATACATTCCTCAATATTATATTCCTCTTGTTTTTACACAAGAAAAAAAACAACCCACAACTTAATGTCTTTTAATTTTCATAAGTTGGGGCAAAGTCTTAGTCTTACTTGACTTTAAAAAGTCTGTTGCCTTCAGTCAGCCTGGGATTCGGTCTTTGCTTTTTACACTCTAATCTGTCAATATTTGATTTCTATTATGCGTGCTTATGAATATGTATATACTTATAATTGAACATGATTTCTACAAGCACAAACAATGCTGTTGGCGTTGAGTTTCTCTTTTTCACTGTATACTGGTATAGTAATTTGTCTATGATAATGGGAAACTTAAGCAATGAATTGGCATTCATGGTGTGCATGCATTTCTGGAAAATCTACTGTTCAAGTGTAAGTGCTGAAATCCAGATCTGGGCTATGCTGTACTTGTACATGCACACAGGTTCACACACACACACAGACATGCCCCAATAATGCCAAAGGTAATTATGAAGTCAAAACCAGAGATCTTTGGACACAGGGAGCTTTTTTGTTCTCTGTTTGTTCTATATCTACTATATAAGATCCCTGCCTGCAACCGGACATCTCATACCTATTATGGCAATACGTATAAAAATGACACCTCTGAAGGTCTGCATGCATTTCTTGTGTGATTAAACAGGCAGCTGATGTAGAAATTATGTATGTTTGAGTGCCTTTTACCACTCCAAGAGCAGTCAATTTATTTGGGATGAGGTGCAAACAAGTTTCACTGCTGTACATATGCTCCCATCAAAGCACGTTATCTTGGTTATCTTGGTATCACCATGAAGATACCTAAATGCCAAAGCAGCATAGAGGAATCTAAGTCCTTAAGTGACAGCATGACCTCAACCATTTTGTTCTTCCTTTTGGCTTGGAAGCACTTGTCCTAGAATGCCATGGAGCAAAGATTATTCCTGGAAATGAAAACTTTTGATGCATGATGATTGACACACTTTGGAGATGTCAGAATAAGCTTGCGATAAGTCCTCATCATTTCTTCATTGTTTATAAGGATGCTGAAAAAGATAAAGGCATTTTCAATTATGCTTTCATGACTCTCATTCCTTCTACATTTCTCTTCAAGAGAACTGCAAAATCCTTGTGTTTTCTGTTTTAATAATAGCTCCTTTTGAAGCCAAAACCAGCTGTAAGGGCATTCAGTTGTTTCTTCTACCATTTAGCTTAGTTTTTGGATCTTCCAAAGTTCAAAGCTCATTCATAGCTGGACTGGCTGGAGATCAAGTCATGTTAGGATGGCATAGCAGCTTTGTAGACAGACCAGCTGCTAAGGTGTTAGTAATAGGCAGCGAAATTTAAGAAATCCTGATCCACCTGTTTTTATTTTAGTAATGCTAGTAAGAAGATAGCTTGAACTTCCACTGGACATGTTTCTGAGGGGTTGAGATTATGGCCTGGGATGTGAAGAGGTCTAGTTCACATGACTCTTCTGGCTGATTTGGAAGAAAATTTCTACTCTGAATGAGGCAGGGTTGGGTTTCATATCACAGTCTCTGTTTCTACCTGATTATCAGTTCAGATATTCTTTCTAGATAGTGCAAAATCTGGAACCTGAAACCATCTCTTGAACCTGCAACTTGCACATTCGCAGTTGACACCAACACTGCCATGATAGCATGCATCACTTCCAAAAAATCTCTTGTGAACATTTTGCAAAAACTTCTGTATACACTGACTTTGATGAAAACTTTTTTTTTCAATAGTTTTATTTGTTAGCTGTCTGACCAATGCATTCAACAACAGGAGTGGTCTCCTGCTTGAGCTGATTGTTTTCAAATATTACAGTTCTACCCTGATAAATGTCTGTAAATGAAGGTATTTATACATGCAAGGACATTGTCCTGGATGACTGATAGGCAGTGGCCAAACCAGTAGGAAATTTTTAGCTTACTAAGAAAGCAGATAAACCTAGTTCAGGAAAAAAAATAATGGAGCCTTGGGAAGCAAAGATCAGAAAACAGGTTGGGAGGAAATGAAGAGTGAATGGCAGGATTAAATAGTGTCTGCTCTTGGCTTCTAAATAAAAATAAATTTCTTTATAAAAAAAAGCACTGAAGATTAGAAATTTAGTTTGCTCACTATTAAGTAAATTTACTAATAAGGAAGATGCTTCAGTGTACTCTCTGTGGTCTTGCTGATCAACAAAATAATAATTGTGACACACTGTACGAGTTCTCACTCTAATGACTAGGACTTTTTTCTATAATCAAACTCTCATAATGACATGGATAAATTCTGCCACTCCTCATTATTCTGAACTTCTAGTCATGGACAATTAGTGTGTAACCTTCACTTACATACCGAAATTGCTCTGCATGTGCACTGTAGTTTCGTATTGCAGTCTTTGTAAAGTCATTATTTGTTGAACTTTTTTGTAAGATAATTGGAATTGTAACACTTATTAACCTCAGAGTATAATGACAGGATAAATGAATATGTGTAATAAAATAGTACAGCATGGTTTGAGTAAATAAATTATTTACAGGATATCATTTTATATTTTTTAAAGATTTTCTTAAAATAACCAATTGCACTCTGCTTAAACATGTCACGTTTAAGGGAGCTGTTCTTGGTGCAATGTAGGCAAAATTCTGGAAATTCAGCCAACCATGTCTTCAAAAGACAAAGGAAGTAGACTATAGACTAGCATTGTTCACTAAAATCCACAGCAGTTATTCCTTTAAAAATCATTATTGTTATAAATAGTGTCCTACTTTCAAACTAGAAACTTAGGCTAATGTAAGTCCTATGGGTCACAGACAGTAGTCATCTTGGTTTCATGGGAAGCATTCCTACACTATTCCTGTTATTCCAGATTTGCTGCCTCAAGGAGCATCTTTTGCTCTCATTATAGAAAACTGGTCAGGCACTATTTTGCCTCAAGGTAATTTTCATTATTTTAGTGAATTGACGGTCTGATGGTTCAGTCAAAACTTAGTTTGCCTTCCTAGGAAATTATTTAATCTGTTAAAAATTAGAACTCCTCTCCAGGTTTCAAAATGAAGATTTTTCATATTAGCTATTCCAGTGGTCCCTAGCTAGGCAATCACTGTGTGATTACTTTTAAATCAAGTACTCTGATTTAATGATACAAAGTTTGGAAGGAGGTTTTTCTCATCTTGCCTGCACTGCAGGGCTTTGTCACACAATCAGCCCCAGCCCTTCTTTTAGCAGTGGCAGTAATGGCAAGTGGAGCTCTGAAGGTTGGCAAAGGAGCAAGGAGGCACTGTGCAGGGTTCTTGAAAGCTTTTTCTCTTCTGTGGGCTGCTCATGCCTGCAGGATATACAGAATGAATTCTAGGTCAGGTCTTTTAGAAGAAAGGAGGGTTCTTTGTACACATTATTTTGTGTGTGTAGAGAAGGTCAGAAATGTGTGTACCATGGCTACTTCCCTTTAAGCTGCAGAAAAGTGCTTTTAGATACATAGAGAATAATTACTTCTGGAAGGAGTAATTTAGATAATAATAATAATAATAGTGCAGTTTGTAGTGCAACAATGAAAGTAGCCACAGCATATCCATGCTGGCTCTTCTATATGCAAAGAGACAATTCAGGAATCTCAAGAGAAGCTGACTTGGCTGAGGATAGGAGAACTGAAGTGGTAATTTAGTTTAAAATTGTAATTTACTGTAGCTATTAAAAAAATGCATTTAGTACATATTGTGCAGAAACATGCTTGCCTTTGACAGTAGTCACAACATTGGTGCTTCCAGTCAGGGTTCTGCATTCAGCAGTGGCAATTTCCTCCTCCTACTAAGCATTGCCATCTGCATTCATCGTCTCTTGAGTTGCATCCTCACTAAGCACGATCAGAGTACTGTAGGAGAACCAGCAAACTCTCCTCCTACTTCCACTTCGCATTGGTAATTTCATTGAACTAAACTGTTCTCCCAGTCTCTTGGTATATTATCTGTCAGTGTGTCCCTGTAAGTTAGCATACAGCACAGAGGGTACAGTATATAAGTCCATATGCACAGCTGCTGCCTGTATGACTGGGTCTGCCTTCTTCATTGTGAGGATTTTTGTATGGATCTCAGACAAAAAAATGCAGGCACTCACTATCCTAGGATTTCATCTAGGAAGCAAAGAAGGAAGAAAGGAAGGAAGGGAGGAAGGGAGGGAGGGAGGGAGGAAGGCAGGAAGGCAGGCAGGAAGGCAGGAAGGCAGGAAGGCAGGAAGGCAGGAAGGCAGGAAGGAAGGAAGGAAGGAAGGAAGGAAGGAAGGAAGGAAGGAAGTATAGCAAGCAAAGGAGGAGTTGGGCATGTCCTCAAGGAAGAAGACGAAAGAAGGCAAGCAGGAAGGAAAGAAGGAAGGAAGGAAGTACAGCAAGCAAAGAAGGAGTTGGGCATGTCCTCAAGGAAGAAGACATCAAGTTTAACAATGAAACAAAGGAGGAAAATAACTCAAATACACTTTGAAAGGTTAAGAAGGTTATTATATTCATCTAAAATAACCATAGCACCCTCACAGGAGTGTCTCAATTTAGCTTTCACCATGGAATCAAGGGGTGTGATTGACTTCTTGGATCATCCGTAAGCGTCTACAATGTTTTTGTCTACATCTGAGCCAATCACTCTCCTTTTTTAGACACAGGAGAGAAATGGAAATGTTTTGGGCACAGTCTCCTCCTTCTAAACTATACCTCTAAGATTAGACAAACCATATACTAAAAGTGCCAATTTCTCTTCATTAAATATAGAAAGGAGGCCACAGTGTGCACGTCATCTGTATAATTTACCCTCTAGATGTCTAAAATCAAGGCAAACGAATCCTGCCTGAAAGATACTGAATCAGTTCATGACCAAATGTGATGATGTACTCTCTATGTCATTTAATCTCTGCCTCAGTTCAAGTGTGCAAAACAGTTGAAATGTGCGATAATTCTCTCCCAATCTCAGTTTATTGGCTTTATTTCAGAGACCTGGAAGCAGTGACTCTACCTTACTTTCCCAGAATCTTACTGCCCAGTATCTAGCCCCATTCTCATTTGCTGTGCTGGATATTACGATCATACTATTCAGGGGAGCAGTGACCTGTGTGTTTACTTGAATTGTGTGTCATATGTCACTGTGCACAATTAGAAATCTCTGGATTGCTTTGTTTTATAGCATTCTCAAGCAGTTTATCCATAGATGTGCAGTGCTAGATACAATAACTGAGTACGGGAAATGAAAAGGCTCAGCACATTTCCTATAGTCTTTGAGTTCCCTTTTTGTTCATCCTTCTGCCTTGACAGTGTTTGAAACATTATAACTTTTTTCCATGGTTCTTGGGTTGGTTCTTGTCAGTAGAAGCACTGGTTAACACAGCCTCTGACTCCTTACACCTGTTTCAATGAAATGTTCTCAGTTGCTGAGGTGTAAATCTTTCTTTGTTGCAGAAACCAGACCAGGAAACTGATGTAGTCTAACTATAAGCCAGCAAAATCAATGGTTCTAACCCACGTCAGTTCCCTTGTGCCATTTCCTGCATGGAGAAAAGTGCTGGGGATTAGTGGAATGAAAATAACCCTTAGCCCGTGAACAACCCACAAGGCTCACTATGTCATGACGTACTGCAGTATTTCTTACTTGTAACAGAAGTGAAGTCTTTCATTAAAGCTCTGCCCCATAATGCCAAATACACAAGGATTTTGAAATGACTGCCCAGCTTCTTGGGGTCACATGATTTTTACTGGCACAGTACTCTTGAAAATGTACACATTCCTCTAACAGAGGCATGATGGAAGCACCCACAGGCTTACCAACCTCCTCCAAATATATCTATATGAAACCGGTGTACTTAACACAGAAACTTTTCCTTTTGATTCGTTGTTCTAAGTTTCTCTCCCCAAATTCAACCCTCAGATTTTTGTTTACCTTTGACTGCCTAGCTTATGGTAGTTCATTCATTTTGCAGTGGCCTTCAAGGATTCTTTGGATGGAAGTTATTCTTACTGAATTAATTTATTTTCTATGTAATATTTAGTTATAGTCGAAATATCAACCATATTAAATGCTTTTGTTCATATGCTTCCTGTTACTAGAAGACTAAGCTTTAATTTGTCTGAACTCCTAATAAATCCGCTATGCCTCTGCTTGGGTGAGTAGTATGTATGTTCCTTGGGGGATTAGTCCCTCTGTGCTACTAATTTCTTCACTCTTCTGATGGTTTGCTGTAAGAGAACATACTTACCTACCTATTGCAAACAATACCTTCTGCAAATATTGTATTCTATGAAGTCAAGGCTTGCAACAAGAAGCAATATAATTTATTAGGTCAAGTCTTATGTAGTCTGACAAAACTCCATAAAAGTTCTCAGGCATATAAACTCTTCTTCACATCTGAAATGGAAGCAACATACTTCAAACAAAGTAGAGAAATTGGTCTCGGTTCAGTTTCATTAATGCTAATCACTCTGATGGTCTGAGAGAAAAGGATAGTTAAAATCTGTGAAGCTGAGGAAGCTGTTAGTAAGGAGAGAGGTGATAAGGTCAGTAGCCTCTACTGAGTAGAGACAGAGGGACAGATTATTATCCCCTGTGAAGTCACAAGGGTTAGCAGAAGAGATACTGTGAAGAAAATCATGTAACGTGAGGTAAACTAGCCTCTTATTGAGCTCTTGATTTCATGATTCTTAGTATCCAGCAGGATAATAAGCTTTATATCCAGGTTCACCTTCTGAAGGTTTACAGATACTACAAGTGACCACAACTGCTTTGAAATGGTGGAATGCTGACAGACTCTTGACTTTTAATGATGTGTCCTTTAAAAGCATGCAGTCTGACCTCTCTCACCAGCATTGAGGCTCTAGTGTCTATAAATGACTTCTTATGTAAAGACATACGCCTGTGCATGCTATGCTTGCTATAAAGACCCTAATTCATATTTCAAAAGACAATAGAAGTCACTCAGATCTGAAATTAGGGCAGGGAAGATACAGCTTGCAGAAGGAGAGATTTTGTGTGGGCTGGTTACAGAAGCTGGTGAATGATAGTAGCTTCGTATTTGTAGCCATGGAACCATTCAGAAATATCCTCTGGAAAGCCAAGATGCCTTTCAAAAATTTACTCATCCAGAATGATTACTGAGAGCCTCTTCCTGTCCAAATAGGTCAACATTTCCACAGAGACCTAAAACTAAAGGAAATTAAAATAGAAAGGTTTTTTTCAGTTCTATTTTACATGAGCATTGCTGCACAGATGCTCTTGAAACACTAAGAAATATTTCATACGCAGTGTTATTATGAAACTCAAAAAATTAGCAATTCAATGAACAATCATCTGTATCTCACCACAATATCATTTTATTTTCTTTGCTATTATTGCAGGTGATTATGTAGTCATGACTATATACTTCGACTTAAGTAGAAGAATGGGATACTTTACTATTCAAACATACATTCCCTGTATATTAACAGTTGTTCTTTCCTGGGTATCCTTTTGGATTAAAAAAGATGCCACACCAGCAAGAACAGCATTAGGTAAGTTGTTAATAATTCCCTTTTCTGCTTTTTATCTTTTTTTTGGTAGTTCCTACACTATCATTTGAAAATGTCATCTTCCTTTCAAAGAGACCACTAGCTGTATGCTGTGGATTATTGCCAGCATGTCTTGCAGACCCAGATCTACTTATCACTGAAGCCTCTGGTTTTCTGCCTTTAACAGGATAATTAAAAGTAAACTACCCTGACCCTTTGGAATGACACTGCCACCTATTTTGCATAATGTTCTAAAATTAATGTCTGTCTCCTTTTTCTCACTATGATATTTTAGTGACATTTTTGAAGAATAAATTAATTGCACTGCTGGCTTCCTTCCCTTCTGAAATTTTCCCCCATGGGGCATTATGTCTTATGTATACAGAAAACTGTGGGATATAATAATATTAACTCATTCAAAGTATTTTAGCTTGCATACTTGAAGTTAAGAGCCACACTAGGTGTATAGATATTTTTCATAGATTGTGGAGATTTATGTTGGTGTAGGTTTTCCATCAGCTCATTCATGTCAGGACCAGCATGTACATTTTGGCATTGTGCTTTAGGATACACTTAGAAACGTTGACCATTTATTCTTATGTCTATGGGAAAACCTGCAGGTTTTGCCAGCACTGAGGGCATAGGGCTACATAATAGTCAATTATAGGAGTACATCGGAACTGAAGGAAAAACATTTTAATCCACACTGTGGTTGCCAGGGCTGCAAATACAAACTGATTCAGAAATCTACCAGTCAAGCAAAAAGGGGAGACTGTCTCAAGGTTTATGTGTCTGTTTCCAAGCGTAGAGGTTACCACTCCCCGTTATTCATTGCTTCCTCCTGCTGGAGTCTGTCACTATTTCCAGTCAACCAGATGGGCCCTATAAATCATTTCAATTTGAAAGAACAAATTATTAAAAACTGACTTGCTTGACTTTTTGGACTGAAACCAGATGGGAAGCATTCATAGGAGCGACTGAGTGCCCAGGTTTGGGAGGGTGATACTGCTGTGAGGAAAGAGTGGAGAACAAGGGATGCAAACAGGTTGGAGGACACATGAAGACAGCTTGCAGCAGGCACAGTGTTCACAAGTGCTGCTGAGTGCTGGCAAGCCTTTATTCAACCACAGTATAGGTGTACAAACCACCTCTGTCTCCCACTCCCCTAAACACCTGACCAGTGGTCATGAGGACTTCTCAAACTTTTTAATCCAAGTAATTAATCACTTACCAGGAATGACGGTTACTTGTATGCGAATCCACTTCTCTTAGCTCTTTTCCAAACACTACGTAGAGTTGTTCTACTTGATCTCAGGAGGAAGACAGCTTGTTTGACAATGCAGCGTTTATACAGTTGTTCAAAATGACATATCTTGTTTCTCTCTGTCTCACCTGCACTAATAAATCTAAGCAACCACCAGTTTTGAGGGTACTGCGGTTTTTAGCATAAACCCCATGAAAATGAAAATAATAATAAAGTGCTAAAGAGTCTTTGAAGCCCATTCACACTGAGTGAGATTTTAGCTGCTAAGTATCGCAAACATGTCCAGAAGTCTGATCCCATTTTCTAAATCTTTCAGTCATACAAAAAACATACAGTCATCTATTCAGGGTTACAAGGCCCAGGTTACAAACATTTTTCCTCCCAAAACTTTTAATGCTTCAATACCTTTATAGTAACTTTCAGCTGAATGACAGAAGAAATACGTTACCAAAAATATTCTCTAAGTGTAACTCTCTCACTAGTCACAGCTTTATTTAAACAATGAAGATATATGCCAGCCATTCTTCTTATAATCCTTAGGCATCTTCCTTGGGGGAAGTTGTATCAACTTCAATTCTTAGTGAGTGACAAGAGGCATCCTTCCAAACTGGGAGCAGCTCAGAGACTTGGAGCTATGCAGCAGGATCAGCAGAAAGAAAAGTATCAGAAAACCTGTAATAAGACAACTCCATGACTTGTTCACACTTTACAGATAATACTGCATTAAAACTCATTTTGTGTGAGATCAGCACAAGACCACAACCTGCTGGATTTGCTCCAGGAATTTGTAAAATTAATAAATGTAGCACTTCTGACCATTATAAATCATGTGGCATCACTTGCGTCCAGTTCTCTGACGTTATTTTCCAAGAAAGGAATATTCAGTTGTCATTCCTTTCATGTGAGTGTCAAAGTGCCGTTAGACTGTAGCTCCAGCAACACAACGGACCCTAAGACTTACAGTTATTCTGTGACCCACTCCAGTTCCAGGACAGCACAAAGATGACACAAAGGTGAGGCCAGAGCAGCTGTATGACTGCCTGTTCCTGGCTGTGTAGACTTACTTCTGATGGCCAGAAAATTAAGCAATAAAATCATAGAATGGTTTGGGTTGGAAGGGACCTTAAAGATCATCTAGTTCCAGCCTCCCCTGTCATGGGACACCTCCCACTAGACCAGGTTATTCAAAGTCCCATCCAGGCTGGCCTTGAACACCTCCAGGGATGGGGCATCCACAACTTCTCTAGGCAAACAGACCCCTACCGTATTTCTCTGCTGAAATCCTTTCTTTTTAAATTGGGTGATTCAGTGGAGATAAAGAAGGATTGACCATGCTCCATCTTTTTTAACTAGGTCCATCTGTGTGCGTAGAGTCACATACCATCCATTTGTGTTATCCTTCATAATGCTTAAGAGAAAAATGAGAAAAGGCATTTAATAGTTTGCATTACTAATTTTTTGGAAGCAGTTTTCATACCCTGTCCCTGAGGGAAGTTCCTCAGACCACACAGCTCTGTTTTCCAATTAACACGGAAGTAGGTTAGATCACTAGTCACAACAGTGTGACTCTCTCTGCCTCACTCCCTCAACCAGAGGGAACTTCAGATAAAAACTATATTCATATACTGAGGTCATGAATTTGAAGTAAGAACATACAAATGAGATGTTCCAAGGCTGTGATTCTGTGATTCAATGGCTATTGTGACTAACTCCTACAAATCTGATGAAGAATTAAATTGCTAGGCTAAAATATAATATTTTATAAATAAAATCAAGTAACAAGAAAATAATATATACATGAATCATCTCTTCTTGTGCAAATTGTCTTGTTGCTCCCTAAAGGGCAGTGGCCTGTTGACTCTTGGGTAGCAGTAAGCAGATGTTCCCAGTTTACTGTAGGTCTGCTTGTATAACACAACCTATAAATCTGTCTGAACAACAGCTCACATCCACATTTGGATAGTGGCACATGGTGAAATTGTGAGTAATACAGCCAAAGGCAAACTGCTGAAATTTTCCTGCTAATTACTTGAAATGAGCTGTAGACTCAGTGCACCAAACCTGCCTCAAGTATAGCTGCATTAATGTAAAGGGCTAGCATTAGGGAAATATTTTAATTTCTGAATTTAATGAGTAATTTCCTAAGCTATCGACAACTACTCACAGATACATGAAGGACAGGTTTCGCCCCTTTCTCAATAACAGTAAGTAATAAGCTATTTCTGTGCTGGAAAAAATGTAAATACAATTGGGGTATTTATCTGTGAGGGAAAAATTAGACTATAAGTATACTTTCAGCAGAACTGTCCAGTTTTTTGTTAAAAAACTTGGCATCATAGCTCTGTTTTCACATGTTTTTTGAGGTACTGAGGCCCAGAGTGGCAACATGACTCAGTTCAGGTCATCTGAAGAGTCAGTAGAAAACTGGGAATAGAAGTTGAGTGTTGTATGAGAACTCTGTGTTTTCTGATCCCTGGGTATTCTGTCCTCTGTTCAATGAGGGGGGGGGGGAAGGGGTTTTTGCTGCTTTTGCTTATCTCTAGTAATCAAAATTATCTTCTCCCAATGCTCAAAGTCAAGAATAGCCAGCAAGTGTCTGAAGAAAAGTTATGATCTGTGAAAGAATAGTTTGTATTCCTTGAAGATGAAGGGAGGAAGTAAACCGAAGCTTTTATCCCATTTTCCCCCTGCTTTTTCAAAATGGGTATAACGTGATGTGACTAGGCAGTTATTACAGAGCAACTTCAAACTGCACTTTAAAACAATACAGTAGGTATTAAGGCCAGCAGTATGTTGATGTAAAAGATACAGTTGATGTCTGATAAAAGATGAACATTGCTCTCCTTGTCATTCCATTTTAAGCTCATTTGCTAAAAAAACAAGGAAATTATCAAAACAGGTGTCACACTAGAAAGGTGGAGAAATTAAGTTTATAAATGAGTGATGGCATAGTACACATTTTCCCCAGCGTTTCATCAATGTACTCTTAGGAAAATAAAAAATGAGCCTCACTGACCAAAATGTTTCTAAGACTGAAGCTTCTGCTACCTCACTTTGCATACTGTAGTCCAGTAAGCAGCTTTCAAACAGTAAAAAGTTTATATATCTGTTTAGGGCAATGATCTAAAGTTTAAAGAGTTCTCATGCATTATGTATCCCTGCATCATTTGATCTCCCAGACAGCCCTTTTTGATTTATCAAATAGCATCTTTGCTATGGAATTTGCTCAGAGAATATAAATGTCACAAAACGGTATTTATACACAAACTTGTAAGCTCCCACTTACACTCTTCTACCTGAAAAATCTGAAGCTAGGTTACTTCAAAGCTGATATTAAAATTCTGTTGAAATAGTTTGTTCAAGAGCATTGTGAATTTCAATAACAGATGCAAAGCTCACTTTACCACACGAGCCTCCCCAAAGTGAGAGACTTAACAATTTCATCTGGCAAGGCTTATTGCATTTGAAACTACTCAACAAACTGAATTTTCTTAGCATGAGAGATAAAATGAGCTAAGGGAAGAGAAACTAGATATTCTCTTTGGAAATAATGGGTGCTGGCATTTGTTCATATATGTGCATCTGTATTTTCCAACTTTTAAGTATATAGGAATACATATCCATCATCATACACCTTCTTTCTGTTTCCTCTCTGTATATATCCCCATATAACTTATTTTAATATTTTAAAACTTGTGTCGATGTGTCAGATGTAAAATTGATTTAGTGGGTAAAATTTTTATTATTTCAAAAACTCATTGCTTGTTTGTGGTGTGATCTGGAAACCAAGTCCCTGCCTCAGCTTAAATGAAGAATGATGCTTTTCTATTGGATTTCATGTCATAAAAATATTTTGTATAAATAATAAAAGTCAAAATGTGTTTGTTTTACCTTTGGATGTTTCCGCCTATGTGCTCAGCAATGTTTTTTCATGGCTTTGCTGTAATTTGAAATGAATTGTATAAATCAGAAAATATGATGGCTTGTGATAACATTAAACTTTCCTTTCCCCAGGGTTTTATGTTCTGGTAGCAAAGTGTGATTTGTTGTCAAAGAGACTGAGGATGCACACTATTCATATCTTAAAATGAAAATAAATCTTACACCATTGATTGCTGTGTCTATAAATTTAGTGGAACCTACTTTCTTTCAATCAGCTAAAATTAGTCTGGAGCCATCCAAAACTCCCAGATTTTGTATCGGTGAGACATTTGCAACATGATTTACTGGGCTGGTTTTGCTTAGTTGTCACCTATTGCTTCTAGGTTTTCATGGTCTCAAGCATGATTCAGGTAGGCATTTCAAATTTTGGTTAAGGCATGGATATAGCATTTAGGCTGAGCTGAGGACTTCTGTATTTAAGCACAGACACTAATGGCAATTTTTCTTTTACTTTTCTGCCTTCTTGTCCATAGTCACTTTGGCAGCTGGCAGTCATTTCAGACACTTGCACAATACCTCTTGTCACAAATAATACAAAGTTATACCTCCATTTCAGTAAAAATAGAGGAAAAATATTACATTGTCAATACAGCATTCAGTAGAAAAATTGCAGACCTTTGCAAAAAAAAAAAAAAAAAGGTTTTGAGCACTGCAAGTGGTTTTTTTTTCTTTTATTTCTTCTTATTAATAAAAAACTGTCCTAAAGTAATCTGAGATCCTTTCACAAGATGAGCAGGAAATGAAAACATTCCCTAGAGTCCAGGTAAAAAGGACATTGTATATTGTGTTTGAAGAAGACTTTAGGCTTTGAGGAATTTTTTAAAGGTAGTAAAATACTGAGAGCTGCTTTTTGTTTTGTTTTGATTTGTTTTGTTTTGTTTTTGGGTAGTGGACATTTAAGAAATTCAATTATTTATTATTCATTGTAGAAGAAAGTTGAGGACCAGGCAATAATATGCCTGCTGGCTCTTCCAAGGACTTTCTGAAGATTTGAATAGGGAGGGGTATTCTTGTGAATCTCTGTGGTTTCTATCAAATGCTACAAATCAGAGATGGGCATTCCTTCATAAACAGAGAGTAGTCAAAAGTAATCCACAGATATTTCTTTCTCTCCAGAGTGTCATTTGTGAGAAATAATTTTACTATAAGGCATAATTTCAGTCATCCCCTGCCATTTCAAACACTGTGTACCATTGCAAAATATCACTTTGACTATAAAAAGAAAGATTACCTTATGGTTATGTTGTTTTTAGAGCAGGTTCTCTCTTGAGGCTTATTTGAGTGAGAGCTTTATTTTTCTTCCTGAGCCATTGAGGAGTTTTATTTTTTTCCTTAAGAAGGCCTGCAGTTCATAAGAAATTATTAAAAACATCAGTCCAAAGCAGGAATGAAAAGACTTCTATTCCTCAGGCATGAATGAAGAGAAATTATATGAGTTACCAGCAGCCAAATAACTGATACCCCATAGATTTCATTCTAGGACTGGTTTTATTGTTTCAGGATATTTCACACTAAGTAATTCCCCTTATATTCATTATTGCTAAATCAATCTAAGATGTGGTGCTTTGTATGAATTAAAAAGGCTATTTCCATTAAAGTTATATCTGAAGTTTGTATAAGAGGTTGTTTTCTCTTACACAGAAGGAAAATAGCAGTGGAGGACTCCCAAGGAAGCAGAGGTGTGAAGACATATTTTTGAAATTCCTAGTCAGAACTTTGCAGCAAAATTTCTTTTCTTTTTCCCTCTCTTTTTTCTTTTCTGAACACAAAATTTTTCATGACAGCAGAACTGCTGTGAAAAAGACCACGTTTTCTTCACTGTTTTCTATGTTTCTTATTTTTTATTCTGGGTTTAGCTCTTTTCTGCTTTATACTTTCCTTCAAAAAATTCTTCATTCTCTCCTTCTCTCTCACTCCCATCTCCAACCTAACTAGGAGCAGAAGAAGGAAGAGATCAGGAAAAACATACTGAGAGGCATGGGAATGTCACTTCTGCAAAGATGAATATAAACAGATGAGGAAATCTTTGTTTACAAACTACTGGTGGTTCTACTGGTGTTATTTTTCATTATTTTTATACTAGTAAATGAAATTAATGAATTATTGGAATACCCTTTGGATTTCTGTTTTGTGTGGGTTTGTATGTTTTCCAGATTCTTCTGCAAGATGGAGAAGTGATGTTGCATATAATTAAATCAAGTTTCTCTCTGCAGGCATCACCACAGTATTGACCATGACAACTTTGAGTACCATTGCAAGAAAGTCATTACCCCGTGTCTCATATGTCACCGCTATGGATTTGTTTGTGACTGTATGCTTTCTATTTGTCTTCGCTGCTCTGATGGAGTATGCAACCCTCAACTACTACTCAAGTTGCAGGAAACCAAACTGTACTAAGAAGAAAAAGTCGGTAAGATGGGAGCAATTAAATTTGTTTTCTAGCACATGTCTGGCTCAGACAGCAGAGAATCACCCAATGACAGCCTATAATCCCATGATACTCTACTCCTCCGAGCTCTTCCCAGTTTGTGGTGCGATCTGCCCTGAAAGCTGATGGAAAATAGTTACCCACAGTAACAGCAGAAGCAATTATGTGCCTGTTGAGGGAGGTCTGTTCCTAACAGAAGCAGCCTGCTGACCATGAGGCAGCAACCCTGCCTACGCCTCTTTTGTTCTCCAATTACTGTGCTGGTAGTCATAAAGGACTCCCACTGAAACAGATTGCATAGCGTGTTATACAAATACAGGCACATCAATGTATATTCAAATGCATCTGCTATTTCATGGCTTATCAGGTCTAGAAATATTTATGAACTTTACAGAGGAGATTTCAGTGTCTCCACTGGGAACCAGCACTCATTTTCAGCCCTATGCACAAAGGGGTTTGTCCTAAGTACAAAACCAGAGAAGATCACTTGCAAAGGTGCATTTTTGGCCATAAAGACACTTCCAAGAGTAACACCCAGATACATTCAAAAGCTGTTTGTTTAGAATCAATTAAAACAATCGTGCAGGAAGAATTGCCTGGTGCCCACCATAATTGACTATGAGAATGAGAGAGGGTGGTATAATGGAAAACAAAATCTCAGTGTAAACATAGGGAAGGGGAAGCGGGCTGTCCACTCAAGATCAGTGGAAAATCTTATGTGTTTGAGATCAGTAGTTTGAGATGTTGCATGCCATTTTGCATAATAGCAGAAATAAGCACATTTGAAATCAGAAATACAAATGAAAAATGTGGAGGAGAAAATTGAAAAGAAGGCTAAATTCAGGGAATAATAGGTCATGAGGTAAAAAGGGATTGGATGAAGAGCTATAGAAAATTATTGAATGAAGAACTAATGAAAGAAAAGCTGAAACGAATATGGAATTAGAGAAAGCCTTAAAAGCCATAGACTTAGTCAATGAAAACTCCATTAAACCTCTAATAGCTTCTCGTAAAAATACATTGCACACAAAAGGAAAAAAAAGTGTTACCAACAGAAAGTATGAGACAATCAAAATGAACTTGCTGATGATCAAACTAAAATTGCCATCCTATAGAAAGACTGAGTGAAAAGGTCATGAGTGTCTTTGTGAGTTGGATGTATTTCCAGACATGTGAATGAAGATGAGGGAAAACTTGCAACATTAATGAGATTTAAATTAACTCAAGAACAAATGTTCACTTAGCTATTGTTTGCTAAATAAGTTTTAATAAATAAATAAAGGTTTAAAGTGAATGGAAACTAGGTGTGCATTCTGCTGAGGTTTCATGCAGTTTAAAAGTGTACAGAATATTTTTCTGAATATATAGAATACTCAGCATGAAGTGTGTTGTGGACAAATGCTTTTAAAAGCTTGACTTAAGGAATGCTATTGAACATTAGATGCGTATGAAAGAATAAGTATGGTTTTTTCCCGAATAATTCTTTTGTTATCTTCATTTAAGCTCCCTGATGTCAGTTTTGGTCATGTGATGGTAAGTAAACTATTTTATTCAGTCAGAGAAATGGAGGCATGAATGTATTGCTGATCTTTACTTGCAGTAATTCCTGAGAAAGCTGTAATGCTATGTTATGCTTTACCCTGACATCACTACAAATATTGTTTTGCTTTTTTCTTAAAAGGTTAGTTTGGTTTTGGTTGTGGCAGAGGAACATAGCTGCCTCTCTCTGTAAGGACTTATCAAATGATTTGGGAGGGAAAATGGTCGAGTGTAGAATATTGTACTTTACTTTTACCTCAGAAATTTTGCCTTATTTATATAATAATGCAGTTATTCATTACGTTTTATAAAAGCAGTAATAAGCAGATGTTATTGCATAAACTTATATGGAGTTTTAACTGAATTTCACAGAAAATAATTAATTTATGCATATCTGTAAAATCTTTAGCAAGCTTTCAGGTGTATTTTCAAATGATTTAGGCGTGTGGGTTTAACACAGTTAGTTGTACTATATCTACAAATACAAAAAGTTGTATTACCCAAAGTTCTAGATAACTATTTGTATATGTACAATGGTAATAAAGTTGAAACTGAGCACAAAATTGTGCCTCTATGTTGTATGAAATCTGAAACTGGAATACAAACTATAATATAAATAAATATAAAGCATGTAGAGCGCCAGTTAATCAGCTGGTTGTATGGCCTGCTTCCCAGCAATCAGACCCAAATAAGAACAGGAACAGAACTAAAACATTGCTTTTGTATTTCTTGGTTTGGATATGCTGGTCTATCTTTTACAATAGCTAGGTCCACCTTCTTTTTTCCATGAGTTTTCCGATGTATTTAAAGAGCATAAAATTGAACGTCTGCTCATTGACAATTAATGGTTTACAGCAACTATTGCTTTTATATGCTTGCTACTGGTCTTCTGCTGTCACTTCCTGAACAGACTTTTCTGAAAGGTGAAATAAAAAAGGCACATTGAATGGGCAGCAGCACTTTCCTTTTTCCAAACACACAAACAAACGAAAAAAGAAAAAAGGAAAAAGAAAAAAGATACACAATTAAAATGACAATAGGATTTAACATTTAATCTTTGTCTTGATCTAGTTAGTTTGATCTGCTTGGAAATTATCCAGCCTTTTCAAGTTTTTTACTCTTTTTTTTTTTTTTTTCACTATAAGACAGATATTGAGCAGAGCCTTGTTTTATGAATAAACCACTTCCATGTTTAAATTATAGCATAAACTGCACAAAATAAGAAGTGTCTCTGACTCTTAAGATGTCATTGTGTCTTTTCCAGCCTTTTAGTAATGCCACCTCAAAAGTGAAAAATATTAATCATCTCAGTAAATCCATGTTCAGGTAATCCCACCCCTTGCTTTTTCTCCCTAGAGAACACACTTATACCTTGTCTGAAATAATTTTATTAACACTACATCTGAACTGCCTTGTCTGAGGCACCTGAGAAGTACCTGACCTTGCCAGACCTTTCAGGTGATACTGGGCTGGCGCTCACTGTGCGTGCACCACTGTCCTCCCAACCCCAGCTCAGCAGGACTCACGGGACACAGTGGGTACCATCCACCTTCACTTGGTATCTGGTCACTTCAGGACCCCTCCTAGCTGACAGAGATTAAAGCAGCCACATTAATTTCTCTGTGGAAATTAATCTTCCTGTGGCATTTATTTTATCTTCTATGCTGAGCAGCTAGTTGATATAACAAAACAATAAAAAAAGCCAGTCTATTGATAGATCCAAAAGTTTTCTTTGCAGAACCAGGGCACGTATTTCTCTTCACTTACCAAAATTGTCTGGAGAGATGGAAATCAACCTTTCTTCTTTTTAACATAAATATTGTAGCCAGGCATAGAAAATTTCACTCCCTGAGTAGGAATTTTTCATAAAGGCCTGCAAGAAATTAACAGTATGTCACACAATGATATAGAAGAATTCCATGCATACTCTAGTTACAGTTTTTTTCTCTCCAAAGTGCTACAGTCAAAAAGTGATTACTTGTGCAATAAACTTAGACTTTTTCATGTGGGAGCACATTGTAAAGCTCTGATGCCAGCCATCTGAAACTTTAAAAATGAGAGAGAAGGCCATAAGAGGGTAATTTGTGTCATCTAGTCTCAGAGATAAAGTCATTCAGAACAAATATATTTGCAATAATCTACTTCTGAATTGGAACCTCTTACAGCCCACAGCACAATGCACCTGAGAGATTTTAGCCATCTACTTTTGATAAGCTGACTTGTGTCCTAGAAGTAATTGGCTGGACACCACAGGGCAGTTGTTCAGATGTAGTTATATGTTGGAGATGCCAACATCTAAGCAGAGGGATGCCGCATCAAGATCTTAGCTCAGGGACCGGCATTTTTAATGAGATGGGTAATTTTACTGTGTGTCAAACCAAAGGATTTATAGAAAGAAAACAAAGTCAATAGAAAAAGGAAAATTTTCACTGACGGATGTCACTCATATCACTCATCTTTTCACATACAGAGTGAAAGTTTTCAGGTACGCCCCAACACCTTCAATGGGAAATGATGTGTATTTTGTACAGTAAGTGTGGAAGAGGGGCCCAGAGCACCCTCCAGAATGCAAGCAGGCACGATGCAGAGGCATGACTAGCTTGTTACTGTGCACCCGACATGCTCCTGCAGGCAAAGGCAATGCTCAGCACAACCACAGGAAGAGGAAGGGCCCCCCGGGTGGAGAAAATCGCACTGACGAGGCTCGAATCTGCTTTGTCAGGGCAGTGTAGACAGGCAGCGAGGCTGATGGGACCTTTCCTAGTGATGCCAGCGGAGGAGGTGACATTTGTGAGGATGGTACGGGTGGCTTGATGAGAAAGGAGACTATTGTGAGAAAGCACCTTTCATGAAAAGGAAATGGTGTGACAGAAAATCTGACAAAGTGTAAACAGGGAGTACATTGAAGAAGGAGATCACTGTAGGCACCAGCGGTACCGCAACAATGTGTGATATCAAAGTGCCCTACTGCTGAGCATGGTTAATGTGATAAGCACTAAGGGGACATGCTTAGGGATGGTATTTTGAAATCCTGTACTGAAATCATCACTTTCTATTGCTGACCATATCTGGTTTTATAAATGATGGTGATAAGAGGCAGTGCAGGCAGTTATACTAAGTGGAGATTGTTCTGTAATTAATTGGGGAGGGGGTTAATCTTCTTTATTTTTCAGAATGCATTCTTAAATGTAGTAGCTGCAATTGTTTTAAGCAGCTTACAAATAAAATTTGCACAGGCAAGTCAACTTCTAAGTATGAAAAAATGGTTACTAGGAAATGCTTTGAGTTAACCAAGTAGAAAATACAGCTAGAATCATTTAACTTGATGGTTCATAACCTGTCTATGGAAATTAATCTGAAAAGGCATCTTTTGAGGGAAAAAAAGATGGTCCCCAAATCTAGAATTCCTATTATCCCCAGCACCTCCAATTTTTCCCCATGACTATTAATTGTGATCTGTATCATCCATGAAAGCTTATCAAACTGTTGATTTCTTTTTCTCTCCTCAGAATTATTCTGTACTTGATATGAGACCACCAACTACAGTCATCACATTGAACAATGCCATGTATTGGCAAGAATTTGAAGATGCGTGTGTCTACGAATGTCTGGATGGGAAAGACTGCCAGAGCTTTTTCTGTTGTTACGAAGAGTGTAAATCAGGCTCATGGAGGAGAGGACGGATTCACATAGACATCTTAGAACTGGACTCTTACTCTAGGGTCTTTTTTCCTACATCCTTCCTGCTGTTTAACCTGGTTTACTGGGTTGGATACCTCTATCTTTAAATGTTGCCTGTAGTGGTGAAGACTGCTGTGTTTTCACTCTGCGGAGGGATGGTGAAAGTGCAGAAAAAGTGAAGGACATGGTCAGTTTCATCTCAAATTATAAAGACCACATTAACCTTCACCACCACAGAGCCTGATGAAGAATTTTAATATATAATTGCCTGAAAAAGAAAAACGTGGAAGAATTCTCTCCTTACTGCTATTAATTTTAAGGAAAAGATTCTTTAAAAATTCAGCTGAATTTGTAGTGTAAGCAATGTTTATGAATAATTATTGTATATTAGAATCTCTACTATTCTCCCTTGGCATAGAAGCTATACACAATTCAGGCAAAGATTAAATATGTCATTTTTGTTCTTCATTCCCATACTTTCTTCAAAATGCTGCCATATCCCTAAGGCTCAGAGCAACATACACTGGCACTGGCAAATAAGCCAAAGCCGACAAAACCACTCAATTTGTATTTAAATTTGCTTGAGCTGTGTCCCATAGGTTTTGGGAAATATTTAATTGGTGATCTCCTTGTCATAGAGAAACCACCAAAAGACAGTAAGAAATGTCTCTGGTGGGATCAAAACATGGACGTTGATTTCTGCAAAGGTCTGGGATTCATGGAATTAGCCAATTACCTACACATACCGGTTTTAACTTAAGGTGAAAAGGCAGAGTTATAAGAAAGCTATTATTTTGATACAAATAAAAGACTTGCCTATCTCTGAGGCAGCTGTAGGCATAACTTCTAAAGTTTTTCAAGCTTTTAACCGTCTTTTTTATGACTGGCTAAACACAGGATGGTCATTGATTTCTAAAGTACTCGAAGCAGGCCAAGATTCCTGCTTGTTTGTGTTATTGTAGCAGATCATAGACGATAGGCCATGAGTAAAAATCACTATATAATAGCACTAGGGATATGTGACTTTCTTGAGATTGCAATTTACTAAAAAGTGCGCTCTCTCATTCTTATTTTTTCTCTCAAAGCTGTTTTACAAAGTTGAAAAACATACGTGCCAAAGGATATTTTTTGTTCCTTCCATAAAGTTAAATATTGCAGTCCTTACTCACACCAGTTGTTTCCGGGATTTGAGCTGAAGACCTAACACTTTTGACTTGAATAGTGCATTACAGGAACTCAACTGTCACACTTGGATTAAAAATGGAATAGTTGCCACATGTAGAAAAAGGTTTTTTTCATTTTTTTCCTAAACTACCAACTATATTTTGCTCTTAAAAGCTATTTTGTATTTTTCAAGCTTTCGACCATTGAACTCTTAGACTACCCATTTTTTCAAAAGCTAGTTTTACAGTGTTAAACTAGATTACATCTTTTACAGACTGTCTCAATAATTGTTTCTAAACAAACAAAACATTCAAAACTAAAGAGCAATGGCTTTTCACTACCCTTTGGATGACAAATGGTTACAAAGGATTAAAGTTAAAAAATACCTAAAAACAAGATTCTTTTTTTTTCTCTTCTGAAGAACCTGACAATTTTTTTATTATCTCAAAAAATGTGTGTCTCTTCCACACTGTATTGGATAAAAAAATAAGTAGTGGATGTGATTGAAGAGCAGTTCCTTCTCTCATCAGAAAGAAAATCGTCAAACAAGCAAAAACTAATGCAATGGTGATTCTAAAGGAACAGAAATGCTGTCATATTCTTTGAAACATCACTGTCTGTCATTGCTGTTGCTCTGTGCTCCCAGTAAGTTTTTAATTGAAAAAAATTACTAACACAAAAGTTAACTGTAGTTCTTTAAAATACTTTCTTCTGGTTTTCACTTGTCGAAAATAATAGAAACAGAGCTGAGTTTAGGTGGGGGAGGGAAATCACTTCTCTAAGGACTGACAAAATTCAAATCACAAGCACAGAGAAGAAGTCTTTAAGAGCAGGATCAAAATCTTATTCTTAGCAAAATCTGCCCAATCTGATGTCTTCTAAACCAATGATAACCTTCGGATTTCAAAATATATGTTGAAGTTTTTGCTAAATCTCAGTAGCAAATTACTCTATGAAATCTATTCCTCTGTAAACCTCTGTGCCCTGCACTTGGAAGTATGGATTTTATTTAAGCAGGAGAGTTATATTTTCAGAAGTGCAAGAAGGGGGTTGAATTGAATTTGACTATCCTGGTCTCTGAACTAGTCTACTTTAACACCTACCTTCAACCGTATTTTCAAGTATACTGGAAATAGTTCAAGCCTACATAAAAGAATAGAAGCTGTCATCCTTAGGGGCACGATCCTGCAAACCCTCTGCACAATCAACTGCTTTTGGTGAGAGTATTGTGACAGATGAGGCACAAGAAGGTGCCTTCCACTATTAAACCTTGAACAGTTAAAGTGGTGTTTATTTAGCAGTTGCATACTTGAGTGAATGACCTGGGAAAATGTGCAATGTTCCCATTTTAGATGATGAGCATATACTTTTCTTACTCTTCTGCTCATGGCTACCCATTCCTGCCAAAAGCGTGCAATTCTATCAGATCCTTTCTTGGAAGACTGATTCTGCCCAGTCCATTCATATTGCCTCTGTTTTTTGAGTGCTTTCATAAACACAAGTTGGAAGCATATCATTCCACTTTTTTTCATGGTCCTAACCAAGAAAGAATCTGCAGACACTACTGGCTTCTGCTCTTACACTGACAGCAGAGGACATATTCTACTGTGTAATATCCTCTGGGGTTATTTGCAAAAAATTGATTTACATGCAAAGTGAATGGCCACAGGCTGGTAGGTTCCAGAATGCATTCCTCTACTTATTCCTAGTTCCTTGGTTTACTCTCTCTGCTTCACTGTTCTGTGTTTTGGCAGCCACTGAAAAATTACACAGACCAGGGAGTGTTCTAGATTCTGCATCATTCAAAATGCAATTATTCTAAACACCTACATAATGTGGTCTGTGTATATCTATGTGCCATATCTTTCTGTAGTAGTAAGAGTATTCTCATTAACCTCCAGAAATTCTTTTGCTTCTTTTGCAATGCTTCTGTGTGTTGAGAAATGTAAGAACCATCTTTTAGCATTTTAGAACATTTTATTATTACATAATAACATATTCAAGACCTGCATTTATTCAACTACTTCTCTTTGTTATTTAGTACTTCTTTTTACCCTTCCAAGGAAGGGGAGGGAATGGAAGAAGGCAAACCCAAATGCCTAGAGAAATGAACGCATTGTATGATATGTATGTGAAGCCACAAAATCAAGTATGTTCACGCTACATTCTTTCCTTTCTGAAGTTACAGAAAAGATTGTGAGGGTTTTTTTAGATAACCAACTTTTCCCAGGAGGATCTGAAGTCAAACATCTTACTCTCCCTCTTCAATTAAAAGTCAATGGACAGTATTTCCCTGGATTGTGGGCAGCATTTTCAAGGCAATTAAGAATGTATAAAAATACTGTTCTGGTTAATTCAGTCTTCTCAGTTCTTCTGGCCCTGATGCTTAACGTATTGACAGCTCCTTCTTTTACAGTCATTCTTCCAAGAATAAATGTATAAAAACTCACAGCCAGTTTATGCTGGCTCCATGTCCAGCAGTATGTGGAACTGAAGTATGCTAGGCAATTTTAATGTAACTTTCTAATTGAGAAGTACAGCCGCAGATTAAAACACCTCCAGCAGTTTGTTAACCTTTCCTCTCTTTTAGATGCTCCTTATCTCCTTCATCAACTCTCAACTGTATATTGGTATATTGTACATATCAAAAGAATAAAAAAAAATAACAAAAAAAGCCAGAGCCATCTTCACAGACAATGATGAGTAGTGAAGCTAAAATGGGAGGAAGAAATTATTTTTCATTGCTGTGCAGTTCTTATCTGTCCCACTCCTCTTATTCAGTTCTTCCCACCACCTACCCACAGCTAATTCTAAATCATCCACTTGGTGGTTTGCACATTCATCAGCTGGAACAGCAGTGACACATGAGCCCTAAGCTGGCAGGAAATGATATTTCTGGAACTGGAGGCATCCTGCCAAATAGCTCGGATAGATAGCTATCTCAAACACATTTTAATGTGTCTCAGCACCTCATGCTGCTGTATGAATTTATCACAACTCACCTTACTTGGCCACTTCAAGAAGGGAAGGATGCTTATCTCCTTTTTACACCAAATTTCACCTTACCTCTAGAAAAATTATCCTGCCCATGCTCCAAGCGACCAGATGCAAGACAGCTCTGAAAAGAACCATAGTTGTACTGCTGACTTTGTGGGAAGGGAGACTCAATCCTTTAAGATAGATTTCATTAGCCTCACAATCTGGAGAGTTGGTGTTACCTTCTAAGCTGTAAAACAAAGCACCCACTGCAACTTGTAAAGGCTGACCATAACAGAGAGTACTTTTCCCATTGGCTACTCTTCCTAGGTTTCCATAAAACATTAAGAAAAGGCAAGCCGTATTCCATAATCTTAGCTACCTACACAGTTAAATGAGTATTTTCAAGGCATATTTTTCTTTTTGCTTACAATGAAATCTTTGTGCCTCTTACATTAGTGCCTTTAGCATTTCTTGATATTGAAGGATATGTTATTCCTGGCCTGAGAGTTAGAAAGAGGGACAGTCACCTTGATGGAATTCTTCCTGAGAACCAGTCTGTGAACAGTATTTCTAGATCTCTTCAACCTATACATTGAATATTTCTTTGATGTTTCTTCTTTTGTGTTTTTGTTTGTTTGTTTTTCCAAGCAGTCTGTAGGTTTCTTAATTCCTAAGTAGCAAGAAAACTGCAGTGGGATTTCAGTGGTTTAGTAGAATCCTTCCTTCTTCACCCAGCAACTTCATTCCACCAAGAGATGCAGATCATAAACTCAAAGCTGATATTTACCTCATCCAGGTCACTTCCCAGAAGACAGTTTAAAATAGGCAAAAAACAAACTATCCCTTAGGAATGCATTTCCGCAGCTGAAAGGTGAAGTTCTTTCTCCCTTAGAGCTTTTTTTTTTTCTCCCCTGAGTAAATTTTAGATCCTCCCATTGTCCTCTTCAAGAGTTCTAGTATGTATGTGAAAAGCGAAGGCCTTCCTTCAAGACTCAGTCGCCTTAATAGTTTTGCCTTATCCCCTGGGATGCATGGTTTGTCTAGACAACAAACAAATAGAGAATCTACTTTCCTCACCATTTAGGACACAGTTTTAGATACTAAAAGTAAAACTGTTTTATGTCTAAGCTGAAATGACGTTGCACCAGAAAAAAATTCATCTCCGCTTAAACGCATTGCTTTGACAAGTTAAACAGAAAATTTTTGTACACTGTACTTATGGTGGATAACTCAAATAGATATGTTACCCTATAACCCTGCCTATGACTTAGTCCTGAATTAGGGATAAATGTTGTTCTAATAATCCAATTTATCTAGCAGCTGTTGCTTTAAATGACTTTGGATTGTGACTGAACACTTGGTTAGCATCCAATGATATTCCTCAAGGGAGATATCCAAGATCTGTGATGATGTATTCTTTCTACAAACTTTACTTTTTTTTTTTTTCTCTTTTGCTTTGGGTCCTCAAGTCAGTTTCTGTATACGTCTGAAGTCCTTAAGGGTTTTCCTAGAATATAAGTGAAATTAGACAATAAAACTCATCATGAAGTTCAGTGCTTCAGAGGTGGACACTTGAGAATTCTCTACTTTCTATCAAAATGTGCATTTTGGTCTTGTAATCATTTGTTATTTTTGAAGGACAATGTAAGACAGCAGAAGTCGTTATGCTTATTCATATGTCTGAGGATAGGCTTTCTCAAGGACTGAACCAGGCAAACTGGGCAACAATATAGTCAGTATTCTTTTATCTAGGTAACAAATTAAACTAACCAGAGGAGTCACAACAGCCTCTTTGGTATCACCAAAGCATTCATGTAGCTCAACTTTACTTGGAGGGCTAAATCAGCCTGCAGAGCTTCTTCTACAGGAACCCAGGTGCTGCCTTTACCGCTTAATACAGCGCTTAATACTGTCCTGACGTCTCTTTACCGTCTTGCAGCCCGTGTCAGTGCTTGGGAGAGATGAAGCTGTACTGACACAATATATTATATCCACAGTGAAGCTGATGCCTGCTTGTTACAGACACTGTATTACTATTGCAGGTTTTAAACAGAAGACCTCTAGGTCTGAGTGAAAAACTTCTTCATCAATCAAGATCATTGACCAGAAGAAGGGTGTAAATTAAAATATTCTTACCAATAAAACAGAGGAGCTTTGGATCATATTCTGGCAGGGCTGATTATCCATTGACTGGCTTCAAAGCTTGTGCAGAGCAGATTTGTAACTTAAGTACTTCAAGTGAGATTTGTAGTTTACATACTGAAAGTGAAGCCTAAAACAGGTAAATGCCAAAATTTCTGAATTATACAACAATAGAAAATGGACAAAGAGAACAATCTTGATGACATATTTGAAAAAAACTCATGATAAATACGGAACACAGCATGCTACAGAGTCTATTTCATATTTACAGACTACATGGGGTCCTTAAAAAATGAGCTGCTATTGAAATCATGGAAAGCTGGTAAAATAATTGCATCTGACAATATTACACAGGCAGAAAATGGAAGCATGTCACTGCCAGACAGAGTACTCCAAAGGAAACAAAATTTCAGAATAGCCTTCCACAAAACAATGCTCCTCTGAACTACAGTGGGAAACTTGTGCAGAGAGGTTACAGTATCAGTCCCCCATATTCTCTTTTGTAGTCATTAAGGAGTCCTGTGACTTTATTGTCATCCACGCTCATGTGCAATATCAACCATAAATCATGGGCCAACATGTGGCTGTCACAGGTAGGAACACTACTCTGGAGGGAATCTGAGCCCAGTCTGTGGCTATCACAGACAGTGATCAACCACCTCATATAATCCTATATTAAACTCTCGGTATATTCCTCTCAAAATATTTTTTTCTCCAAAATGATAACATATGGATTTATTTTTTTTTGAGTGCAATTTTAGGAATCACAGAAAACCTGCCAACTATGTGCCAAATTGAACTTTCTTATAGAACACAAATAAAATTTTAGATTTCTAATTATCCTTCCTTCCTAAGTTTTTCTTAGGGGTGTGTGATTTCTTTGCTAGCAGTGCAGCTTGTGATGTCATAGTGAAATGAAAGTACAATTATGTGCCCAATGTGCCTTGAATAATACAGGTAGCACTAGTACCAGTATGTCATTCTAAGTTAGATAGCCATCCTAGTGATTCCCCAGACTGACCTAATCAGAAAAGTCGAACACCCGTGTGCTTCATCTCCTCAGGTTCTCATACAACAACTTTTCCTTATCAACCACATCCATTCCACTTTACTTTGTGTTAAGGAGTAGGGCTGTGTGTTTAGAATACTATTTATATTCGTATTTTGATCCCAACATTTGTATTTCTGGATACAAATAAATACACATTATCAGAAAAATGAAAGTATTGTGTGCATATATTGGCGACTGTATTTTCTTATGAAAGATGAGAGC
The DNA here is from genome assembly GCF_001431845.1 of Calidris pugnax. Lineage (NCBI taxonomy): Eukaryota > Metazoa > Chordata > Aves > Charadriiformes > Scolopacidae > Calidris > Calidris pugnax. The sequence goes on from NW_015091257.1 coordinate 2,478,694, forward strand.
TTAAAACAATAGAAACAGACATCTGCAAAACTGCCTAAGAGGAATAGTGTGCTACCTTTCTGATAGGCTGTTCTTAAAAGGAATTTCAAAAGAGCCTTTAAAAATATTTTCAATAGTTAACAGGAGCAGCCAGTAAAGTAAAAGATTTGAGACTGAGGTTTATCCACGGGGCTAACATATAGTGGGAAGAATATCCTACAAAATTCAAAGAGAATTCCAGAATTAAGCTGCTTCTTTTGCATAAACTGCTTGAATGTAAAGACTTCATAATTTAAAAATTGTGATCAAATTTGCTTTCAAAACTTTTTCAATCCCAAGTTTTTCAGTACACTGAAAGCTAGTTCTTTGGATCTGCTTACACAATGAAATTTACTTGTAAAACTATATTCTGCATTTTTACAAGTACAATTTCTTTGGCAGTCAGTTATTGTTAAGTAAAGTTGTCTTTTTATTTTTTTCCTCTTCAGTTGCAATTTAATTCCCACCTCTGTACATTCATGACCACAGAACTGCCAGTCTCGACCCACTCCAACTGTTAAAACCCTACTCCTTTTCAGGATTCCAGAACATAGCAATACTGGAGCTGACAGCTGGGCCAGACATAATGTAGAAACTTCCCAGATTTCTCATGATCACACAGTGCAACAGGGATTTCCTTATCTGAGTTATATTTATACTTTCTGTATGTTCCTACCACTACGGCTTTTTCTCCAAAAGTCTTTTTATTTCACTAACAACAATTACACCTAATTCTTTCATAGTGTTTCAGTAAGTTTTCACTAAGAAATCTCTTTTCCCTTAAGGAACTCCACTGGTTTCACTTATTAGTTTGACAGGCAATTCACTTTTACCCCCATTTGTGTTTCGATAAAACTAGTTACTAGTACTCACCTGTCTACTCAAAAATAAACACACTCCGGACTTCCCTAACAGAGGCTGACACTTGTTACATGAGTGTATGACACGCAGTAACCAAGTAGATGGGTTTATGCCCCACTTCTCAGAATAACAGGTAAGCATAATTGTTGCCATGAATATTTGCCTTCTACATATTACTCTTTAACATTGTGAAGACACCATCAGCTATTCTCCCTTGCAGAGATTAACAAGGAACACCGTCGATATTCTTGCAAGTGTTCAGGGGGGCTGAATGCGAGTTGAGCACATCAGCCCTTCATGAGATTTAAGGTGCTCATCCTGCCAGATTCAGAAGGCTCTGCTACATCTTCCAATTTAATAACATTTCCTGCCCAGTAGGCTTGAGTGCGCAATAAAGTATGATGATGAATCGTGCCAATAAGTTCTGCCTTTTTATGTTACCCTCTGTCTCACCACCACAAATCTAGTTAAGAACTGAATTACTGCTTGGCAGTTTCAGTTAAAGTAAACTCGGTCTGTGAAATGGAAAGTGAGCAAAGCTGAACATCAGGGAGCTATCCAGAAAGTTAGGAATAAGCAGAATAGATGTTTTCCTACTGACTGATATCAGAAGGCCACTGTCAGTTAATAGCCATAGTAAAAAACCCTCACATTTTTAAAGTTGGTTTAGAAATGTAAGGCATCTGCATTAACAGTGCAAAATAATTGATATACGCCAAAATTTAACATACAGCAACATGTTCCAGTGAGTTTTTTAATTTATTAATTTTCATGTTTGCTTATTTTTATTATAATTTATTATATGTTCCCCAAGAGTGCCACAGAACTGACCTTAAAAGAAAGAATTTTTCATGGAAGTAAAATCTCAGCCAATGGGTGTTTCATTAGCCCATTCTTTAGCTTTCTATAACCAATGCACATCATAGACACATATTTTTACATAATACAGTGGCTTCAGCTTCTAGGTTGTCAGCAGTTTTTTATAGTCTTGGTCTAAGAGCATCATGGACCATAGTAGAGCTGAAAAGGTATCTTTTGCTAAGGTAGAGCTAAGTTTTCTGGGGTCTTGTAGTTGTCAGACAGGAGCCAAACGTCCACCAGAACACAAAAGTAAGGCAAATGAAGAAAAAAAGTAAACTCTAGCCCTTCCTATGTAAAGAAGGGAGTCCTAGCTATCTTGTATGTTTTTTCACCCCTAACATCCATATTTTTCCTGCCACGACTAAATAGCACTTCTTGAGTCAGATAGGGCAGAGCATTGCTGCTAAGTATCTTCACAGCAGTGAGGGCACTCCAGTCCTGAAAGCCCAGGCACCCCAGTCCTGGGTGCACAATGACTGGGAGGGAAAACAGCATTGAATCCTACAGAGTTTAGTGTGATCATCACCTGAAATACATGAAGGAGCAGACCCTAAGACACACAGGAGTGGAGTCTGTGACAGTTCATCCATCAGGCATCCTCAGTGAAAGCAACCATTAACATATCAATGAAAGATTAGATTTTATCAGAAAACATTAGATTTTAATAGATCTAACTGTTGGTCAGGGCACTACAGAACCCAGCAGAAACTGAATTGGTGAAGTTCATACTCAGCCAAAAGTTTACCTCTCCCAAACGCTGAGACATTCTGTTTCCAATATTTTTTACTCCAAAATACCATTGTTTTAAAGATACTCATACGTGACAAATGTCAGGCCAAATGCTTTGACCAACATTTTTTAATAAAACTCTTCACTCAAGACAATGACAGCTATAAAAGTTAAACTCAGAATTCCCATCAGCTCCCCTATTTTCTAGTGTCCATGCTAGACAAAATGTAAATGAAAGCTGTAATACTTCATGATTGTTTATACAGAGAATTTAACTATATCCCCAAAGACTCATAGGATTCATACTACATATATGCTGTCATTAGCACGCATTGACAATGCAATTGACAAGATATCTCTGAATGTCTTTCAAATTCAATGAACCATAAGCCATTAAATGGTCTACTCCTGGCCCTTAAGATGAGGATTAAACAGACAGTAAACTCATGGATTTCAGTAAGAAAAAGCATAACACTATACCAGAGCAGACAAACCTTATGCATCACATGCAGACTGGTAACCAGTTAGCAGAGTAGCATGAGAAGCCAGTGAAAATTGTGGCAATTGCCAGGCTGAATAGGAGGTAACAATGTCCTCTGACCACAGCTCATGCAACTCTATAATGTGCTATGCTATGACGGTGTCCCACAGATCTAAAGAATACATTAGTGCCCTGTACTCAGCACTGGTGAGTGCAATAAGTATACTGGTTTTGACATGTCCTCCCCACCCACATCATCAAGGGGGATACTAAGAAACTAGAGGCAACCTGTTTGGTAGCTGCTAAGATAGTCAGGGGCAACAGCAAATGGACAGTGAGAAGTTGAGGGAACTGAGCTCGTTTAGACTGAAGAAGGCTAAGGGATGTTCTCGTTGCAAATTACAGCTACTCGAAGGACAGGTACAAAGACATTGGAGTAAAATTCTCAATCTCTTCTCAGTGCTGCTACAGTACTGCGGGAGGCACAGGTTTCACCTTGGGAGGCTCAGGCTGGAGATGAGGAACACCTTTTCCTGAATACAGTGCTGCAGGAAAGGGGCTGCCTGGAAGAGCTGTGGGATCTCCCTCCACAGAGGCTTTAGAGACCTGTCTGGGCAGAGCCTGACCTACTGTTGGTGGTAGTCCCACTTAAAGCACAAGGTTGAACTACATGACCTCCAAAAAACCCCACATTCTAATCAACTTTTCTATGATTCTATAAAAGGATTTTTTTCACCAGTTACCTTTTCCATAAATATTCAACTAGATACATTGTGAACAATGACCTAACTAAAACCAACCTACAAACTGACTGCTTTGGTATTGCTGCTATTGTTCATTCTCTGAAAAAAATCACTTTTTATATATCATATAAGACATGTCATCAATCAGATTATGCTTTCTTGGTGTGACCTCTCAATGCTGTCTGGAGAAATGAATTTTTTTATGACTATGCAAAGTCCCAGTTTGAATATGTCGTTTACGTCAATTAACTTTTTAAATGTATATTGCTGGCCCAATTTTATCAAATAAAACAATTTTTTTCATTATGCAACTTCTTAAAAGAAGCATCTGATATCATGCAAATTATATTTTTCCCTTACAAATTGGTAAATTATATTATTTACATATTACATTGTGTGTAGAAAACCCCCTAACTTCTTTTAGTGGATAACCTACCTACTACATTTCTACACAAATAGGAATAGCAATAGGAAAAATTATTATCTTTGAACATTGAAATGTATGATTGAGTAACAGATTCACTGTTACATAAGATCTATGGTGTGGGTCAACTGCATAAATGTAAGAAGATACTTCAAAGTATGAAAAACCAACCAAAAAACCAGCAAACAACCCCCTGTAACAAATCAATGACATTTCTAGCCCTTATTGTAATGTAATGTGTACAAGATCTTCCAAAGGTATGTCTACACTCATTTAAACAACTGGTGGACAACAGACACATATTTTTAATCTCTTTTTACATGTTATGTATACAAATAAAATAGCCCCTAGCTGCTTGTGTTTTGCAACTAATGTGCAGTGTGCAGTTATATACAAAAGAGTGAAAAAAATGCATTCTCTACAAGGGTCTTCTTGTAAGTTTTCTCCCCATGCCAACAATTCACAAGTGGAGACTGTATGGATAGGTGAACACAGAAAGCTCAGAGGAAGGTTAAGGGGTTGAGTTAGTGAGCATATTTCTAGCTATTACCTTTGGCCCAAAATTTGTTACTGTATTTGTTATGTGCATACACTCATTTGCTTAATAGAGGCATTGAACCCATTAGTTCTGCATGTATGAAACAAAGCTAGATTGAAACTGAAGATCTTTCCACTACAGATATTAATTTCATACATCTATGAAGAAACTACTGACACAGACAAGCTCACATTTGTGCAAATCAAATCAAGTAGCATCTGATTCTAGGAAGAGGATAATTTACACAGTTCATTCCAGGGAAGAGGTATTATTGGAAATAACAGGGTGGAGGGCTTTTGGCAGTAGGACTGTGCAAAGTCCTCTTCACATGGCACCGAGTCTCAGAGGAGGCAGTGAAGGGTGGCATCTGCACGAATAAGCTGGTGCAGGATTCAGCCTAAGAAGAGCTGGATCCACAGCATGAGCTCATCTACACTGCATCCATGTAAGATACTGAAATGCAGCTTAGAGTCACAGAGTGGATTCTGGCACTCAGACAATACTCCCAGAAATGCAAAAGCCAGGAAGAGCTTAAACTGTAGTCAGTTGGGTGATCTATGAAGGGCTTTTAGCCTTTTCAAGTCAGAAAGCAGAACAGGAGAGAGCTGCCTGCTACAGCTCTATATAGGCAATTGGGACTGCAGTTCTTCCACCACCCCAAGTTCCAGGTGATAGAGAGCAATGCAACAGAGACAGAAAGGGGGTTTTAGAAGTGTTGAATATACAAGATATTGATAATCCTGGCAGATAACCTGCGTATTCACTGCCCTATTCTATAGGCCTACAGGTATTACTAACACTTCAGGCCTCCAACATCAAAAACGGAAACCCCACAACTCTTTTCCATGGTGTGAGAGTAGATCTATGAGAACAAGAAAAGAAAATATGCTTCCAAGCAATCTGTTGCTTGAGTTACTGTTACTGAAGGTGGCTATCAGGCTAGAAAATAAGTCCCTATTTCTATGTTGCAGGAAATGATGTCCAGTGAAATTAAATCCCAGTGGAAAAAAAAAACAAAACAAAACAAAACAAAACAAAAAAACAACACAATCCAGCAATATACACAAGGTAAAAGTTCATCTGAACAAATATAGTTATAAATATTGTGGGCACTGTCACTGAAGTTAGCAATCTAAATTCCCTTTACAGCTGATGGAGAGGCACAGACAGTTCTGGAACACAACTCATCTTATCTTAAAGTAGACATCTGAAATTGGAGTCATATAAACTGTACTCTGAAAGAGTTCATTTATTTTTCAGCACATATAAAGGCAGTCTAAAGGGATCCTAACCCAGCCATAAACATTTACAATTATGGAAGATGAATCCCATTCACATCATATTTTAAACAGCGGAAACAGGGATGCTGCACTGAAGGATGCAGAACAAAAACAACATGAGAAAGATTTGTAAGAAATAGTGCAGTTATGAGGAACAGAGCTGGATGTGGGGATTTCCCTCTTCTTTCTAGGACTAAAGGAAAATACCAACACAAATATGGCTACAGTACCTGCTAAATTATATTGTGCACAATGTATGCCTACTGTATCACAGCACAGACTGCTTGCATTAACACAAATACAAGGAGCCTTTTTGATCTGGTAACATGGAGCTGTGCTTGAGATCACTCCATCTACTGTGCAGGGAGCTCTGGGCTCCCTGGGTTTGGACTATTTCTCCATTTCAAGCCATTTGAAGAAAATCAGCTCAAATATTTCTAGATTTCACCACAACATGCAGCAGTTTTCTACCCAAAGGTACCTTTATAAGGAAGTACATAGCACAGTGGTCTCAAAAAGTCATGGTCAGTTCTCTGTAGCAGAGAAATCAGGTGTCCCAACTCACTTTCCAGTTAGTTTCTAAATGATTTCAAGTCTTTCTAAACAAGGTGAGGATCAAAAGACAGTAACAAGTAGGAAAAAAGGTGTTGTGGAACAGGAAATAACTGTATTCTGGAGAAAATGCGCAGCCTTGTGCTTTTAATGCTACTGCTACTGGGCTTGCAATGAGCTCTTCTACACAAGAAATACTCAGGCAGGGTGAGGTACTGCATATTATACAGCACACCTAAGTATATATCAGACTATCAGACCACTGGGGAAAAACTCCCATTTCTGTCATTTTTCTACTGTCATTTTGGAGGTCCATCATTAATTATTTCATATTGTGCTCTGTTAAATGCTGTTGTATCTGGTTCTCCTTCCATTAAGACTACCCTGAGCCACACAGTCATACCAAATTTTTCCTGCCAAATACCTGTTTGTGTTGAAATAACTGCTGAAAATATAGACACAGTAGGCTACAATGCAGTATTTAAAATATTTCATTTATATATTGTTTGCATATCACACAAACTCTAGCAGAAATATTCTAAGAACCTTGCGTGAGACTACATAGCAGCATCCTTCTTGCCTTTGCTCTTCCCTCATGCCATCAAGACCTTGCTTTTTTGAGTAGTATTACTGGAATGAGGGGAAAGACTTTATTGCCACAACACACCGACATACTGTCTCTGTGTGTTCATGTCCCTGTGTGGTTAAATTGCATGTATTGTTTGTATCCCTGCATATAGACTCCCCTCCTATTGAAAAAGTAACCATCATGCTTTCCAGGAACACATCTCAATGGATAACAGGGTACGCCTGTGTGTTGTGAATATACTGTCACATATGAAAAACACTTGCCAGTGAAGTATGGATGCAAAGTGATCAGCCTGCACTGCCACAGAGCATGAAGGTTCTCACATCCATATGGTCTGTAGTGAGAGGTAAGCTACCCTCCCTTTTTGACTTGCATTTCACTTGGCACAGTGTGAGGAATAACTTGGAACTGGCAGAGCCCCATGAATGTGAATCCTCGCTGGAATGGTTTTTCATACTTCTCTCACACACACCATCCAACACTCTTTTGAGGGAGGCTGGCCTCCGTTCACAAATGGGGATGTATCCATTGTTATCGGCGCAACGGGGAGTAGGGCTGCACTTCTGTCTGGCCATAGTTGCTACAGGAATTGTATGATACAGACAATGGCCGTTGCTGTTTAAATGCTGTTCAGTGTGACTCACTAGAGGCAACCGGCTGCTTCAGTTTATCCCACTAAAGCTTGCCTGCCAAAAGGGTGGCCCTGCTGTGCCTGTTTTCCAGCTCCAGTGTAACTCTTCCCCCATCCAGCTGCAGTAGGGCTGCTCTCCACTTTTGTTCCCTGCCTTTTCATAATGTGAGGGGACCATGGCACATAGTTTGACAGTCCTCAGGAATAAAGAGAACGGGAGTTACATCCGCCTGTTTTGGAAAACAGTCACAGTGCTTGTTTAAGTAGTGTTCCTCAAGGACTAATAAAAGTAGTTTTCATGCACTTCCCTGGAGGGAGTTAATTCCTTTTCTCTTCTTGTTACTATTTGCCCACTCTCCACATGAAGTTAACCTGACAAAGGCGAGGACTTCTGCCATCTGATGGATAAGTAGCAGCACTGATCATATGCTTCTTGGCTGAGTCACCAGAGATACCCAGGGCTCCTACCCTTCAGCTTAGGTTCTTCAAGTCAAATTTGAGGCACGTGATTAGAGTCATATGGAGCATTTCTACTGTTGATCTTCAGCTCATACCTTGTTAATGATTAATTAAATATAAATCCAACACTTCTAGTAATATCGAAATTCATTTGAAAAGAACATACTAAATAACATAGTGGGTGCTTTCCACACAAATCCTACAAAATTTCTAAGTACTTCAGCACTTAGGAACATTTTTCAAAACAAGTCCCCTTCAGTGAGAATGTTCCTGGAAGTCAAGTGTTGTGACCATGCCGAGTGTGCTTCTCCATTCTCTTTGATAATTTCAGATTTGGTGGTTAATAGTGTAATTTCATTATTCAGTAAAGTATTGGACTAATTTTTCAGATGATGTGCTATACTGAAAAGAACTTTTCCTTCCTATTGTAAAACACTTGTCCTGAGACTATGGGGTTTTTAATGATGTATTAATACTGGAAAAATTTATCCTAGCCCTGTTATTAAACTTACAGAAACATTTACATTTTTGAAGTATTTTTCATATTAATAAGTATTAACTTTTTTAATGCTACATACATTGTTACAGATTTAATAATATACTTTATACTCAGTGTTTTAATATATAAACTGTCAAAGAACAATATCTGTAACACAGATACATATTACATTTAATAGCACATCACAGCAAATGATACAGTAATATTACATATCTTGCTAATTGGTAAGCCTCAACAGTTTTTTGTCCATTTTAAACATTTGTTTTTTTCATAGCACTAAATACCAAGCTTGACTTATAAAACATCTATGTGCTTCAGTATTCCCAGAACAGGAAGCATTTGCAGAAGGAGTTACCTGGTATTTAAAAAAAAAAAATGTTACTGTTAAGCTAACTCAGCAATAAATCTTTCATACCTGAGGCAGGAATGATCTCAGTTTCAGCTGGTTAATCTAATCTAGATATCTACCTCCTTTGTAAATAATGAAAATAAGTAAGAATAACCCTCTTTTAGAGGTTTTACCCTTTTCTCAGGCACAGCATGCAAATCCTTTGCTCACACATAAGCATCCTGCGACAATGTGGGCACAGTGGGATGTACAACCTTGCATCCAGATGGGCACAGGTCTCCAGTAGGACCTGTGTCATATCTGGCAGACCCAAGAAAACCCTAAATAACCCAGGGAGTCTCAAATGACATTAAATATGTAAGTATGAGCAACTAAATCAAGCCCTAGATGTTTACCTTGGACCAAGCCCTAGAAATACCTTCTCTCACCTCATACAAATGGAATCAAGACAACTAGAGTTAGATTCAGTACCCAGAGAACTCACGTTGATGACAGACATGACACAGGACATAAGGGATGCCTGTGTCCACCAAAGTGAAAGCTGTGATGAGCCATGTTATTCTGTGGCATTTCCTATACCTCAGGAAAGAGCTGTTGAGGGCACTTGACTGAGACTAGCAAGAGAAGCCAGTAATCTGAACACAGAAAAAGGCTGCAGTTGCAGCATTCCCAGATTCACAGGGCAGCCTTTGCCCTTGAAGAACAGAGTTTAAGCTGTAGGCTTTTCTTGAACTTTTCTTACGGACTAACCCATGCCATCATGAAGACCAGTTGAGGTGCAAGCGCTTTCCAATTTGTCATATAAGTACTTTGTCACCCAAGTCACTATGTGAATACTGCTTCCAGAACCAGGCTTTTAGACCTGTCTATTATTCAATTATTTGAGAACTGGAGCCATCAGGTTGCAAACCTGTGTATTTAGCAAACTGCCTTAGCCATTCATCTAAAAAATGAAAAGAATGCTATTTCCTTAACTCAGAAGCACTGTGAGAAACAGTACAATAAAAATTTGAGGAAATATGGTAACAAGGTTATTCTAAGCAGCGCAGATGGAACCTGCTTTTGTTCCTTCTGGGTGCTAAAGAAGTCAATACCATCACACCACATTTCTTTCATCATGTTAACCATAGACTGCAAAAAAAAGAAGAGGGTGAAATCTTAAATAAGTTAAATCTAGCACTGTTTCTTTAGGCCTAAACAATCTGTGAGTGTAATAATGTTTATTTGCAAAAAGCCATTTATATGGGGGAATTGGTAGACAGCTATTTAGACATAAATGAATTTCAGACTGGAGCTGCGTGGGTTTTGTTCTGACATTCATTTAAACAAAAATGTCCTATGCTGTATGGTGTGAAAATGAATAAATGCACTGCAAGTATCCTAAGACACACTTCAAACAACCTCACAGCACATGCACTTCTTCCTCTGAAGTGCTTGGATACCATGGAGATTAATACCAAAGAAACGCCTATAAAAATGTCAGTCCAGTTTTTCAGGCAAGCCGAATTCTGAACATTTATTGTTATGTAAATTTGAGTAACATTATAAGTAGTTGTTCCGAGAAATGTCAGCCTTAGTGTATCAAAACTGCTTATTAATGAACAGTCTTCTATTTATGCACTTCCTCTTTCATACTTCATCTTTAATTGCCTATAGTGCTGTTGCAAGGTTTCTGGTTGATTGGCTCGGTCACCAAAATTACCTACTTACCCACTGAAATGTGATCAAAAGGCTAAAGAAATCTTTGGATGTCTTAGCAGGGAAGCAATGGGTAGAGAAGCTATAGCAGTGTTACATGTGCCAGAGGACAGTCTTTACGGAGTAAGTCACAGGATGGAGAAACCTTCTGATCATGATCAAATTTATTACAACCAACCATGTTATCCTACCATGTTATCATCATCCACCTCAGAAGTCAGGCATGATCCATCTTAAAATCAGGTATTTTTTCCTTTATACTGTTGGAAGGTGGTTCCAGAACACCACTAATTGGATATATTCCTCCAGTACCCACTCTAAATTCACTTGAGGTCACTCAACCATTAGTCTGTAAATTCTCTATGAAATTCTATTAGTCACAATTCAAGACAATGCATAAACATTGGAGAAAAAGTAAAAGCAATGAGATTGGCCAAAGGATTGAAATATGCTTTAGAATGCCGAGGTGGGATTGACTGCACCCACATGGCCAGATCACTTGTAGAGAGCAGTTTTGTAGAGATCTAAGTTTCATTAGACAAATAATGGAGTTGAACTTATCAATGAGAAGTAAGAGAGGGCTGTTGGGGAGGGAGGTTTGAAAGGCGAGGATGCTTGTGCTGTCCAGATTCAGACCAGCTAGCTAGGGACAGAGTAAGCCCATAAAGGGAGGACACCCTCCAAGGCAACAGAGAGGTGCTGAGGTAGCTGCGACATTTGCTCCAGCCAGTCAGACACAGACCCAAGTATTCATGGGCCTAAATGGGAAGGAAATGCTAGCTTTTCCCATTGGCTCTAGCCAACAGTCCTACAAGTCCCAGGAGCTCTGGAGAGGGTCCAGTACAGGTAGGCACTGAAGTGGATCTGCAGGGTGTGAGGCAGCAGCAGCAGCCAGATGCCTGACCCTTTCCTGAAGATGTGGGAGAGTCTTTAGGGGTCCTGAGAATATCTCTAAAAGGGCACTCTCTGTACATTTTCCAGCACCTCGATTCTCTTCCTGCCAGCACTATTCCACCACATGAGGAACCTGCTTGCTCTGCCCTCTAACTACCCCTCCAAAGGCCCTCCCACAGCTAGGTCCAGGATGTGGAGGGCCCATTTATGCCCCCTTTCCCCTACTGTGGATGCTGGAGAGAAGCCAAAGGCTCTGCCCACAGGAATACCCTGGGAGGCCATGTTCTTGGCCCGCTCTGAGCTTGGGATATATTTCTGTCTGGTGTCTGGAAAAGGCCTGTATTTGACCCACCACTACTACTCACACGTAAGAAGTGAAATTCTGGACAACCAATTGAACTAGGGTGTTGTTTGCTAGTCAGGCTTTTCCAGACTATTTTCATTTTCCCTTTAAACTCTGCTGTCTCCCTCTACCCATTCTGCTCCCTTTGTCTGCTGCAAGCCCAGGTAGGAATGGGAAGAGATCTTGGCACCTTTCTATCTTCTCCCTCCTTACTCAGTCACATGCAGATTTCTGACATATATATTCATATCTATGATTAATTCCTGTTCCAAAGGAAATGGGCAGCCAATCAGAGGGTGCTCTGAGCTCATGGGGGTATGATGTGTTCAAAAATTAGCACCAAACTAATCTTAAAGCGGTGTGAAAACAGGTGGGGAATGATACCATTGGATATAGAAGTCTCTGTATTTGCAGGTAGGGGCTTCCTCTTCCAGGTAAATTGGACGGGGTGGCTGCCTGTGAACATGGGGAACACGGTGTTGTCAGATATGGTGTGTCTCTGCTGTAAAAATGGTGGCTGAAACAAAATGGTAGCCCCTATGGATGAAGTGGGAAAGGCCTTCATGCTTGGATGTGCTTCTGAGTGACATGGGCAGGGCAGCTGGGAGCCAATTACAGGGCTGGCTGTGAAAATGCAGGTTACGACGTATCACCCAGTGGCTACCCCAGGGGCAAGAAGAGGTGGCGTCAGCATCAGCAGAGTGCATGACCAGATGGTGGGTGGGACTTCCCCGGCCATGTGGGTGGCGCTGCAGCCATCAGGATGGGATCATGGATGTGGCTGGCCATCGTGTACACGGCTTTGTGCTTTCTTTTGTTAGTTTTCATACAGTACCCATCAGACCAGCTGATAAAATGATCTTATATTACGGTAAGGTCCTCTTCGGTTTCAATAACACTTCAGTTAAAGCTTCAATTCAATAATGAAGTTCAAAAAGGGCAAGTGTAGGGTCCTGCACCTAGGGAGGAATGACCCCATGCACCAGTAGAGGTTAGGGATTGACCTCAGCTCTGCAGAGAGGAACCTGGGAGTCCCGGTGGACAACAAGTTGATCATGAGGCAGCAATGTGTCCTTGTGGCCAAGAAGGCCAATGGTTTCCTGGGGTGCATTAAAAAGAGCATGGCCAGCAGGTTAAGGGAGGTCATCCTTCCCCTCTACTCTGCTCTGGTGAGGCCGCATCTGGAGTACAGTGTCCACTTCTGGGCTCCCCCATTCAAGAATGACAAGGAACTACTGGACAGAGTCCAGCAGAGGGCTTCTAAGGTGATGAAGGGAATGAAGCAGCTCTCTTATGAGGAAAGGCTGAGAGACCTGAATCTGTTTAGCCTGGAGGAGAAGATTGAGAGGGGACCTCATCAATGCTTATAAGTATCTAAAGGGTGGTTGTCAAGAGGATGGGGCCAGACTCTCCAGTGGTGCCCAGTCACAGGACAATGGGCAAAAGACACAAGCCGGAACACAGGAAGTTCCATCTGAACATGTAGAAAAACTTCTTTACTTTGAGGGTGACAGAGCACTGGAACAGGCTGCCCAGAGAGGGTGTGGAGTCTCCTTCTCTGGAGATATTCAAAACCTGCCTGGACGCTTTCCTGTCCAGCCTGCTGTACGTGAACCTGCTTTGGCAGGGAGGTTGGAATAGATGATCTCCAGAGGTCCCTTCCAAACCCTGTCATTCTAGGATTCTGCAATACCTCTCTAAGTTTGATTTTCATCATCAACTTTTGCCTAGTTCTACATAGAGATTAAATATTATTATCTGCAGCAGGGATAATTTCAAGTCTGTTCCCTCAGGAATACTTTTTTTATGGTCTTCTTTTTTTTATCCTGATAATTTTGCTTTAGTCAACCCTGTTAACCTTGGATTCTATTTTATCGCCACCAACAATTTCCTATGAGCATTGGATAAAGTATTTAAGTACAAATGGATTAACCTACTGCATTACCTTTCCAAAAAATCTCTTATCAATAAAAAGGTATTTGAGCAGACTAACGGCTCTACCTTTGGTATTCAACTTCTTATTAGACTCCATGTCTGTATCTCTGTTGCTTTTCTTTGAAATCTCTTCCAGATTTTGTAAAATACTGATGTAAAACTAAGATATCTCTGCTTCCTTGAATCAATCGCTTCACTCTCACACTTTTACTTCTACTTGCTGCTACTCTCCAGGTATCAAAACAGCCCTGAAATAAAAGATACAGGGAAAAAAAACAACCCAACAACAAACAAACATTCATTTTGCTGGCTTTTCAATTTCCTGTGCCAACTCATTTCACAGTCTAGGACAGAGGTTAGCAAAACTATCTGGTATTGTATGCTTTTTTAATGCTAACTGAAGAAAACTTTTCTGTTAACCTCAAACGTGGTCATTTGAACTATTGTTCTATTCTAATTTTTTCCACAATTTAGAACTAATTCAAAAAAGGGCACCCTATTTTTTCTTTCTAAGAAGATTGCATAAGGATTATTCTTGTGAAGCTTGGAAAATTAAATTCTTCCTCATGAGCCTGAATTCTATAATTATATTCTCCCTCTTTTCATACATGTAGCTTCTGCATCTGTGTCTTTAATTATCTGGCTCAGTCTTTCCTTTTTTCTGCCTCCCTTGCAGACTTGGTCTATTTTCTCTCCAAACTTCTGGGCATATGTTGACAATACTTTTTAAATGGTCACAATCTGAGAGGAACTATTCTGAAATGCAATTCAGTTGATTGTTAATAGTAGTCATCAGAATACTTTGTAATTATTCCTGTGAGAATACTTGTATAGATTACATGAAAGGATGATTGCAGAGGAAAATAATGGCTGTCTTGAGTGCCTGTTATTTATCTGGAAAGCATTTTTTAATAAAGGAAAAGTTTCTGGCATGCATTACGTAAATGTTACATTGTTTCAAGTCCTTGTTCTTAGCCTCTCTCCTATACAATTTTCTAAAATACTTGCCTTTGTTTTTGAGTGCCACTACATCTAGAAATGGAGAACTCTAGCAATTGGTACTAACTACTGGAGAATGCATGACCATGTGATCTGGGAACCTGTCATATGTATGCTATTTGGCTTGTCTCCTGCCATAAATGAAGAATAAATTTATATTCATGCTTCAGTCTGACATATGAACATGTATTTCCACACAATACCCCAGCATAGACATGAGTGTTGGATAGCAAAATGAGTTAATAAGTGAATATAGAAAGCTTCCAGTCTTTTTGAATTTAAGACTAGAAAATTTAAATATATTTTCCTTATTTTGTTCCTCTTACAAGATGACCTTCTTTTTCAGAGAAGCTCCCAAATAATGACATAATTCTAGTGGGACTCCTACATAGTCCCATATCTCTATTTTTACCTGACTAAGCGGTTAGGTTTTTAATGACAAGCGATACAGAAGGTTTCCTACCTGCACATTAGAGTGGGAGAATAGATAGTCTGGGATGAGCCCAGAAGTGAGTGACGGTGGGGCCTCCAGGGCAAGAAAGAGTAGCCTGAGAGAGAAGTTTCTCACCTGTTCTTCTGCTGGGTTAAGTGGTCTGGGCTTTTGGGGGCTACTTGAATTTCTGAGAGACTTGCTATCAGGTGAAGAGTATTTACAGAATGGAAGGAACTGAGATATCTCAATGTACCATTGACTGTGATTTCTGCAGATCCCAAATTAGTTTGGGACTTTACTTGTTATCAGGTGGCAAATATAGCAAGTCACGTCTATCTCTGTATGCTACCCATGCTACCTTAAAAATGCCTTTGTATGACCTGCTCTGATATCTGAAGTACAACTGAGATTCACAGTGATGACAAATTAATTGGGTAATTTCCATATTCCTCCAATTTAATTTAAAGAATGTTAAGGTGAAGCCTACTACTACCATCTCAGCTTGGGTTTACACTGTTTTCCTGGACTATTTGAAAATATCAACGTCAGTGTATTTGCAGGTAATTATCATATGCCCCCCCTGCACTCACCAGCACAATGCTGCCACAAAACTGAGCTTTAGTTCCTGCTCACTGTTGCCATCTATAGGTAATTCTACTCTCATGGCCTTTTTCTCCTGTCTTGAGATAGAAAGAAAATCGATGCTGACCTGACGTGAAAGACCCACAGGAAAAAAAAATAATCCACCAAATGTGTGCGTATAAATTGAAAATGAATAATCATTTAATCTATTTTGGACTTCTCCACTGATTGCGAATAAATTACCAGTTAATAAATTAAGTCAATAGGAAGTCCTCTGCAATGTTCTGTGTTATTCTTCTACCTAGTTCTCTTTGGCTTAAAAGAAGTTCTGGACAGAGATATATTTATTTCAGTCAGACTTTTCCAACTCTTCCTTCTATAACTGATTACACTCAGGTATGTTCTGGGAATCAATTAGACTTAAAAATTCTAAGAGAAATGTGATCTCTATGCCAATATAAAAAAATTGGCTTATATGCACCATTCCCACCCTGAAATCTGTTATTGCTGAGTAAATTGGGTTTGTTTCTGCCAGCAAAGAACTCAGTCAGCCTTTCTCAGGGCTAAATAAAGTGCTTAGCAGCAACTGGCTTATCCTTAAAACATGTCTATTTCCCTGCTACAGGGAAAGGTCCTTTGGTTTCTTCTCCTTAAGGGATCACTGTAAACTGAACACAGGGGTGGGGGGGTGGGTGTGCATATGTGTATGCATATGCCTGTGGGGACAGCAGAGGAGAGTGGTCCTCAGGAAAATGGGGCCATGCTCTGGTCCAGTATAATTCCTCTGGCTCCTGCAGAACTCCAGCTAAGCACTAATAAGTCCTGTGGGTTTGGATAAATGGTATCCCTGGCAAGGGTATGATAAGCTTCACAAGTAAATATGTAATTGAAATTAAAAATTAAACCATAGTTATGTATAATCTTGTACCTATCAAGTACATCAAGTCAGCTTCATTCTGATGGAGAAAGAAAAAGTTTGACACATTTTAAATAATCTCAAGGTAAACTGAACACAGGGGTGGGTGGGTGGGTGTGCATATGTGTATGCATATGCCTGTGGGGACAGCAGAGGAGAGTGGTCCTCAGGAAAATGGGGCCATGCTCTGGTCCAGTATAATTCCTCTGGCTCCTGCAGAACTCCAGCTAAGCACTAATAAGTCCTGTGGGTTTGGATAAATGGTATCCCTGGCAAGGGTATGATAAGCTTCACAAGTAAATATGTAATTGAAATTAAAAATTAAACCATAGTTATGTATAATCTTGTACCTATCAAGTACATCAAGTCAGCTTCATTCTGATGGAGAAAGAAAAAGTTTGACACATTTTAAATAATCTCAAGCCCACAGGATCAATAAAACCACAAGGTTTATCTTCTTACAGAGGATCACTTATATCTTACATTTTTGTAGGCAACACCAACGGCGGGCAGCAGAGTTAAGGATTTGGACACTTGACATTGTAAGGCTTCATTTTCACTCATCAACTTTTAATCATCTAGGCAGAAGTTTTCTAGACATAGGTTTCACCTCAGTGTCACAGTCTTTCTTTAAAAAGATAAGAAAAAATTTGGGTTTTTCTTGGGGTGCGGCAGTCTGTATAGTTAGGAAGACTGGCACTTTGTAAATGTTCTTTGCATTTATTTCTTACAACACTTCCTCCCTTTTTCCCCAAAATGTCAGGGATCATGTTTCCTGCTTTGGAAGGAGAACTCTAGGCCATTTTTGGCTAAGACATGCATCTCAGGTGGCAAATTAGCAAGTGACAGTGGGTAGGGTGTGAAAATTGAGTTGTCAAATGCAGAGTTTACAGTGAATATGCAGCAGCAAAATGTCAGAGAAGTGCAATTTATTTGCTTTTGGCCCTTCTGGAGGAGGCTGTAGTAGCTGTGACAGTTGGGAAGTAAGATACGAAGCTAGGGAATGGAAGCCATGCAGTCAGCTGTGGGAAAGGAAGGAAAACGGGGTAGAGACAAATTTAGACAAGGGTGAAGAGTTGAAAAATGTGCTGAGACAGTATATATGACTGTGTGAAAGAGAAGGATCTGACCAGGAAAGAAAAGAGCCCTGCAGAACAGTCCTGGAACCAGTCATGCCTGGGTGTCAACCACTGTCTATCTGTGAAATATGTGTATGTTGCAGTGTGTTATGCATGGTCATGGAGCACACCATTCTGTATAGTCTGACACAACAGGAATCTCATTTATGCTTTCTGGCACTGCTCCACAATGCAAACCAAAGCACAAGAGGTGGGGCTGCCCAGGTGATTCATTTAAAAACCCAACAGTTCCCAGAAGTACTCAACAGTGGATGCCTGGGGAACAGTGCAGGAGCCACCCTATTGTTTGCTCTTTTGTGAATTTGTCCAGCTGGTTTTGGAATCCACATTTAACATTTTGTGCCATAGTTCTTCACAAGTCAGATATGCAAAGCATGAAGAAGCAGCTTTCTTTGTATGTTTTGTATCTGCTGTGTGCCACTTATGTTTTACATTGGAAGAGATACTGAACAATTTTTATGTATCCTGTCCTGGCACTTGATGATTAAACCTCTACCATATCCTTATTCATTCATCTTTGAGCAGGACTGATATCTGCTACAAAAGAGAGATGGCCTCAGAGCCTCCATCTCAGTTTTTATATATTCTAAATTTAAAGGCTTCATTTGTCAGTGTTAAAGTTTTTTTCAATCATTTTTGCATGTAATTAGTGTTTATTCTACAGGAGCCTCTACAACACTGAACCACATCAGAGTTAGAGCGCTGAATTCATCCTCTAGGCCTGAGTAGTGTGTAGGACTGTACAATACCAGCTCTGAAACATTCACTCACTAAAAAGGCAAAGTGGAGAATTAAAGAAAGGAAGCACTGGTTAGTTGTAGAATGAATAGAAAATTGATGAACACTTTGCCTGTGGTCACATGGAGACAGGCAGAGCCTGGAGCCAAGTTAGTGTATGGGCTAACTTGAGTTGCCTTTCTCACAGAGACAGTATTAGCAAGTCATGTCTGCAGCAGAAATAAATGTAGTAAGTTCCCTTGGAAACCGAAAATCTTTTTTTACCACTGGGTTAGTTAAAGGTAATTCACATTCACACAGGTTTTCTAGATCGATGGTTCTCCTCCTCCAGTTTTATTGACTTCTCCCAGCAGAGGTACAGTACATGGCTTCTAATACCTGTCCTCATAGTCACCCCATTTACAAAAAAACATTTCAATTTATCTTCACAAGATTTGTCAAGGGAACATTTTCTCTGAATCTGAAGAGTCAATAGTTTTTATTGACCTGCATGGTGAAAAAAAAAAAAAAAAGTTTAGTATTAAATTAATACTTTAATGTTCAGTTTTGTTAAGTATTGAGTATAAATTTCCAAAGTAGTTAGGTAACTCTTAGGCAGGGGGAAAAAATCCCTACTATTAGAAGGCCTATCCATCCCTACAGTCCTGACTTCCCAAGGATAAGGGAAGATTTTCAGGTGCTTATGTGACTGCGCACCTGTTTCATTTTCAGAAGCACCTTACCCATGTAGGTATGTCAAACTTACCTGTCTGCTCAGAACCCCTCATAGAGAAAACTATAGCTGAAAGACAGTATGAGAAGTTATCTGACAACTGCTAGCGCCCCTTAAACTGAAGCGCAGATCTTGAGTATAACTCAAGATAGGCTTAGCAAGTGTATTATCATATCATCAGTCAAGTCAAATGTGACTGCAAACTTAGTTTCTTAGCAGGCATGATGTGAAGGATCTTATGAAAATGAATGCAGTATCCTCCCTAAGATGACATACTGAAGTGACTTAAATGCAGATGTCAAAGGGCATTGTCTTTTGTAGCTGGGACTGGAATAGGACAGACAGTTCAGGCTGGTCACAACAGTCTGTCATGGTCTCTCCCTGCCAAGTCTGATGCAGAACAAACCTTCCCCTACCCTTAAACAAGGATTAAACTCCTATCAGGAAGCAAGGAAAACTCTTTATTTTCCACAGAGAGAAAAACAGCATATTTAAGCTCCCCAAAGTGTTGGACTAACTATTCTATTCTAATTTGGTTTATTAGGTTTTCAAAGAGGTGCATAGCTGGGTGACAGAATTTACTGGTGGCATTTATGTATACAGGGTAATAAAGTCAAGGTCTGATTGCAGGTAATTGCTGGAAGACCTTGAGACCAAGTACCAAAAAAAATAAAAATGCAGATAGAATTGAACCTAGCAAATTCTTAATAATGTAGACAGGACAAATGAATCTCAGCTTCACATATAAAATGGTGAACTCTGAGCAGACCATTACTCTGTAGAGTTTTAATACCAAATCTTTATTTAAAAATATGATGAATTATCCAATTCAAGAGAACTACTATCTGAGTCTGTGGTTAATTATCCTCTGAAGGTTTTATACTTGCTTTCTGGATATGTCCACTTTCAGCTCAACATCATTAGATTTTTTTTTTGTCTTTGTTTCTCTCTGTTGCTAAATATTTCTTTCCCACATTGTTAGTTGTATGAACAGTGACCAATTAACTGCTTTCCCAGGCTCTTGCTGAGGAGGAGACGGGCCCCGTGGCCAGCATCTGGGGGGTTCTGCCTCCCCTTGCTATTGCTCAGAGCCACTCTCAGACCTCCCTGATGGTCCCTTTGCCCAGCCACAGTGACCTGAGTCACCCAAGTAGGAGTAGAGGGAGCAGGGGCAGAGAGGATACGCAGGAGAAGGTGCGACTGTAAAGGGACTTTGTCCAGTGGAGAAACCCAGACTGCAGTTTTCCCCTCAAATTCCGCTGTCCCCCTATGCCCATTCTGCTTCCTTTGCCTGCTACAAGCCCGGGCAGGAACAGGAAGAGATCATGGCACCCTTCTGTTTTCTCCCCCCTCCTCTGATGCTTTCCAGAAGGCCATCACCAGACCAAGCATAAGGAAACACATTCAGCAGCAGCTTGAACGCTGTGTGATGGTTCTTACAGGCAGCTGCAAGCTCCACAGCAGCCATGGGCAAAGGGAGCCCCCCTCCCTCCCCAACCTCTGTGTGAAGCCTCAAAATACAAGTTCTGATTCACAGTCCCATTTGCCAGTTCTTCTGGTTCACATGGTCCTTTCCGGGAACCCTCTGGGGCTTTTTCTTACTATCCCCAGGCATGCTTTTTTTCTGAAGTTGACATTTTGTTCTGCTTTTCAACTTGTTTGTTTACCCTGCAACCCTTCAGTTGTTTGGTGAAGGAGTTCCTTGTGACCAAGAAGGTGGCTTTAATCAAGAAAAGTTTTGCAAATACATGGAAAGATTTGAGACATTCTAAGAAACAAAATAAAAGCTGCATTTAACATCTGTACCTTTATTTCCTATTTCCTTTTGCAATTTGTCTAAGCTGGTAATAGCTGAACCTATGAACCTGATAGTCATACATACCTCCTGGAACAAAGAGGAAAGCACAAAGCAGAACTCTGGGCGTGAATCATGTGTTTAATAGCTATAACATTTCCATAATGAGAATTTAATGATTTGACAGATTTGATATAGATGCATTAATGAATAGGAAGAACACTTGTAGGACTGAGACCATTCTGAACAGGTGCTGTGTCATGTACCTCATGATGGATGCAATCTTCTTCCAGGTTGTGCACAATCTGTAATATGAAGCATGCATATTTTCCTATCAGGACTGCATCCTGAAAATCAGCCTGTAACAAGATTTAAATAGACTGATAGTAAATGACCTTTTTTTTTTTTTTCATTTTCGGTGAAAGCCAGTTTTCCCAACAGTTTTCTGACTTAAATCTCAAAATAAGGAAACATAAAGAACTGAAAAATAATGTTTGCCTTGCAAGTTACAGAATCGTTATTTAAGCAAGGTTTTGGTTTTGGTTTTTTTTTGAGTCATACATTTTATCTGTTTCAAGAAGTGGAGATTGCAATCAAACACCAGTTTTGTACAACACTGCACTTTGAGGAGCTAAAGATCCAAACCCAGCTTGGCATGCCGTGTCCATTTCAGGGCTCTTATCGGTGACATTCAGATGCATTAAAATGCTGGCCTTGGTTGATCTTGGCAGTGAAGCAGCAGTGTCAAACAGTTAGTCATTACCAAATGAATATGATGAGGGATTATAATCCAAGCAAATCCGACAACAGGAACAAACAGGTGAAGAGAAAATAAAAAAGGCAAAAGGTATAAGGAGTTTGTCTAATGATAATGGCTGTGAATTGCTTATGTCTGTCCAAAAGACCAGATAGTAGTGCTGCAGAGTCATTGGCAAGCCAGCAGAGGCAGATAAAAATAAATGAGACTTAAAATAGATAAATGTAAAGTATATCTTTATGAAGAAAAATAATTGGCAGAGATAGAAAACTAAAAATTGCTGTTTAGAAAAGCAGTAATGCAGAAAACCAAACCCAGAGCTATAATAAAGATATTAAAAAGGAGCTCACAATGAATTGTCATTGCAGTGTAAATAAATACCAATCTGTGCTTCAAATAATGAAAAAGATGCCTTCTAAGACAAAGGAGGTAATCATAATTCTGCTCAGTCCATCTCTGACTGGAAGCTACTTGTAATACAGTTTCAGTTTATATCTTTCCATTAGGCCCTGGAGTGTCACATATAAACTAACAGCACTGTGGTTTTTTTTTAAAAAGATAGACTAGTGTTATATGTATATGTACATATTTATCCGTATACATACTCAAAATATGGCAGAAAGAAAAAGGCACTGGTAGAATTGTAAAGACTTCTTTTGCAACATTCACGGGTGACTTTGTGACAAACTGATTTTGAGGGACAGCTATATTTCTTTGCTGCAAAAGTTCAACTAGAACCAGTGTACTAAATCCTTGTTTAACATAAAAATCTATAGCAGAGAGTAAGGAACTAGGGATATTTAGGCTTTCTGTCTAAAAGTTCTGTTTCAGTGTCCTGATAAACTGACTGGAATCAAAGATACACTTAGCAGAATATATTGCTATTCAGCTTCCCAGGTATGATTAGAAGGCAAATAGATACTCACAGTAAGATCCTGAGATTTCATGCCTTTCATGTGGTATCTAAGATGGGACTGATGAGCTTTGTAATAATGGTGAGCAATACTGCCAAAAAAAAATTGTGAGACAGATTCTGAAAAAAGTATCCCAATACTCGTACATGTCACATGATTATTAGACCTTGGACAGGGATCAGTGTGAGTGCAGAGGTCTGCAGATAAAGACTCAAGGTCTCTTCTCTCTTTGTTTTCTACACTAGCCAGTCTGATTGCAAAAGGTGTTTGGGATCTGTTCCCAGCAGATTTCTTCCAGGAGAAAGTCCTTCTTGCTCTGAGTAATAGGACTGCGATCCCCAATGTTGCCCCTTTCTGGAGTCCTGTACACACAGCTGTTCCCTGCTGGTGCTTTGCTTGAATGGAAGAGGAACATTGTCCCCAGGGGAAGGAGGAAATAAGAGTGGAAACTCTACTTTCCCTCACCTTTGTAAGTACAGACCTCGTGGAGACAGCACCAGCTCGAAAGATGAGCATGGGGAGAAGAGAGGGAAGAAAGAGAGGTTCAGTATGCAGTGAAGCTTCATCAGCTGGTATGTCATAAGGGTGGGAATAGTTGTACTACCAGTATCAGCAGGTATGTGAAACCCCATTAATCATGCCATGCATTTGTAAATGTCAGTGGGGAGTGCCAGTCAAAAATCAGTACCAAAAAAGCAATAAATTTACGCCTATATAAAAGCTTTGAAAACATACATTGACACATGTAACTAGCCAGGTATGTGAAACCCCATTAATCATGTCATGCATTTGTAAATGTCAGTGGGGAGTGGCAGTCAAAAATCAGTACCAAAAAAAGCGATAAATTTACTCCTATATAAAAGTTTTGAAAACATACATTGACACATGTAACTAGACCCACCACCCTCCAACTGAACCCAGAGGATGTAAACCCACTGCAGCCTGGGTTTAATTCACTGGGCTTTGGATGCTTTTCTTCTTTAGTCCCAAGTGTTTGCACACTGATTCACCTCATGCCACCCATGAGTCTCTGGTCTCAGGTTAGGCTATATGCTATCTGCAACTGTTACAGCAAATGTATGCTGCTTTCTCCCCTGTGAAAGAAATGACAGTGGAATTCCATTCAAAGAGCTTTCCAAAAGCAATGTTTGGATAACTACAGCAAACATTCTGAAACTAGAGGGTTTAGAGAATGCACCTTAAAAAAAAGAAGCAGACAGTAAAAACGCCCCCAGGTAACCACATGCTTATAGTCCCTCCCACTAAACTTTCTGTTAAAAACATTTTCTAGGAATTTGTTGATCCAGTCAGTATCTGTAGGTAAAATCACTTTGCATGGAGAGCAAATGAAACCTGCAGTTTAAGAGATTCAGGACATGAAATATAAGAAACTGGCATTTTCTCCGTTGCTGTTGATCTATATATATTTCTGGATGATTTATCTGGATCTTATCATATTTCTCTCCTGCTTGTTCTACCAAGAAATCTATTAAGTAAAAGTAAAACAGACATGGAATAAATATTCTTCTAACTGCAACATGACTATACAGTCTGTCTCCATAAAAGAATGAAGTAGTAATGCAGTCTTAATGCAACTATTAGATAGCCATCTCATGACCATTACCTCTTAAGGTTACTCAATTTTCCAGAAGTCATTTATCATTTTCTATTGTTATTTAGTATACAAAGTCACAGATTTCCCTCTGTCAGTTATGACATCTAGAGTTTGAGCTTCCTTTTTTTTTTCCAATGTTTGAGCTCGCTTCTCCTTGCGTTATTTTTTAATATAGTAGGAATGCAGTGACATGCAGAAGCAGCATGGGAGCACCAAATCTTTGTCAAGTGAGGGTTTTTGCAGTGCACAATGCTTGCATTCTCTCATTCCATGCAGGAGCACCAAGAAATCTTTGTCAAGTGAGGGTTTTTGCACTGCACAATGCTTGCATTCTCTCATTCCATGCATCTCTTTTTCTCTGCTGCTCTGTGCATCCATCTGAACACAAAGGGTTCCCTCTCACCTTCCTTGCAAACATTTCCAGCAAATATATCTTCTCTTACAACAGATAGGTAGGCAAAAGTACGATACTCTTGCCATCACGATATCAGAGGCCAGTGAACTCAGCTCAACGGTTTCACAAGAGAGGTGCCAGCAAGGATTTAACTGAGGTGCAGAGGTGTGACTCCCAAGTGGACATAAGCACTTTTGTTCAAGGTCTCAGTCAAGTGCCTGGCCTCCAGAAAGAGCAGGAGTTCAAATGCATCTCAGCCACTCATTGTGAGGCTATTTCAGACTGTCTTTTTGAGACAGATGCCTACTCCACTCCATGCTCTTGGTTGTCTTGCTTTAGGTTCTCATTTTTATCCTGAGAGCCAACCACTCTGAAGTGAAGTACTGCAGCATGTAACTCCCAAGCACTTCAATCGCCTGGGAAGATCCAGGCTGATAAAAATAGCTGTCATCATCACCATTATCAGTGGATCTTTGTTCTTATTTTTAAGGATCCTGTTTCCAAAACATCTTTTAGATGCACGAGTTGTTTCTTTTCCTGCATATGTTAGGGCTTGCTGTAGTTTTGACATCAAGGATGGACTAATTGCAGATGTGCCCAGTGATAGCCTCTTCTAAGCTAGTAACCCTCAGGTCTCTTTATAGTCAGTGGTATGAAAAATACCCTGCTGGGGCGTGGATTAATCTGCCCTATTGACACTGATATTTTGTAAGAAAATGAATGGTTGGGCTAGATGATCTGCAGAGGTCCCTTCCAAGCCCATGTGATTCTGTAGTTCTGTGATTCTGTGAACAGCACTCCAGAAAGACCCATTTCTCTCTGTTGCCTGTAGCAGGAGCCTAGATGCCTAGCTTAGGTGGAGATGCATAAATTAGGTCAGATGAATCTCACTTTTCAGTATGTTCCTAGTTATTTTCTACAGACGTGATCACAACTCTGTAACTGATACTTCATAAATTTAGACTCAGGAAACCAAAAATTAACAACCGATATTTTCTCCCAAGAGCATGTGCACTTATGGTTTGCTCACATGGCTCCAGACGACTGAGTTATGTCACTTTGTGTAGGTGATGACATTTTCCATGGCAGCAGAACGTCCATATTAGATGAGAAATGATATGTTGTTAATCTGTAATAACGCAAGGCTTGTGGTTGTGTGAACTTATCCTTTGTTAAACAGAACTTGCAGAACTGCTATAACAATGCCATATGTCTACCACTAAAATTAGGACTTGCATTTTGTTTCTGCTGGTTTCCTCTTCTATTTTGTGTCCTTCCTTGAACAACATATCCAATGTTTATTCCTTCTTGGAGTGCATTGAATTCATTATCCGAGGCTGATTTTTAACCTGTTTTCTTTTTTTCCAGTAGTAATCTTTGTGCTGACCGTAGTAGAATTGATATGAGCAAACCCTGTAGGTGTTGGTTCCAGAGGGTTAAAAAACATTAGATTTGACCTGAATAATTTTATGAATGAAAAGTATATGTCTTACCTTCAGAATGGAGAGTTCTTTCCAAAAGAACATGAATGTATGGAAAAGGAAGATGTGTGAACACTTCAGGAGGAGGTTTTTTAATGTGTTCAGGGAAAATATGCAACTTCTGTGTCAAACTTCTGGTTAAGACATAGTGGTTAGGCATTCTAGGTCCATAAGAAGCTTTGGATTGTTTTTTCAAAATGCATTTCCCTTCTTCCAAATTTGAGTGTCTATCTATTATTTCTGTTATGCCTAAGATAAACATTCAACTTTGAAAATAGCGCTTGTAACAGCAAATGGACTTTTGGGTGCAGTCATCTCAATTTTTAGATATTTTAAAATTTCTGACTGTATTTACAAAATACAGCAATACTGTGCTTTATCTGTTGGCATTTCCTTTTTGCAGCATTTGTTTTAATCACTACTTCATTTATGTCCTTGAAATTGTAAACTTTTTCTAGCAGATCCTGTGATTGTGTATTTATATGGTATGAAACGCTGTCTTGCCTCTCATCTCCACTGAGAACATTTAAAAATAATACTTACCGTTGGCCACCTAAGAACTAGTTGTCCACTTGTTCTAGTTGCTCAGAGCCTTTTTGCAATCAGTGGAGAGAGCTGATGCCTAGAGGGCTGCATATCCTTTGATGCCTTCAGTTTGTGAGGAATTGCCTCCTGAAGGTGTCTCCACTGACTGTAGAGGAAGCAAGACTGACTGAAACTATGTGGGAGGCACCTGGTCCACCGAATTCCATTGGGAATATACCCACTCTTACGAGCTCACTGCAACTTCAGAGGAAGGCTTAGTGGTGATTGAGAGCAAGTCAGATACAGAACATTTTTAATCCACTAAAATAATTTTCTTGATTTCCTCTTGATCATGTCTATACTGCAGATACAGAATCAGGCTGTTAGGACTCCCAGGACCATCCACTTCAGTGATTATCACCATAACATTCAATTTCACCTTGCAAAAAAGCATAGGTCAGGAGTGAAAGATTCTACAGTGGCCTGTTAAAGTGAATGTAAATAGTCTTTACTGAAGATTAACTTTACTTTACATATCTTACAGCAGGCTGAGTTTGCACAAACTTGCAAAAACTGGGTTGGTTGGACCAGACTGCACGAGGCTGTGGGGACTTTCTTGGTTCAATAAGGCCTGAAGCCTGACTAAAGTCCTCTTTGGGGTTTGCTGTTAGCTGCGTAACTAGTGAGCATTCAGATGGAAAAGTGTGCTTGCCTGTATCTCTTACACATTTTTATTCCAATTTCATGTATATTTCTCTGAAATTTCTCTTATTATGGTCCTCTACTTAAGAAGCAGTCATTAAGATTGTGGGACTGTCATATTCATTAAGGTTTTTGTAGAAATACATAAGTATGAAGCTTTGTACAATTACAACACTGGTCTTCAGAAAAGTTTCCAATCAAATTTTTGAACTTTTTTCCCTCCAGAAGTCAGTTATCAAACAAATACAGTACTTTTCACTTCCACTACTGCAAGACCAATGCTATTCACATCAATGATTAATCCGATGTTCTGAATTCCTTGCCAATTTTTTGCTTTATTGCTCTTGGAAAGGCAGCAAAAGTTAGAGTTGGAGCAAGACTCATGGGGGTGCTTATTCCCTCTTATTTGTCCACTGGCCTGCAGTCTCAATGAGTCCAAGGGGTCTTCTCATTAGCTGGAGTCCAGAGCAATTGCCTTTGCTGCTGTCCTTCAGAAGAGCCCACCAAAGAGAGCTCAAGTTGCACTACTAATGAACATTAATTCTCCACCTAAGGTTTCTGTTGTCACTTGTGGAAAGTTTTGTAATTGGTTAGCAGTTGTTGGCATGAGGACCAATTACCGTATGTAAGGATGGGTGAACTCAGAAAATGGTATTTGCCAATGTGTGACTGCAAGCTCACAAAGCTGAAGAGAAGAAGATGAAGATGAATGGAAATGAAACAGGAAAAGCAGCTACTGAGGTCAAAAGAGGTATTACCAGGCCCAGAGAAAGAACTGAAAAATTTTTAAGGCTTGACAAGAACGAAGAGCCTGTGGCCACTGTGGGCTTCTTAATCCTTTGAACTTAAAGAAGCAGAATCTGCTGGAGCCTTGATGTACAGCAAGTACCTGAGACCCCAAGGATATCTGGTGAAATCTTGTTTATGAGGACTACAAATCACTGGTTCATTCTGCACTGTAGTATAGGTATCCAGTGGAGCTTTTCTTTTAGAGGACAGAATGTCTTTGTCTCAGCTGCCAACTGTTCAATTGCTCACTACCCAAATTTATCATTTTGCCAACAGTGTGTGTGCTGAAGAGTTATCCAAGCACTGGTTATGCGCTCATGGTTCCCATTTTCCCTTCCTTCATTTCATTTGCAGGAACCACTTGAAATAACTTACCTCAGCTGGAGAATGGTGATTTTTTCTTTTTGGTGTGATGTATAGGCCTAGTCTATTCCTAAAAGTTTCCACAACAAGCACTGGCAGTGCCCCAAGTGCTATTTTATATTCTGCCTTTCAGGTCTCAGGATCTCTTTTGTTCCCCCCCAAACTTTCATACCAATGAGCCGAAGTCCATGAGTCATGGCTCAGTTATCTGTAGCTTGACTCCCTCCGAAATGAGGTGTACAGCATGGAGGGAGAGAGGGCTGCATAAAGAATATATGGGCCTTTATGAGCTACATAAATTTTAATACTCATACAGCACTCTTTTTTTTTTGTTCTCTTAGACTGGTTTGCAGTGTTCTTTAGTTAAAGAATTATTGTAAGTGGGGAAATCACAATAGGAAGACAATATTCATATATTGTGGAAGTGTTTTCTGATAAGGTGGAAACCATCTTAGATACTCTGAAAAGCTTCAAATCAATTAGAGTGTACATACTTTGGAAGTTGTATTTTTTCCTAGTAATTTTCCTACTTTTTTTATATATCTGAATTAATATACGCACTTCTTTATGTTATATACTTTAAGTGCCACTGAATGTGGCACTCCATCTTTTAGTTTACAAGGCAGATTTCAAATTCAAAGAAAATTTGTCATCCTGGTCCTAAACTGTCAGATTTCAAGTATGCTGTTACCTGAACTTCCAATTGCAGTTTAATATTTTTTCTTCCCTCAGAGTTCAGAATTTGGAGTTAAACTACGAGTTGCATAGGCTAGAAGTTCTTTGGGATTTCACAAAGATTTAGCTTAAATGATGTTATGTTATGTTATGTTATGTTATGTTATGTTATGTTATGTTATGTTATGTTACCAGTGGCATGGAAATATAGTTAAGATACTACTGCAATTCAAATACTTTCAAATACTTTATTTCATTATTCCAAGCATCTTGCATAATAAGAGGAAAATACTAGTTTTTTCCAAGCAGATGAAATTCTGAAGTAAAACAGGAATGGGGATGCTTCAGGCTGGGAATCAGCTGAGGTGTGTATCTGCACTTGAGCTGGTAGCTCTAAGCTCCCACACCAGACGTGGAGGAAAGCCTGAAATGTTCAAGGGTGAACCTTTAAACTCAAGTGTACGTTTCTGCATCTGCTCTGAGGACTTTTGCCTCTGAGTGTGCTAGTTTCTCTCCATTGCATATTGAAGGCTCTCAGGTATAGATGTTTATGATGGAGATATGAAGATAAGTGTGATGAACCCTACAGTATGTTGATGACATATAGGTCAAACATCAGTGACTTCTAACTCTGACAGTGTTTTCATGCTCATTCTCCTATGGGAAATTGTATCCTTGCCCACCAATTTTGGATAAAATTGGTTTTGAAAACTCTAGGTATGCTAACATAATTGCTACAAAATCTGTTTGTCTTTGCCATACTTATTAATTAAATTATAGTAAATGTTTACTTTTTTCTGACAAATAAGTCCAAAAAATAAGCTTAGAAGCAATGCGAGCAATGTCCCTGAAGCAAACTGCTGTGAATAAGTAGCAACTGATACTCCACCATATTCTGCACATTTGTCTTTGCTGACTTACTGTGTGAGTAATAACATGCTGAGCATTAGAAAAATCTGTGACTCCATTAAGACAGAAATATGAATTTCCCCTTATCATATTTAAAGTATGGAGAACAGAAATTTGATTTATTTTAATTTTGACTGGTTCATATTGTTATTGCATATTTAGATTTTTTTCTTGGTTTTTTGGAGTGAAAGAGAAATTTCACAGCTCAATGAAAGATGAACGATTAATCCTTTTCTCCCTTCAATGATACTTCATTTCTCCCTTCCTCTGGCCTTCTGTAAGCTTTCATTGAAAAAAATATTGACCTTTTGGACTTCTCCTGTTTAGGAATAAGGAAATTTCAGGTCAGTGTCATAATGGTTTGAGAATATTTTATTTCTCAAAATCTCACCCTGTCCTGTGAGCTTGCAAACAGTCAGAAGCTAAATTTAGAGAGCCAAACCTTCACATTTAGGTAGCATCTGAAAAGTGGTTTCACATTCACAACTTCGTTTTCAGAAGCAGCGTTACCCCTGCCCGGCTCATGGCAGTGTGCTCAGCAAACCTACTGCCATGGGTAAGATTTTCCCTCATAGATGAATGTCAAACAGCATGGCAAATAATCTCTATCTAGCCATGTAACTGTCTTGTTACTCAAAGCTTTTAATCCATGGGCTTTCTGTCTCCTAAAATATTCACCTAAGTCATAAGAAAGACTCACAGATCAGACTGTGTGACTGTTTCACTTTGAGAAAGTTTCAGTTTGTACTCCAGAAAACCTTGCCCACTATCTACCACATGGTAGTACTTCACAGACCCAGCTGATGTCTGAGATTGCAAGGGACATGGATCTAGAGAACATCTAGTCCCATCCCCTCCCCAAGCAGCATCATCTAGAGCAGATGGGATATTTGATCCTTAGTATCTATCCCAGAAGGGGCAATCTTTCTTTGGCGCATTGATACATTGCATGGCAATAAAGACACAAAGAAGTAAAAATATAAAGGTCCAATAGAAATTGTGTAAAGATGTAGAGCTTCAAGTTTAAGATATCACACAAACCTTTGAAAGGTGTGTGATTAACCACTGTGAGAAAACACTCAGAGAGGTAGTAATGTCTTTATCTTTTGAAGTCTTCACATCAAGGCTTGATATTTCTATTTAGCTAAATGCAAGCTATTCATCTCAGAACACAGGGAAATGGATCAAGTATAGTGCCTGTGTTATTCAGAAGTCAGACTAGGTGATTTAATGATGCCTTGTGGCTTTAACTGGCTGTAACTGACACTGTGAGCTCTTGCTTCTTTGGAGCCATTAATACTGTCAATGCTCCGGAATTCCTCTAAGCTACAAGGAGCATCACCCACTCCATCTCTTATTCTTCCTCACCTTTATGGAAGAAAAAAAAAAAAAAAAAAAAAAAAAAAAAAATTTTTTCAATAGTGCCTGTGTTATTCAGAAGTCAGACTAGGTGATTTAATGATGCCTTGTGGCTTTAACTGGCTGTAACTGACACTGTGAGCTCTTGCTTCTTTGGAGCCATTAATACTGTCAATGCTCCGGAATTCCTCTAAGCTACAAGGAGCATCACCCACTCCATCTCTTATTCTTCCTCACCTTTATGGAAGAAAAAAAAAAAAAAAAAAAAAAAAAAAAAGAAAGTATATTCTTCACATTTCTGAAAGAAAAAGCATTCTATGGAGCAAAGGAAATAGTGAGTAAGAACACCCATACACTGCTCCCTTGATTCACAGAAAAAAAACCTGACTCTATATGCATCTGAAGCTCTGGCATATGATTGAAGAGAGACTTTCAGAGCTTTCAGCATGCATGTATAGCATAAGATGTGTTATAAGAAGAAAGGGTAGTAATGACGTAATTAGGGGGAAAATTAGAAAAAAACTATGGTCATTTTTTTTTTCCCAAGATTTGTTCTAAATTCTACTCTTAGTTATGCTGTCGCAAATACTGATTAATTCCAGCCAGCTGTCTTGCTTCTGATTCAAGGCACTGCCGTGAAAACAAATGCAAAATTTATGTATTCATTACATAGCACATACACCTATACAAATCTGGTCTGCAGTGAGTTGCTGGTGCTCGTATTGTATTTCTTAATATGCCTCTAGAGCTTTAAAATTCTTATCTTCTGTTGTTTGCAAGAGATATGACCTATCCTATCCTGGCATTCCATCAAATGTGTAAAAATTCAGTGATGCAAATCATCTTTTGCCAACAGCAATATGATTGACAGCCTGCTGTTTACACATCCACAAAAATCACCAAGTTTTTATTTAGTGATGAGAACAATTACAATAGTGAAAGTTATTTTGCTTCATTTTACTGTAGTGGAGTTGGGTCTGAAATATTTAGTAGTTTGCTAACTGCAGCTTTTGAATGAATGGTGGTTATTGTCATCGTTTGAATGAGCGAGCAGTATTTGTATCAGATTTATTACTTAATGCTGCAATATGTAAGTATATCCCCAGTCAAGTTCTTAATTCCAAAAATGGAAATGCTAATAAAGGTCCTTGAAATGAAGCAATAGTAAGATAGATTTTCTCCTGTTGCAAATAATTGTTAGCATTCACCAGAAATGCTTTGTTCCAAGTTTGTTTCTAGTGTAAATTCTACTTCCCTGCAACATGCACGAGAAGCATGTTATCTGCTGAAATTCACTATCTAAGCACGTAATACTGAAGTGGTACAAAATATTAATAAACAGCATGTGGTCAGATGCTGAAATTTCCACAACATAATCAACTTTAGTGATAACAGTCTAAGCTTATAGCAGTGTAATCTTTTTGCCAGAGGCTGGAAGAACACAATCAAGCTTCCAGGAAAACCTCTCTTGACATTTAAGAACAAATAATAAGTATTCTACAAAGCACAGTTTGAATTCTATGGGCGATTCATTTATTCCAAAACGGCTTTGAACAGGGAACTCCTAAAAATGTGATGACAACGGCAGGAGCTTTCAGAGGTATTAATAAGTTAAATAATTAACTGGTTAAAATACTGCATGCATGCTATGAGTGTGAATATGACTCAACAGAAAATCAAGGGCTCGATAAAACCAACAGTAACAACAGAGCATTTTTTTTCCTATTACTTATTATTACTATTGTCACTGTTGTCATTATTTACAATAGATTTTCCAATGGGGACGGGGCATGAAAAGCCGAATATGAAAAGCTGCTCCAAGAACAGGATTTCCCCATCCAAGAGCACAAAGTCCTGAGGTTTCTGGAGGGAGCAGATTCCCAGCCACTGCCTGGCAGGGGTGTGCTGGGGCTAGGGACCAAGCAAGTTGGCTGCTGCCAACTAAAATTCATGCAATCCTGCTCAATCCCATTGCTACTCAGCACTGAACCCAATGGAAAGGAAGTTCACTTTATTCCATGATTCCTACCAAAGCCTGCGCAGCTGCTGAAATCAGTCCCCAGTTTGGTAATAATTGGGTCCTTAAGCTGAGCACAAACTCCTGAAAAGAACAAGCCTTTCCTGCAGGTAAGTTTGACTTCAAAGTGTCAGCAAATTCGGAGCATTCAAAAAAACCCCAAGACTAATGCTTTTGATGAAACCACTGAAGTTGCCAGTCAAATGAAGCTTGAGGCAGTTTTACTTTCTAGCTCATTAGTGGTGGAAATGAATGTCTTCTTGGCAAAAATCATCAGTCTGAAATGTTGATTATAATATTTATTTCAATATTGTGATCACGAATTACAATATTTCACCAACAAAATAGATGCTGTAAGCTACATACAAATGTCCCTTCGTTGTTTAATATGTCACTCATACAGGAATTTCTAATGGTGTCTATTCCTTAACATCTAATAGTCTTAGAAGGTGATGACCTTCATGTGAATGGGCAGAAGTGGTTCATTATGAATATCTGTAGCATGAGTGACCTGATCTTAAATGGGTAGTGAAGGAATTCTCTGTTTCCCAAAGATTAATATGACAGGAAGTATATGCTGTCTTTCACAGCTGGAAATACCATAGAGGGATGCACTCAAGTTCTTGTGCAGCTCAGTCTGCAGAATTTTCTCCTGTTCTGTTTCAGACATTGTACACAACCTCAAATAGTATTTTAGCACCTTCTGAGGCTAAATATTCAGAGAGAAAAGCCACTTTCAATAATACAACATTCCTAATGGGCTAACAAGGGGAAAAAAAAACCCTACCAACACAGAATACATCTTTTTTTCTAATTTAGAAATCTACCTAAATCAGGACTTGCAGTCTGTATCTCTTTTCCATCCTCAAATTTCAGCTTCCTTTGCCTCTTTATAGCCTTTATATGCTTCTGGTACAGCTTAAAGAAGCAGTACACAGTTACTCTCTTTCCACTAGTAGGAAAGGTAGGAAAGGTTTATTTGGCAGCAAACCAAAGATCCAAAGAGAAAACTTCCTCAGTGCACATCAAGACAGGCAAAACAGTGAGACCCCTTGATTCACTTGCCCTGTGAAATGCCCAGGGGCACGTAATTCCCCTCAATGTTCTGCCTTCTCTGCAGCAGGGCTGCTTTATGCAGGTGCTAAAGGTATGGGATTCACAACACCATAGTCCTTGTGCCATAGTCCTTGTGCTAATAAACACTTGCATTATCTAAAAAGCCTTATTCAAAGCATGATGCTCCACACAGTTAATCACGGAAACTTTACAAGAAAAAATGCAGACTGAGCAGCCAATTGCCATGACTGACATATTTTCAGGATGCTGCAGCACTCAAATGATTGAGTAATATGATTTTGCTGTTCTGACACTGTGTTGCTTGAAGCTAGTATAAATATTTGAATGATGTCACTCTGGTATGAGATACACCTGCCACCCCCTCTTTTTGCCAACAGCAAAAACCTTGGGGGTTTTGGTTCCTCTCAGCAAGAGACAATTGAAACATTTCTAAAATTATGTAATATTGTACAAGACTGCATGAAGTGCCACAGATAGTTTGTGGATTTTAGCGTGGTCCACATGAACCTCAACAGCCCATTGTTATTTTCATTTTATTTAAATCCATGTTATGCCTTCCCCTTTTTATGTTTCTTAGCTAAATGATTAAGGTCAGCCACTTTTCAACCCCAAAAACTCAAAGCAACGTTTGCTATTGTGCAGTTAATGTGGGGGTTTTTTTTCAGTTCATTGAGTTTGGTTTTTTGGGTTTGGTTGCACTATTAACACTCCCCCATGACACAGCAGACTAGATGTGCTAAGTAACTTTATGCACAAAATATATTTCTTCTATCTAGGAGATAACAAAAAAGTGCAGACATCCTTCCCGTTGGTTTCTATCCAGAATAAATTTCTCCTAGTGGTATCAATTGCCAAAAATTTTTGCCCAGATTGAAAAATCTCAGCAAAGTCTTGCTTTCTGAAAGGTGATGCTCAGCACTTTTTCATGATAAAGACTGTCACATTCTTTCTTTAAGTAATCTCATATTTTGAAACTGAATTAACACATCCATCTGGAAAAAAAATAGACTTCCTTGTTTTGCTGGGATTATTTCATTATTATTCCTCAAACCCCCTGAAGAGGTACAGTAACCACAAGAGCTTGCTTTGAATGTTCCTGCTGTTGTATACCTGCAGTTACCTACAATGCCTTGCTCAGTTTGGACAAGTAGTTACAGCAAACACTACGGCAAGATTGACCACCAATTAGTTGGGCTTTTTCACCAGCTTTATCACTGCAAATTTAATTTTCCACAGAGAGCAAACAACTTCCTTGACATAAGATATCCAGGCAGTGAGGCAATCATTAGATGACAGATATAGGTAAGCTAGAAAAGCATATGCCATTTTACCTTTCTAATTTTTAGTTAAATGACAATAATAATACTTTTCAGTTTCAGGTGTATCTTAAGTTTGTTTTTGTTTTTGTTTTTTTTCTCAAGACTGTTACTCCCAGAAGCACCTATCCTTCAAGATTATGAAACAGAAAAAAACAGGGCTATCAAAGAAAAAATTAAAATCTGAGTCAACTTGAAAGTCACCAGTGCTCATTGTGACA
Organism: Calidris pugnax; assembly: GCF_001431845.1. Classification (NCBI taxonomy): domain Eukaryota; kingdom Metazoa; phylum Chordata; class Aves; order Charadriiformes; family Scolopacidae; genus Calidris; species Calidris pugnax. Next base: position 2,515,006 of record NW_015091257.1, read on the forward strand.
GTCTCTAACATATCAATCTCACTTCAAGATTATTGCCTCAGCATAAAATAGTTTGTAGCAAGAAAAACAGCATTCATATGAGCTTTTACTAAAGTTAGGCTGTGTTTCTGTGGAACTGATGGTTAGACAGACTGGTGTCTGTCGATTGAGCTATTGCTTCAGTGCAAGAAACCAATTTGCTTGCAAGCAGTCCATATTTCATTAGCATCATAAGTGCTACAAGAAAATAATTAACTTCTTTAAAAGAAAATAATTAACTTCGCTATATAGCTAAATCACTGGAGCAGAAGTGATCAATAAAACAGTCAATAGCAAATCGTATGGTCCCATTTTATTAATGCTGTTTGAATTCATGCACTTTCCAATCTGGGATCTATCTGCACATCATGAGGGAAATTTCATGTCATGCTACAAGTTTCATCACAATAACATAGATCACATCTCTATGCAGTATGGTCGACAAAAGCCACCAGCTGTCTAAATCAGTAGGTGTCTGGGAAATCAGTAATTTTTTACATATGTAAAATTTAATCACGGGGTATTACTAGAGTCTTTGCTAACAGATCTGGTCAGAAAGAAGTCAGATGGGGGAAGGGAGGGGATTTAAAAGCAGGTGCCAGAGGCCTTATCAGATATGACAGAATAAATGGCATATCTCAGGATTACTATGAGGCATGAAAGCTCTGCAATCAGCAATCCTGCAGCATCTAGAATTACTGCCTTCACATTTCACATTCGTTGGTGCTGTGGAGGTCAGATGTGTGGGTGACCCTTTTTTCTGTATGATTAATGGCTCCAGTGTTCATGATTTTCATCCAACAGAATCACATTGATTGGAATTGCAGCAAATAAGATTGCACACGAAAGTTTGCACATGGCCTCTGACTGTATAAATTTGCATTTACATTATATTTGCATCTGGGGAGAGCCCACATACTATTTTTTTCCACAGTGCAGCTGCAATGTCTTCAGATCCTGGATGCAGTGGTTGAACATCTGTCACTCAGTGCCAGACTGTTTTAGATCTTTTTAAATCATAAGGAACTGATTAGTAGATGAATTAAATACTGCAGTGTTTATTTGTAACTCTAGCACTTCCTCTTCTTCTTGTTGAGCCATCATTTCATATTAGGATTGAAATCCTAATTTTAGTTGCATTTACAGGCAAAGCACTCACTTAGGAAGACATTTTAAAAGTCTAAATATGACTGGGTCAAAAAGGTCACAGAATAGTTAGACAAAAGGAGCAGATGATAAACTACATGAGTATATGATGAGTATTTCAAGAGCTACAAGACTGTTAGATAAGGACATAACAAGGTACCACTTCTTTGGTGATTAAAAGAGAGACCTAGTGAAAAGCAGATGAAATAGATAGCCACACACAAAAGGCAGTAGGCTAAAGCAAGCAGGAGATGTGTTTAAAACAGCTACTAAATGGCTATACCAAACTTAAAGGAAAAGACCAGAAGAGCCCATCTGCGAAAATCATTGTTTTATGGAAATGAGTGTTAGGTGGATTCAGGCAGTCACAACGGGGAGCTGCTGTGGCTTTTACCCTACCCTCCAGCATCAAAAGATTTAGTCTACATGACCGTGAAAACATAGGCCATAAAACCTCTTCGTCTTTGGTCTGGCTTCCCACCAAAATAATGTGAAAAAGTCATTCTTGACATCACTGGAAACAAAACCAGATGAACTAGTAGAAGATGTACTATTAGGGAATAGATAATCCCAAAGATTTTTGCTGTCCTCTCTCTTCTCAGTTAGAACTAGGTGAAAAGGAATTTCCATTTTATACTTTCTAGATTAGTCATTTTTGCAATTTGGAGTAACTGATGGGAGCAACATTATATATCTTGTGTCTGATGACCAAAATTATTTGGGAAAATCTAATAAAAATGTATTATTGTATAGTAAATATCTTTAAGTTTTTTCTTTAAGGTAAGGGCTTTCTGAAGGTGATTGCTGTCTGTAAGGGGGTCTCGATTTTTGTTAATTTCAAATGTAGATGTCATTCTTCATTCCAGTTTATGTCAGGTGTTAGGCATGAAACTGCACTATGTTGTTAATTGGAAAACAGCCTGAGAAATACAGGGAGCTTTAACATATTTGACTTATGGGAAACAAATTGCAAGCTCACAAAATGCTAATTCACCAAATGCTGGTGCAACCGTATAATAGCTTGCAATTCTGGAATTATTTTAACATATTAATATTTCATTGTAGGTACTTAGCTGCATCTTCATTTATTGGTATTATGTACACCTTCAAATCACTCATTACTGCTGCACGTTACACGGCATGATGCAGACATGATTCCATCATCTCCCGAGAAACAATCAGTCTCTGGCCCCTCCTGGGTTTAGTCCACCTCCCCGCCTCCCCAACACCTTGCCCAGGAGGGCAATGTGGTGGTGCAATTCCCCCCCACTTTAGGCCACTCTGTGCGATTCTGCCCCCATGTCTCACTGGAGTTGCCTGCTGCGAAGGGATTTTGGTCCTAGCAGTTAACAACTCTTGTGTGTGTGTGTGTGTGCACGCAACCCCTCAAGAGGTGTGTGTTTGTATGTTTGTGCTCATATGCATGTGTATTGATTTGGTATACCTTAGAGCAAGCTAGTGTGAATCTTGTGATTTTCAAGTCTGTAATTAAGTTTCTGTTCAATTATTTCATTAAATTATCTTGGAAATCCTTAAATCACTTAATGATTAAGTGTTGCTAAAATTTAACCTCTTAATTTACCTCACACAATTAAAAATTTTTGAATTGCTGCTAAATTATGACCATGTCAAATATTTCCATTCACAACAGGCAATTGCCATGCTGAGGGAGGAGCTGAGCCTTACTCCAAACCTACTTACTGATGCTTCACTCTCTCCTTTAATTCTTGCTTGTTTACTTTATAAAAGCTAAACAGTGACTGACAAAAGACACCTTGGCCAAGAATAAGATGGAGTATCTCATGTTGTGAGACTTTTGCAGTGAACCTTCCCACATTGCAGGAATCTGTGACCCAGAGAACATCAGAAGGAGTGGCGGAGGTCTTTGTATTTCAGACATTCTGTGGGATCTTCTCCCATAACTTCATTTGGTAACTCTTTGAAGATCTGTAATCTTTGGTTTAACCATGTTTTACCTGGAGATTTGCTTCCTTTTCCCTGTTTTGAATTTTCCTCCCACTGGCTTACTTGGAGTCTGTCTAGATCTTACACTGGAATTGCTACCCACACCTCTGCCCCAGGCCAGCAAAGATTTTACAGACCTATTTCAGTTGTCTCATTTTTCAGGCTGAACAGTCTGTATCTATTTAACTTTCTCCTTGCATATAACCAGTCCTTAAGCTTTGATCATGTTTTAAGTGTATTGAGTTTAATCTGCTATTTTATCATCTGTGCTATGTCTGTCATTAGGGCCTTCTGCAGTTCTTTATTATCTTTATACCTTTACCCTTATCTTTTTTATCCTGATTATCTTCCTTCACTCATTACTTCCTTCAGCATGAACCTTGAGCACTTATTCCCATTTATCAATATGAGGGCATGTTCACTTGTCCCATGGTACCTTCTTTACCTTCTTTAAGAGCTTTTGGTGAGGAATATTGTCAAAATGCTTTCAGAAACCAAATGTATACAGCAATCACATCTTCTTTGTCCATATTCTTTGCTTCCAGTATAATGTAGTAACTCTGTCAGATGGCACTTGCCTTTCCAAAATCTGTACTGATTCTACCCAAGTAATTAGTATGTATCCATGTACTTCTTTTCCTCATATAGGCTTATTGCTTGGTATTTCATTACATCTAACCCGGATTTTTTTCCAAAAGTGGTGCCACAGTAACCTGGTACTGTAATATGAAAGCAATTATAAGCTTAATGTTGTACATCAGTTCAGAAGTTCCACATTTTTAGAGCTCTTAGGTGAATACCATCAAGACTGTGTAATTTATTAATATTGATTTTGTGATTTGTTCCCTGATCTCTTCTACAGACATTTTATTCTGAGTTAGAGAATAACACAGAGTTACTGTGTTTTCCAAAGACTCCTGGTGTGGAAAACTTCCCAAGTTTCCTCATGATCAAGGTAAACTAAAAAAATTCATTCAGCTGTTTTGATACTACAGCTAGCCCAGTGAAATAATGTGGTCACAGCGTGGCTTCTCATTACTGTGGTCACTATTTTACAAGGAACACACAACAGCTATTATAGGTATGAGACACAGGAACTCTACAAAGCCAGGTTTGTAGACCATCAATAACTCGATAATTTGTATATACCTCCAGGCCATCTGATGCTTTTTAAGATGAATCTCTGTACAGTAGCGGTAGAATCTAAATACTTTAGTTTACATATTAGCCAACACCAGCTTCCTCCGCTACATTATTATCTTTTCTTGTCTTTGACTGATATAAGGAGACACATGCCGAGTCAGGGTATGTTCCTAACTTTTAAAACTGTTTTCTACTTCAGTACAAAGGTAAGTATTAATTTAGTTCTGTTATTAACTTCTGTAACTATTCTCTGGTGTAACAATATATATATATATCTAAATACCAGTCAGACAGTAACTGTCTAGATGATAGCCAGCATCATGGTGGTTGCAAAATTCATTGGGGAACCACTGGTCTAGCAATCCATTACCAATATTGGATTTTATAGCTTCCTTTCTGTTTTATCTCCACAGGAAACTCACTTAAAGACAATTTAAAGGCAAGATGCTTCCTTAGACTTGTGTAGCTGAGAGCTAAATATTGTTGCAAGGGAACTGTAGCTTAAAATGAATGAGCAAGACCAAATGAACATTTTCTACCTTGCTTTCTGCAGAAAACTATGTCCAAGTGATACTATAAAATTGACTGAAATCATGAAGGAAGTTTCTAATAGCTATTAATGGCTTCATACGATAATATCTTTTCTTGTAGCAATAATACTTGCAAAACCACCCTGACTGGCAGTCCTTTCTTGTTGCTATCATTGATGTAATTTTGTTTCTTTTCTAACCTAGGGAGAAGGTTGCACTATTTCGTTGTATTTATACTCCTAAATATTATGATTCACTATAAAATTTACTGAAATCATGAAGGAAGTTTCTAATAGCTATTAATGGCTTCATATGATAATATCTTTTCTTGTAGTAATAATACTTGCAAAACCACCCTGACTGGCAGTCCTTTCTTGTTGCTATCATTGATGTAATTTTGTTTCTTTTCTAACCTAGGGAGAAGGTTGCACTATTTCGTTGTATTTATACTCCAGACACAGCTGGGTCAGTATGGCTTGGAACATGACTCTTAGCAATGATACCATTTACAGGCAATGGTTATAATAACAAGACAAACAGTACTTACTGGTAATTGAGGTCCTTAATTAATAACATTTTAAATCCTAGAACAATCTGTTCATTAAACATTGCAGTAAAACTGCTCCAAATTCATGCCTTCTATTCTGATTTTACCTGGAGTCATTGCTGTGCTAACAGGTTTCACCAGTCTCTCAATTAAATCTGATAAATATAAACTGCTTTGCCATATAGATAGAGAAAGCATGTTTATTATGGAGCCTGTGGTAATCCAGGCTTTTGAATCTACATCCTGTTTCAGCCAGTAACTGCATCACTGCTAAGCTTCTGTTGCATCATGGCAGGAGAAAGAAATGGCATGGCTGTTAGCATGTGGGATATTTGCTTCTCAGGTGTCAAATATCACCCAGAAGGATTTACAGCACCTCTTCTCCACCTGAAACAAGCCCAACGGCAAGAATATCTTCTTGATGTGGCCCAGTTTGGAGGAAGAATAAGGAACAGCACTTCAGTAAGTATCCATCACTGGGAACTGCAGCTCCTCTGGGGATCTCTAGATGGCCAGTGTGCTAGGGACAGATCATGGCAGCGAGAACATAGTGGAGAGGTGACCTGAAGCAGCTCTAGTGTGGGTCTGTGTCAGGTCCTGGTGCACCAATTTATCAGCTGAAAACTAGAAACTGTTAGGCAACACATGGTACCTGAAGAGCGTCTTCTGGGGAAGCTGAAGGCATTGCAGTGGCCACTCTGCCCACCTGTGCTAACGCATGCTCCAGCTCATCTGACAGGTAAGATTCTGCAAAGCATTTCCCCTTCTCTCAGCTTTGGGGAGGTATCTGTCCCAACTGTCTTCTGCTTCCGATCACTGTAATTCAAGAATTGCACCCTGGCACTGAGGACTGATAATTGTGATTGGATAAGTACTAGAAATCAAGCCTGAAATGAAAGACCAGCTAACTTAAGAAATGTTAGCAGTCAGAAAGCTTTGTCTCACACCTCTAAGAGTGTTACTTTTTCTTGTCATTTTTCACCGGAAATCTTTTCTAGGTACATACTTGCAGTTCACAGTTAAGACACATCTTAACCTTTCAGGTAAATGCCAAGTGACTTTCTTTGCCTTATGACTACTGATGTTTTTTAAAAAGTCAGGAACAAACAATCAGATGTGTTCAGATGAACATCTGGACAGTGCCAGATGTCATTCATCTAAATTGACATGGCAGGTGTAAATTTTTTTCCTGTAGCTGCATTATTCACAAAGATGGGACTCTTTGGTTAGAGCACTCTCCTCTCATGACAGCATTGCAATATAAATTTGCTGCCTGAAACTGGTCATTCTGTCCTCAATTCAAGTAATTTCTGTCAAGGACTGTGGGTCTTGGCAGTTCCAGCTGAAACCTTGGTGAGGGAAAATATGACTGAAATACAACAGAGAAAAAGTGACTTTAATTTTGAGTAGTGCACCAGGACCTGACACAAACCCACACTAGACCTGTTTCGGTTTCTTTGAAATTATTTTTCAGTTAAATTTTCAGTTAAACTTTTTTCAGTTTTTTCAGTTAAAGATGAAAGAGTTTGACTATTGCTTATATTACATTCTATGGTCAGCTCCATGCAGATGCTTTGGTAAATTTTTATTTCCAGCTGTTCATTCACAGCCACCTTAAGCCAGATCCAGTAAAAGACTTTGGTGCCTTTAAGTTACCAAATTACACTTTCAGCTGTATAGCAAAATATGTGCACAGAGAACACATTAGGTTGGAGGTGCACCAAAAATTTTTCATGGTGAGCAGGGAAAACCTGCTAAATCCTGGAATAGGTCAGAATTGTTTGCTCCATTCCAGAGCTTAGGTATGTGAATTGGGACTGCAACGTACTCTTCTCCTGTCATTCAAAACTTGGAGCCGAAAACCCACTCCTAAATGTTGCTGGGCAGAATGAGCAGGTGCTGTATCCCTCTTCTCCACAATAGTGCAACTCTTACAGCAGAAAAGTTCAAAATCCTCAGCCCAAGGAGCCGGTAATTCACATCACTCACTTCCACTATCAAACTGAAAGGAGAGAAGTTAAAGAAGATTTGATGAAGGAACACTATGACCCCACCTATTGTTACCTGCCCGTTATGCAACTAGACATATTAGAATTCCCAGGATTAGGAATTCTGGAAATTCCCAGGAAAGCAAACAAAAAGGATCTGTGTCCAGTGGTTAAGGCTCACAGTCATGGAAAGAGATGGGAAAAGGCTGGTCTCTACCTTGCTTATATTCCTGATAGTAGCATTCATTCCATAATTAAATTTATGTACTGTAAAGTCAGGGTAGCTAAACCCAATCTGGGCCAGCTGTGCTTTCAGAAGTCATACAATAGCAGTGAAAAACAAGTATTTGGGAGAAAGGAAGCTTTGGACATACACCCCTGCTTCTGGCATATCATTTCACCTATGTTAGTAACACTTGTATAAAACTGCAATTTCTCTACAGGCATTAGTAGTAGCCGGACCTCAGGGCTGGGGATTTCTCAAAGCAGGAGCTAAATATCTGAAGTGTAAACACAGAAATCAAATTAAGTTGGACATCAAAAATTCATCCCTTTGAGATATTACAAAACATAGAAAAAAGAAATTAAGAGGTAAGCGAGAAAAATATAATCTATAACAGACTATCTAGGATTAGTGAAAAGTGGTCTTTATGTAAATGTAGATTTATGTAAACTAAGATGGCTTTAGGTTAGATAACATGTTAAACTTGTGCTGTGGTTCTAGAAGGGAGAAAATTTTGGGATTTTCATGTGTAAGGAATGTCTTGTTAGCATTCAAGCAGCTAGCCAACCCACCCACTGATGAGGCAGCTGATTTGACAGCTGTCATTAAATCTGTTCAGATTTATTCTGAGGTGTACCCAGATGTCTGATAGAGGTAAGAGGGGGGAATGGTTTCTTGGAATGCTCTCTAGGGGTACTGCTCGAATGCTGTGCTGGACCAACAGATGGTGAAGTGTTGTTTTGTCACTAGCTCCAGAAGCTGGAGTAAAACTTCAAATTTGCATCTTAGATTCCTTTCTCCAAGATTCACCTGACGTTTTTCTTTTGTTTGTGGAAAGAAGTCAAAATCAGGAGACGTGAAAGAAACAAGTGGCTTCAAAAGGGACTTCCGTAATTAGCTACAGACTGCAGCATAGTCACTATATTGATATCAGATCCTGTTTCAGATAGGGGGCATCCCTATTTTATTAAGGACCAAGGAAATTATTATAAAGTGGGTAGGATTAACCATCCACCACAGACTAAAGCATACCATAGACATCCTGTGGCCCTATGGTGTGGTTAACCACACCATAGACATCCTGTGGGACCTGATGTACATTTCCAGGCACCAACTATCACTTTGCAACCTTCCCTCCCAAAATCCCTGATACAAATGACAGCACTGATTCTACAGCCTGAAATGGGGACAAAAAAAATCTGGAGACATTTTTCAGATCAGAAAACAATCAAAAATATGCCTAACTGCAATGGCAACTCCCCATATCAAGTAGGGCCAAAGACTACAAAAGCTGAATTGTTTGAATATAGAATCATAGAATCATAGAATGGTTAGGGTTGGAAGGGACCTCAAAGATCATCTAGTTCCAACCCCCCTGCCATGGGCAGGGACACCTCCCACTAGAGCAGGTTGCTCAAGGCCACATCCAGCCTGGCCTTGAACACTTCCAGGGATGGGGCAACTTTTTATATGAATTATTTAACTCTGGGGTTTTTCGGGGAATACAGTTTGGGATCCTTGTAGCTGTATAGGAAGGTACTGAAAAATATTTCCATGTTAAACTAGAATACCTTCCCTTCCAATCAAACATTGCAGTTTTCCTAGGGTTTTATCAGTGAAAAAACTACTGAAATATGTGCTTATCAAAATACCTTGTAACATTTATATTCCCTGGGATAGAGGAGAGAAAGAGCAGGCTGATTAGCATCTGTACTTGATGGTGAACTTCCAAGAAGAAAACATTAATGGGCTTCTGAGTTTGTAATGTAGATTTATGCTCATTTGCTTTTTATGCTAAAATATTTACCCAGCTAAAGATTTGTGCCACGGCTGTAGTCGATCGTGTTTTGGAGCTAAATGAGTGGTTACCTCCCTGAACGTTTTCCTTTAGGATTTAGGAGTGCTTATTTGCAGCGTTCATTTGATGGTTTTGACTAATCTGAGGATTTACTGCTAGTGGTGCTGCTAAATTGTTACATGATTTTATTTTGACCGTATTTTGATATTTGCACTGATTAATTCCTAACTGATTGGGAAGTATTTGTAGAAGGCTTAACTATAGTGTTCTCTTTAAATTGATTCCTGTTTATTTATCACTATTAATAAAATTAATGAAAAGCATATTCAGTTACTGTTTCTTCAATACATGGTTTTAGGTGAGCCGCTGAGACTGAATCAATTACTTCCATATACCTTCAGCTGACTCTGGGTGACTTAATAAGATGAACAGTAGGGCATTGTCCAGTATCAATGAGTGTATGCATACTGGTTTTAAGTGCTTGGTAACTGCAGACATGGCTTGGTAAAAGCAAAGATATAATTAATTTCTGTTGTACGCAGACTGCCCTTTTCCAGTGTGATTTCCTGTCTTAGCATGGTCAATAAAACAGAAGTTTCAGTGCACGAGGAAGTTTTTGACATATGATCTTAATTCAAATCAGATTAAAACCAAGTCTTATAAAAATTTCCTATGAAGGAGAAATTCCCCAGAGCCAGCAACTGTTCTGTGAAAATGACATTCTTATCAGTTTGGCTAAAAATAGCTGTAACATTGATTTATGAGAGCAGTTGCAGGGGGTTTCAGTATTCTCCTGCCCACAGCAGATCTGTTGGTGGGATGCCAAGATGCTGACCCTGATGTTCCCAGGATCTATAGCTCTGGGATATGCATAAACCTATTTTGGCTCAAGAGGAACTGTGCTGAATCTGAGATACTTTGAACGAAGTATTTCAGGCTCACTGCGCTAGTGGTTCCAAGCAGAAGTTTTTCTCTTCACAAAATGTCTGAAACTCCTGAAGACAGTTATGAATTGCTAAAATGTCCTGATTTGTCTTGCAATCAACTGAAACAGCGCATTTTGTAATACCTCTCAGTTGCATATCTAACCCCTGGGCTGACCTGATTACATTGCAGCCTAGCCTTCATTTTGAAAATTAAGTTTCAAAATGTGCCCCAAATGCTTTCAAAGACCCCTTTTTCTAGCCAAGTCTGCAAAGACACTGAAACAACAGTTCTGAGAGCTGAAGTTACCCTTCTGGTCTCTTTTGGAGGGTTAACTGGGAGAAGTGGAAGTCAACCAAGCCACACATTCAACAGACCACATCACCATTACAGCAGAGAATTTCCTGCATTAATAGAAGAGAGCTTCAGGGCCAGATGGTCCCTCTGCTCCCAGCTGTCCTGGTACCTCAACAGAGAGGAAAACCCAAGCTACTGTCTCCCATGTGAAGTGTCAGCATGTACTGTACTGTAATGTACAACCTATTCAAGTTCTAAAGGAACGGAAACTATCACTTGCTTCTTACTGCAGCCTGCAGTTAACCGTCTGCATCTCCAGAGCATGTAGAACAAGGGAACAGAGAAAATACCACTCTAGCTCTTCAAAATGGAAAAAAAAATATGTCTTTTAGAGCAACAACCTGCACTGGGAGGAGCAGAGGCAGAAATGATGGGGAGCAGGAAATTACACAATCCATTCAGAAGAGATCAGCACTGGTGCTCCTGTCAGCCAGCTTTTGCAGGAAAAAAAGAAAAAAAAAAAAAGGCTGGATGTGGGATTCAGATTTAAATGTGGACCCCTAGATTTAGGTTTGAGCCATGTCAGCCTACAACCTATAAACCAGGATCAGAGTTCAGCTGCTAAAACATAGAAACCTCACGCTGTATGACATACCTTAGAGCATCTGAAATATCTGTGTGTAGGTACTTGATGTGACAAAGGGCTGGAGCCTTTGGAACATTTGGAGACCCAGTGGGATTTCTCATAACTCCTAACAAGATTCTAGGTGACTATCTAGCACTAGGCAACTGATTTATACCCTGTTTAAGCTCTTATGAGAGAGAGCAGGAGTCATTTGCCCACATTTGGTGTCATCAGAGGTGCTCTGGAGTGAGTGCCTGAGACAGCCACAAGGCAGGGGCAGGTATCACACAAGACTGATTAGTGTCACATGCATTCTGGAAGGGCATCTGGAGATCAGGCAGGATGCCTCAGAGCTGCCCAGATGGCACTGGACATCTACAAGTGAGCAACCAATTTCCCCTTGGAAGTAAATTACACTTCATTGAAGTATGGGGACCTGTTCACCTCACTAAATTTAAAGTCACATTTGCTGAAATGAACAGATCTCCGTATGTGTTACCTGTATCCCCACTGTGCAGATTAAAGATCTCATTCATAAGGTGGATGTTGTAGGTTCACCTACGCTCTTAGCTGTCTGGAGATGGAATGTGGTATGACAATTAATATTTTTTATTTAAAAAAGTCTTGGTTTACATGTCAGATGCCAGAAGGACTATGGGTTCCAGTTAAAAAAATCCCTGGAACTCCTACAGAAAGTGCCTATAGTCCCAAATGGGGCTGTTTTATCCAGGCACACTCAATCTCCCTGGTTAGATATGAACCCTGGATACCCCCAGCTGGATGACTGCTTATAGTAAGGTTGGCACCCGAAGGTTAGATGTTGCAATGTCCTGCACTGCAATGCTCAAGTGCCCATGATGAACCTAAAGATCTGTCTGTATTTAGGATCCTAAGCAGCTTTTTAATTTCTTCCCCAATGGATTTAAAGGAATAGACAAAAGATAAGACTGAGCTTCATTTTTCCCAAATTGTGTAAACCACAGATGCCTCATATTTAATAAAAGATACCACTTGATGTTGGCTTCCTGTGGTCCTTTTTATTAAGTGTTACTTTTCAATGCACCCTATGAGAGAATAATAATAAGCTCTGCCACACTTGCTGCACAGAACCCATTAAAAACATCATCTGTCCTTGCCCTGTGAAAATGTGCCCCCTGAAAGGTGGTATGAACATTGATTTTCAAAAAAAAAAAAAAAGGAAGAAAATTGCCAGACAAAGAAACCTCACAATTTGCCTTATCTAAAAAAGAGAAAGAAAAAAAAAAGCAAGTCTAAATTTCAGAGTTGACATGCACCATAGTAGCACTTTGGCTAATGCATTGCAAAGTTTGGTGATAACTGAAGTAACCTGGCTAATACTTGTCAAACTGAAAATACAAGTGCCTGTTTGAATGCTCTTTGATTTCATAAAATTGGACTCACAGTTCCTCCCTCGCATTTTGACCAGAAACTCAGAAACTCTTCATATAGTCACCTCAAAAAGATCTAGTCCAGAGCACTTCAAATGTCATCTTTTAGTGGCTCTGAACTGGCCTAGGAGAACCAGCAAAGTCTGTCTTTGTTTCTATAACTGATCTGGTGAGTAACACTGGGAAAATCCTGCTTCTCCTGGTGCTGCTCTGTCCACAGATACAGTGAACAGTGTTGTGTTTGGCTGCAAAGCTTGAGAGCTACAGGTTCAGCTTCAGGCTTTGCAAGTGCTGTTGGATTATTCTATTTCCAGTAGAAGCGGTGGGACCAGAGTCACAAGAGAGTTAACATGACAGCTCGATACAGCAGCAAACAGGTAAAAAGGGTTTTGAACAGTGGCTTTGGTCTGCTTCGTTCCGCAGAAACGACTACCATTAAAAATCTTGAAAAGTCCTATTAATAATGCAGGAAAGGAAGAAAATTAAAACGGTTAAGGCTGTGTTGATATAAGGTATTAAGGACGGCTTTTACTTTAATGATATCCTTAATCCCTTTCTTTTTCATTGAAAAGTTTTATAAGAAAAGCTCTTGTACTACTGTATTTTAGACTGTATTTGAAAAGATTAATTCCTTACTTTCAGGGGTGAAAAAGTGTTGAGACAGAGTAGAGCTCCAGCTGCTGCTGCTAAAACCTGCTTCCTTTGGAGCTAAGCAAGACGCTGCGCAGGAGAGAGCAGCAGAGCTGCAGCTCTTGTCTCTGGTGAAGCCTGCTGTTGCCAGCCTGCTGCTGGAGGCAGACTGTGCCACAGGCAGCTCTTTGGTCCCTGTGCCAATGCTGGTACTCTCCCTGGACCATCAGCACTCACTGGCACTGCCATGCTCCCTGAGCTGTCTCCATGTGTTTGATCCTCATGGCAGCACTGCCTATGACCACAGGATGATGCTTTATGAGTCCAGGTTGCTCTGGCGGCACTGAAGGAAGTTAGAGCCTGGCACTAGGTTGCTGCCTTTTGGGGGATGCTATTGGAAGCTGTAATAGCCCTTGGTGCAAAGACCACAGAATAGGTTATTAATGAGCTTCTTCCAGGACTGGAGGCAAAAGCACCACTTGACTGAGTTCAGTTTACAAGTCTGTTAATTAACTCAAAAGAGGCTAATTAGCACAGCACCGCAGCTCCATGGCCATGCTCCTTGCAGGGCCTGTAAGAATTTATTTGTCCAGCCATATACCCTGCCATGCTGCCTCTCTGCAGCTCCACATTAAATCTGGAGAATGTCTCCCTGTTTGGCAGGGACCAGGGGACGTTTTAGCACCTCGAAGCAGCTGAGTCCATGCGGCAGGCAGGTGCCAGGACTCACAGGCCAAGAGCTCATGCTTCCCTTGCAGTGACTACCCCCAGGCCAGTCACAACCACCGAGTTTGATGTAAAAGACCAAGATGGATTTTGCTGCCTTGAAAACTGCTGAGTACAGGCCATTCACAGAAGAGCTGAGACTTCTCAGATCAATCTGTCTCCTTACGTGCACAGAGATCAACAAACACAGGTGGCATTGTTCCAGGTTGAAAGAGTTAACTGTTTTTCAGCTGATTCCAGCACTTCCATTTATAGGTAGTGACTTATGTTTGCCTGAGTTGTCAGACGGTGTGTCATTCCTGTATTAGTCGTAATTTTGTTATATGTTTCTGCACAATTTTAATGTATGTCAAATATGATTCATCTGGGATGCTACTTCTACTCTCACGCAGCACTTACTCAACTGATATTTCAGGATAATGCAGATCTTGGGACACCCTTAGATTAGGAAACATATTAAAGCACCAGAGGAAAATAAAAAGGTGGGGAAAAGTCACACCAAGACTGAAGATTAGAAAAGGACAAAAAGGTGGAAATAAACAGGTGCTATGTGTGTACAGGTTAAATCCCATTCCTTTCTTAGGCTTTCTTGAATGTTTAGAAGCCCTGAACAAATAACACACATACTGCTCAAACTCCCTTTCCTTCTCCCACTAGCTGCAGATCTGGAGGAGGCATAGGTGGACCAGCTACTACAAGCAACACTGCTACTGAAAAAGCCAAGCCTAAGTCCTCCACGGGATTGATGAGGTGGGAATCTCATGAGGTTCAACAAGCACAAGTGCAAGGTCCTGCACCTGGATCGGGGCAGTCTCCAGTATCAATTCAGGCTGAGGGATGAATGGACTGAGAGCAGCTCAGTGGAGAAGGACTTGGGGATACTGGTAGTTGAAAAATTGGACATGAGCAACTGAAAGACCATAGATTTAGACTGGACAGAAAGAAGAATTTTTATGATGAGGGTGGTGTGACACTGGAACAGGTTACCCAGAGAAGTTGTGGATGCCCCATCACTGGAAGTGTTCAAGGTCAGGCTGGACAGGGCTTTGAGCAATCTGGTCTAGTGAAAGATGTCCCTGCCCATGGCAGGGGGGTTTGTCTAGATGATCTTTAAATATCCCTTCCAAGCCAAATTATTCTGTTATTTTATGCAGAGAAGCAAAGCCCCGAGTAAACAACCTCAGTGATTTTAGAGACACCAGGGATGCCCAAAGATTCAAATTCCCTGCTTCACCAGCAGAACAAGCCATTGGCTTTTTAAAGCACCACTGATCATCTCAAAGCATCACTTGACAGTTATCCTATGCAGCAAATTCTTCAGTTGCTGCTATGTGGTATGGACAGAGCTGCCAGAAGGCAGGCAACAGCCAACAGTTTAATATGTGAGTCTTTTGAAAGACAAGCACAGTCACAGCTCCTGAATGTTTTGCAAATGTCATTAAGCCTTCCTTCACCTGTCTGCCACAGGGACAAACTTTCTATGGGAATGGTCAGAGCATGCCTTAGTCAGGGATATTCCACCCACAGGCAGAAGGACAGCACCTTATTTGTGTAAACAAATGGCAGAGAGGCAAAATAAACATCTATCTTGATGGATTAGTAGATAGATACAATTAAGTTCAAAAGCTTTATCTCTGGTTTCATGGAGGGATTTTAGCATCCCTGTGAGTGCACAGAACCGTGGGACTACAGATGCCCTTCTCTCTTTCTGTCCAAGTGAAGGTCGAATTCCTGATACAAAGTGTGATGCTCCAGCAGGAAACCCTGAAAAACCCCATTCCTGATATTCAATATCCAAAAGTATAAGCACTGTGGGTTCAAGTTCCCATATTTACTCAGACACAGAGATTCTCTCAAGCTGAAACTTTATCAGCAAGACATGATATGGTACATGGAATAAGAATCCAGGCATGAACACCTGAAGTGGCTGGTAACACTGATCTGTTTAGTGGGAAGATTTGGTGGGCATATATGTGTGGAAATGTTAACAGTTATAACTAATTTCTTACTTGGTGGGTCAGCACTGCTCATTTGTTCTCTAGAATAAAGCCCAAAGCATCTCTTTAGAAATGGACTGTCTGTGACAGCTCTACTGAAAAACTGTACCATGATTAAAGAGCCATTAATCACAGTGTGACTGTAACAACTTAAAATGAAATCAATCCAAAATAATTGAAGCCTTTCTAAAGATCTGACTCAGGTTCTTGTATTGATTCTGGTCATGTCCAGCTGAGATCAGATGAGGGAATGATGACTTACTCAATTCATATACTTATTCTCCAAGTCAGCTAAGTACAGCATGCTGCCCATTACACATACTTGAAAAATCCTGCTTTTAAATAAAGGGACTTAAACATTGCACCACCAATAACAAATTAAAATCTTCAGCTTCCTTAATATAGATGTGGATACAGAGCTATAGTTCACAAAACATGGGACTGGAAAGCACTTAGATCACCCATTCCCTGTCCCTCCCCAGGGCATGTTCAGCTAACTTATAGCAGTCTTGAGAGATGCTTTAAGACTTATGACTTTCTGTCCTTTCCAAAGAAAATATGGGGAAGACCTTATTCCCTTTGTCTTCATAGCTAATTTTTTGAAATGTGATCTCATGCCTGTCTTAAGCTATTTCTTTTCTAAACCAAAGGACCCCAAGCCTTCATTTAGCTTTTTCTCACTCAAAGTATTTTCTAAATCATGCCCGCCATGCACTTCTCTCCAGCTGTGCATATTTTATTGAAATTAGGTAATAAACACTGCTCACAGGTCCACTCGCGTATTACCAGGATCAAACAGGAGGAATTATTTCATGTCCCTTGCCCATAATAGCCCTGTTTATGCATCCAAGGACACATCTTTTATCCCAGTGGCACAACGTTACTACTTGCTTGCCTTGTGTGTCATTCACAGAGCTGCTGTCCAGCCGCCTGTTTTCTATCCCATATTTGTGCAACCTGCAGCTTGCACGTGGTTCTTGCTCTTAAGGAAGTGTGCCCTGTTTGCTTTGCTCCATTTCTTCAATGGGCCTTGAGCAGCTGGAGTTCGGAACCTACTCTCTCACTGCCCTTCCCAGTCAGTGCAGTCCCTCACCCAGGCCACTCAGGAGGATATTGAAGAACATGGTCAAGAGGAGATTCCTGTGGATTTCCCTTCAATGCATCTTTCCCACTTAGTAATGAACATTCAATAATTATTCTCCAAGAAGTTTTCTAACATCAGTCCATCCACCTAAGAGTTGTATATTTTTCTGCTTTATCTTCAAAAATATTAAATGAGATAGCCATAAGAGCCTTTGTAACACAGAACTTGCTACTGGGTTGTATTAGACTGGTTTGAGATATGTTTGACAAAATATATTTGCTGAAAGTTTTATTTCTCTTATCTTCTATGTGTTTACACAAGGTTTGCTTCATTATATTTTAATTTATTTCCAGAAATTGTAAGTATCTGAGCTCATAATTTCTTCACTGGGGGGATGATGACTTCCCCCTTTAAAAAGAAAGGCATATTTGTTGCTTTTTTTCCAGTCTTCTGGAGGCTTATCTCCAGCTTCAGATTTTCAAAAGTAACCTGCAGTTTTGAAAGTCCTTCAGTCACTCAGATGATGTAGGGTAAATTTTTGTGTTCTCTAACTTGTGTTTTCTAAGCCAACCATCTGATCAAAATAAATCTTTTCAGTGAAGACTATCGCCAAAAGACAAGGAAAACTCTGACCTTCTTACTGACATCTGCTAATAGCTTTCCATTTCTATTGAGTGGTAGTCTAATGCTTTCCTTGCTTTTTTCTCCTCAGCTAATTCACTTTATAAAACCTTTCTTGTCATTCTTTGCTTATGTTTTTCATTTCCCCCCCTTTTTCTTATGCTCATCTATTCGTAATTTGCTTAAATTTCTTTTGTTTGGCAGGTGAGGAGGGAAAGAAGGAGGGAAGAGATAATTTCTTCCTGTGCTTATGGTCAGTGAAGACCAGATGATTTAGTCAAGCTTCTCTCCGCACCACTTCCAGGCTGTGGACTAAACTGGTATGTGATAATGTCCTTGTTTCAATCTTGGTTCATATGTACAAAACTTCAACAGGCTGATGTAGTACTGCTGCATAGCGTTAACTGGATATTTTTGTTGGATCTCCTTTTATCACTAGAGAAAAGCACAATGTATGTATGGGAAAAAACACCACCATTACAAAAAAACATGTGACTTCTGAAATGGGCAGTGATGCATAACATCTCACCTAGGCACACGTGTCGCCTTGGAAGTAACAACAAAATACTGAGTTGATTCAGTCGGTCATTTAAGGCATCCATAGCTTCCAAATCACCCAGAAAAGCATATTTAGCCTCATGGGAAAAAAAAAAAAAAAAAAGGGAAAAAAAAACTAAATTGCATCTCTATTTAATTAAATGTGAAAGTAAAATTTGTGCTTGAAGAACTGCCCTTCAACTATTGCAAAATTCATCCAGAAAGCCTTCCTTTGCAGCCAAAACAAAAGCCAGGTCCCCACCGGACTCATGGGACTCCTGAGTATGCCCATGAGGAGAACAAAGAGTATTTTTGGAGTATTACTGGTGAGAATACAAGAGATTGTTCCTCTCTGCAGTGACTTCAATTTCACCTTCAAGGCTACCTAGCAGGAAGATTTTTTAAAACTTAATCCATACTTGAAAGTGATTTTGTTTTGTCAGTTTATGGACAACATGTCTTTAAGATTGATGAGGTGCAAAGCTATATGCAAGGTAAGAATGAAGGTAATGAATGAACAGGGCTACAATGATAAAAGAGAGAAAACAAGTGGTATTAGGAAGTGGAATCCAGCATATACACACCTTAGTTGTCAGCTACTTTATGAAGGCATTAATGAAATTAACTAAGAGGCACCTGGCCCCAGGGAGACTCCTGTGGAGCCAGTTGTATTGAGTACATCCTTCCCGTTCAACTGTGCTTTCTAGGATTGCATTTTACTGCAACAGGGCAATGCCTCTGCGTGCTTTGTCATATTTTTGTAGGGACAGGTATATATATATGTATGGATAGTGTAGGCAGACGTGCTTCCCTGCCTATGTCTGCTCCAAGCTCACCAGCCACAAATTAGGTCTGACACAGAAGTCATATGGTGTTATGCAGGATCCATGTCAGCAAGACTGACTGGCTCAGGCTAAAACTGTACACAGCTTCTAGCTTGGATGTGGCACCTACCTGTATAGAGAGTGTCAGCTCAGCCTAAAGTGAGCTCTAGGCCTTCCCACTGTGTATAGAGACTAAATGGTGGCCTCTGAAGCAGTGCAGGAGCTCCTCATTACCAATCCCTCTGCCTTAGCTGTGTGGGTAACCTTGCACAGGTCACTGATATCATGCATATTTACACAGGAAAAAACCACAGGCTCCTGGAATCCCACTCTGCAGGGACAGGCTCCTAATATTCTTCACATTTCATGAACAGAAAATGTGCAGCCTTCACGTAAATGAATAGAAGCAATATTGTTCCTATTCATGATAATCCAGTTAACTTTTGTTGATGCCATGCCCCCGTATCAACCTCTTTTAAATGAAGCGGCAAACAGATGGAAAGGAGCTCACATTTCGATGCTCTTTCTTACATCTTTGTTTCCACATTCATCATTGCCACACAATAGTTGCCAAGTTAAACAATTGTTGTTTCTATTTGTTCATTTGAGCATAAAGACACAGTTGTGTGGTCTCATACGGCTATTTAATTATTTTGAATAAACACAATAAGAAAGTAACTGCAAAAAAGTCAATCAAAGCATGTAATTTTCACCCTCTTGATTGCTTAATTAATTGGGGCAGGGTATAGTGGATGTACCAGGTAAGCTTTAGGCTTATTTTGATCTCAGACATTCCTTCCCATCACTCTTTTTTTTTACAGCACTAGTATGTAACAATTTATTTTAAGTTTTGAGTTGCATCATAGTGGATACAGGAAAACAGAGTATGAGAGGGATAAGTTTTCTTACAGAGGGTCAGTCATTTATATTTATAAGGACCTAAGAAACATCTTCCAGCTGTACAGTGTTTTGCCAGCCTCATCCCCTTTCCGTCTGCACCTGCACTACCTACACAAAATGTACTCTCCTACTTTATCAAGCTGAGACAGACCTACCCAGGCAGATGCTGGGCTCACCTGGGGAAAAGCAGCTGCCAAGTGATTCCTCACGGATTCTGCAAAGGTACACCTAGACACTTCTTAAACAGGCAAATTATTCACACCATTCAAATAATGGTGACTGGAAGCCCAATCCATAAATGGTGCTCCTCCTGTGATACACTACAGGTCAGAACAGGTGAACCCCCTGTGGTTTTAAATTCAGAAAAAAATCTTAGTATCACAGAGTACCCTCAGCTGGCCTTCTGTACTGCCATTAATTTCAAGTTACCATGCTTGGTTTTAATTCACATAGGGCAATTATTAAACAAACAGACATAAAATCATAGAACACACAAAATCCTCTGTGAGAAAACACTCAAACAGGTTATTGTCCTCCCAAAACACATTCTGTATGTTCTCATTACTTCTTAAGTATGTTATTATTCTTTATTAAGAAAACATATCTGGAATGACATAAAACTCAGTTCAGCTCAGGAGTGACTAAACTGTGTCACCAGTCCAGACATTAAGAATATGGCTTTTTCTCCTTAAAGTTACCGTTGATGGAAGAGTATATTGAACTTGAGTCAAAAACCAAGCCCTTGCTATTTCTGTTGCTGGTGTGTAACCTAGGAATTCTAGGATTTATGAAGTAACAAATGTTTGGGTTGGTTTCTTTGCTGACACACATTTAAGGAATAATTCTTCAGTGCAAGGCAACAAATATAAAGAGCTTATCTTCTGAAGCAGTCTCATTTTACGTTTTTAATATTCTTATTCTACAATGACTATAGTTACACTTGAAATATGGTTGCAGGAGTTGGTTTCCTACACAGTTTTCTTTAATTCAGGGTGATCAGAGAAATCATCATCTAGACAAATTGTCATAATTCGCATTTCTAGGCTGTAGGATTTGAATTATAAATTAGTTGAGCTAACCTGTAAAAACAATGACTGGAAATACTGCAATGTCTTTCATACAGTTGGTTCTTTTTATACACTGATACTTTTGCTGATGAATGTGTTGAGTATGTTGTTTGCCAGATACTGAACTGAAAACCCTGGGAGAAGGAAGCTCTGTCAAAATGACAATTTCTTTCTGAAAATGGGATTTTTAAATAGACTACATGGAGACTTCTGTTCCTTTTTAGAAAATTCTTTACCTCTATAAGCACTCTTAATCCAGGAAAGAAATAAAAATACAAAAAAAGCCTGTGTGTTGTGTTTTATTTTCCAAGATTGGATACTATTTTCCTTTTTGCCTTAAATGTTGGAAAAATGAAAGAACACATTTATACATTTTTTAAAAATTCAAGAGATTTCTAGGTGTCAAGTGTGAAACAAATAAACTGACTCCTATTTATATATTCAAAAAGTCGATTCTTGTTCA
This sequence comes from Calidris pugnax, assembly GCF_001431845.1. NCBI lineage: Eukaryota > Metazoa > Chordata > Aves > Charadriiformes > Scolopacidae > Calidris > Calidris pugnax. The sequence continues at coordinate 2,536,468 of NW_015091257.1, forward strand.
ATGTATTTGAAATAGAGTTCCTTTAAAGTAGCTGAAATTGGCTTTCACAAGTTGAGGTACTCAACATTTTAGAAAGCTTGGATGAAATACAGCTCTACCCATTAAGGAAAAGTAGGTTTATGCACTTATGAAAGTTCTAAGGCCTGATCTTACAAAACTTTCTGTGGATAATTAATGTTAGCCCTTGTTAACACATGTATTATTAGCATCAGAGCTTCATTTGTGTACAGGCTCGTTCAAAGCCTTTTTTTCATCCCCACAACAGAGAACCAGTGCTATTCTGGAATTAATGATGAGCAAAAGGATAGTAAGTATTGACTCATTTGCACTTTGAGTGATCATACTTGTGCACTTGACCTGTACAACTAAACCAAGCCATGCAATTCAACCTAACAATGTTTCAGTTCAAGCATAATTCTGCTGAACACATTATCTAAAAAATATCTATCAGTTAAAGAATGAGTCATCCAAAAGAAGAAAGAACTGCAGAAATATAAATAAACTACAATGTTGTCATGGTTTCGGGTGGGATGGAGTTGACTTTCTGCTGGCAGCTGGTATAGTGCTTTTTTTTGGATTTGGAATGGTAATAGTGTTGATAGTGCACTGGTGGTTTTGGTGGTTGGTTGCCCAGGCAGTCAAGGCCTTTTCTTCTCCTCACACAACCCTGCCAACGAGCAGGCTGGGAGTGCACAAAAAGTCAGGAGGAGACACAGCTGGGACAGCTGATCCCAACTGTTCAAAGGAATATTCCATGCCATATGATGTCATACTCAGTATATAAAGCTGGGGAAGAAGAAAGAAGGTGGGGGTGTTCAGAGTTACACTGCTTTGTCTTCGCAAGTAACCATTACATGTGATGGAGCCCTGCTTTCCTGGGGCTAGCTGAACACGTGCCTGCCCATGGGAAGCAGGGAATGAACTCCTTGGTTTGCTTTGCTTGCGTGCATGGCTTTTGCTTTAAACTGCTTATTATTCTGATTCTTCTCCCCATCTCACTGGGGAGGGGCTGCATGGTCCTAGTTACCAGCTGGGGTTAAACCACAACAAATGCACTTACACAGGAATATATAAACAGCAAAGTCTTTCATGGGAGCCTTAAGGAGAGTAGTGATGCAGTGAGCTAGTGCTTGAATGAAATCCACTGTTTATTAAGGCTTTAATAGCATATGTAATCTAAATCTGCAAAATATATCTTGTATCAAGATAAAGTTACAGAGACTTTCAAATACATTTCATATTTTTCTTTAAAAGTGCCTTGCAGAGCTTTTCCGTATATGTTCTAATTGTTAGATGGGAATAATTGTCTTGACTCTATATTCCAGACAGCAGTACTTGCAGAAGTTCAGATGAATTAACTACACAGAGACTGTGACCATAACTGGAATCAGTGGCTGAAATGGCTTCATACACACATATGTGTTATGTATGTCATGTATGTATGTGAAGGTGGAATTTCAGACAGGAATGCCACAATCTTCCTACCTATATGTAACCTGACAGTCATGGCATACTAGGATTTTTTTTTCCTTTGGAGGAACTGCCATGGAATATCCTGATAGTACCTCTAAAGCCTGCTTTCATTAGCTACTGGGGCAGTGGTTCACTCTAATAGGATTTTCCCACACACATAAATTTCACACACACACAGTTTTTGTGAGGAAAGAATAGGATATTATAGAAATAATGGCATTTTTTGACCCTGTCCTTATGTTATTTCACTGTAATTATAGAAGCCCAGTGATGGTCATCACTTTCAGACGCACCTCTTCCAGTTACTCCAGTACTGACTAAAAGCTAAGTCACCTACAGCTTGTTTTAGACTATGTTGTGTGACTTAATTTTCTACAGGCTTGCAGTGCCAGGACATCCAGCATGTCCCCATGCAATTGCATTTCCAAGGAGCTGTAATCCCTTGTTGTACATGGATTCACAGATTTGACAGAGTTGGAAGGGACCTCTAGAGATCATCTAGTCCAACTCCCCTGCTAAAGCAGGATTGCCTAGAGCACATTACTCAGGACTGCATTAAAGCGGGTCTTGAAAATCTCCAAAGAAGGGGACTCCACGACCTCCCTGGGCAGCCTGTTCCAGTGCTCCACCACCCTCACCGTAAAGAAGTTCTTCCTCATATTTGAATGGAACTTCCTATGTTCCATCTTATGCCCATTGCTCCTCGTCCTATCACTGGAAACCACTGCAAAGAGTCTGATTCCATCATCCTTCAACCCACCCTTTAGGAACTTGTAAACCTAGCTGAGGTCTCCCCTCAGCCTTTTCTTCTCCAGGCTAAAGAGCCCCAGCTCTTTGAGCCTTTCCTCATAAGGAAGGTGCTCCAATCTCTTAATCATCTTTGTTGCCCTATGTTGGACTCTCTCAAGTAGTTCCCTGTCCCTCTTGAACTGGGGAGTGCAGAACTGGAGCAGTGTTCCAGTTGTGGTCTCACCAGTGCAGAGTAGAGGGGGAGAATGACCTCCCTCGACCTACTGGCCACGCTTCTCCCTATGCAGCCCAGGATTCCATTTGCCCTCTTGGCATCAAGGGCACATTGCTGGCTCATGAAGAGTCTGCCATCCACCAGGACTCCCAGATCCTTTTCCTCAGTAGTACTTTCCAGAAGATCCAACCCTAACCTATATTGGTGTCTGTGTTTCTTCCTCCCCAGGTGCAGGACCTTACATTTGCCCTCGTTGTTTGCAAACTGCTCCTCATGGGTCCACAGGCACCTGAAGAGTTGAACTTTTCTCTTCTTTGTGCTCTTCCAACCTCCTCCTCTGCACCCCAGTGGCACACGAGAAGCAGATGCAGGAAAAAGGCCCCTGTGGAGTATTCTTAGGCTTCCTACCAGAAGTCTTCCTCCCACCAGGGATGATGTAGCCTACACAAGGTAAATTTGAGGAAACTACATAACAGCCTTGGTCACGCTAATGTTTGAAACACTTTTTTCCAACTTTGCTAATATTGCACCTATTTGCTGTGCAGCTCCAATCTTAATAAGTCAGTTATAGCAGTGTCAATGTCTTCTGCCTCAGAAAAGGTATGTCTGGTCAAACATTGTAAAAACCCTGACAGATTTGCAAGAACGACGTTATCATTGTTCTGCTCTGTGGCAGACTTTCTCTTTTGTTCAGAAATGGAAATATGAAGAAAAGGACTCAAAACCTAGGGAGAAACCTGAGCAAAGTTTTAACAAAATTGAGCATCATGAGGGTAAAAAAAAAAAAAAAAAAAAAATACTACCTAGTCTAGTATAAAATGGCTACAGAGTATAAGAATTTCATCTACAAGGACATTTTGCTTAGCTTTTTATATACCAAACCACTTCTTATTTTTCTTGGTAGTGGGTTTTTTTTAGTGTTTTGTTTGTTGGGTGTTTTTTCTCTTGGCTTCTAATAGAAAACTTTTCAGTGGTCATTACTTGACTTCCCACTATACTGTTGACCCATGCAGGTTGTTAGCCATTTTTGAATTTGTAACACTGAACATTTTACAAAGTTCATTAGTCTTCACTGCCAAGTAATTAATGTCAAAGAGACAGCATATTTTTATAGGCATGTAATTAATGTAATTATAAATGGGGGAAGTAAGGGAAGGAAAAGGCAGCAAGCACAGTAAATTAGTTCTGCAGAGGCCCGGGGGACTAAACAGTAACCTTTTATTGCTGGTTTAGGAATATGTGAAGCTTCCTTCTTTAAGAGAACATGAATACAAAAATTAATGAAAGGGTAGGAGTGCTTGACAGACTCCAGAGAAGTTGATGGACTCCAAAGTAGTTTGCCAAGTAGAGCACCAAAGTAAAAGCTTCTTTAGCTTTTAAGGAATGAAGAAAACAGAAGACAATACAGTCCTCTGCTAGATGTTAAATACAGCTTCTGTCAACAGCGAATTTGTATTTTAAAACTAACGAACCTATTGTATTGGACTCTTCCCTTTCTATTTTCCTGGTGCTGGCCCATTGAAATATAGGGGGTGGCTCCAGCACAAACAGCAAAGGGTCCTCGGCTGGAATTGCCATAAGCATGGAGATAAAAGCATCCCTGATATGCCTTCCCCTTAGCTATTGGTCTATGGAGGAATTCTCCGAGTAACAAAAGGCCAGGGTGTAAAATGTACAAACAATAGACAAATGCTTATGAAGGATTAATGTCCTGTTGCTGCAGCTCGATGATATTTTAAAACTGGTCTAATCTAACTTTGTATGGAGATGGGATTAGAAATTAGAAAATTTTTCTTAACACAAATTCTGCAGACTTTTAAAGTTTTTAATGATCTTGTGAGGAAAGCTTTATGTAGGCTCAAGTGTCACTTGGCTTTTAAACTGGAGTGCTCAGCTGAAGAAAGGGATGCTGATTATAAATAGAAACACAGTTGCCTGCAGAGTCCTGAATGTCTTTCCTCAGGACCTAAAAATAATTTTCCTGGAAGATGTAGTCCCTGGACCTATAGTGTCGTACTTTATCTAGTCATCAATCATCACACAAGAAGAAATCAGAAGGATATTGCAGAGAGAGAAAGTCATGCGTGCTTTGAGAGTCACATGGTATTAAATGATTAAGACGCATCTCCCAGGAGAAAATGGTATGTTTACAGTGAGTTGGTTGATCTTCTTGAATTTGGACATGCTTACATTGTGACTTCGCCTCTTTCAGTCTTTCCCAAGCTTTATACCTCAGACTCTTTCTTTTCAACCAGAAATTTGTGAGAATGTCTCTAAGTAGTCTGTGCAAGGAAGGAGATCCTGCTTCTTCAGTGACACCTAACATGTAAGGCAGTGGAAAAAAAACCTGAATAGAAGCAGTGGAAGCATTAGTATTTGGCACGTTTAAAGGAAGATATAAACCACAGTAGTAGATCTGAAATAATGAACAGCGCTACTGCAATGTAGAAATGAATTAGAAAGCACAGCAGGAAGTTTTCATGGCTAAAGTTTATGATTTTCTGCTCAGAACACTAATTGCCACTGACTTTAAGTTCAATTTTAAAAAATTTTCATCAAATCCACTTGACAGACGTAGAATTTCTCATAAGAAAATTCCACTCTGCAGTATTGCCCAGACAAAGAGCTCAGAAGTAACAAAAGTGGTTTAAAATTGTATGTATGCCCTTTAAAAAATAAGGTTAGCTTAATTTCTCCACATAGAAAAAAAAAAAAAAAAAGGAAAAAAGAAAAAGAAAGAAGCTTTGTAGAAAAGCATTGCATTTACATTGAAATTCCATTCCCTAAAACTTTTGCATGTCATTCGGGTCATAATTTGAGATTAGTTTTAAAGGCTGATCATTTCATTGGGCCTTGGAATTTCACCAGAGATGTCTGAAGGTTTCCCACTGTGAGGCTAAGATAAATGTCCTAGCTGTAGAAGAAGAAAAATATGTTCAGATACATACCCGCATCAAAAACTATACAACTCCATCCTAATGCACATGGACGAGAAATATCAAAGCACCCTGCTAGCACTGCCACTTTCCACAGTGAGGCCACAGAGCACAGAAGCAAAGACCGCTGGAGTCATCTGATCCAGACCCCTAATATTAAAAGTTATTAATTATATTTTAATTGTCATTATTTTTGTGGCTTGTTACATTGATTGATAACTTTACCACCTATGAAATATTAATAGTAAAATCAATTAAATACAGACTTTAAATGCAAATTTATAAAATATCAGAAAAAAAAAACCCTAAATGAATCAGCAAAGAATATAAAACAAAAAATGCAATAGGAAACACAGGGAGTAACTATGAGATGTGTAGTTCACCAGAATAACTTTCCTTGTACAAATAGTGCCATTGTTCCAGGCTGGTTTTTGTGGAACAGGCTCAATGATCTTACTAATGCAGATTAATTATCTTGATATTAGTCAACTTTCTCTGGGATAAACTGGTTATAAAGAGACTGATTGCATGCTATCTAAAGATAGTAGAAACAATTACCTTCCCTGCAAGAAGTATTGAACCAAACTCTAAAAGTTAAAATTGGCCTAGAGTGTTTGGTGAGACCAAAAATGATCCTTAAAATTGGAAAGAAAAAAAAAATAAAGGATTAAAAATACAGTGTGAAATAGAATAGGGTCAATTCCAAAGAACTCCACCTGGGCTGAAGGATGAATGACTACTGGGTAAAAGGCAGAACTGCACAGGAAGGTCTGATGGTGATGGGAACCCCAGTGTGAGTAGGAGTCAATAATAACTCAGTGTCAATTTACTTAGTCAAATGTTAACTCATCACCGGGTAAGCACATCTGGCCCTGTTTTCTTTAGGGGTTGAGGTGTCTGCTACATTACACAAGTCACCCTTCACAATTTCTGTTTTACATGAACTCCTATGTGATTACTGCCTAGTTTGTATCATATCCTCACAGAGCATATTCACTGAATATGCTCTGAAGAAGCCCTCCCTGTACATTCCACGTTCCTCTAGTGAAATTTCCGAAGGACACCTGGATGTTACTGCAGACGGTTCACTGGAGTCTTCTTCTCTGGTTCATAGAAAGCTATTACATATTTAACTTACTTAGAGAAAGAACATATGTTATTATATCCTGCTGTTTCAAGGAAAATTATCTTTGGGAATTATAGTCCATTTTAACAAAACTATAAAAATAATTTCAGGTGTTTTCCTGCCTTGGACTCTCTGTGCCCATTTCTTTTTTCCTATAAACATATTTTCCAACATAGGAAGTCTTGATTTTTTTCTTCACTGTTGCTGTGTGAAATGTAAAACTGGCAATGGAAATTGACTTCAGGCCCATTCCTGCAAATACAACAATGAAAACTGAGTACTAACAAATGCATAAGCAAGTAGTCTCAGACAAAAGAAGATATAATTCAGCTTTGCCTGTGAAAAGGACTTCAGAATTCATACATTTGAGAATTCAAAGTGGACAAACATTCTGCTCTTTTCAAAGAAGTTTTTTCTTTCTTTGTTTTTATCAGCTTACAGAAGAGCTGCAGCTGTACAGCTATATCTGCAATTTTATATTTTTTTTTTCCAAACATACAGATATCAGGAAGTCTTAATATGCATCCTGCAGATAAGTGCTCTTTGCTGTCCTTTTTTGCTCCTCCTTTTACTGCTCTGCAAGAGTTGCATATTGAGCTCTACCTTCATCTTCTTATTTTGTATGCCTCACGTTATCAACCCTTTGTATGCTTCAGTTGAATACGTGCAGTCATTAATATGGTATCTTCTGAGGGGAAAATGTACTTTGTGCAAATACAACTTTATTATGTCTCAGTCACAAAACATGTAAGAATGAGCACTTCAGTTCTCAGTGCTAATTCCTTTATGGGCTTTTGATTATTATCTTCCAACCTTCCTTTACAAATTAAGAAGGTGACTTTTATCCCAGCTGTGTGGAAATGGTATCAAGGTCAAGTCTAGAATTGTGACTAGATGTTTTTTCAGGTGATAATGGAGAGAGAGTAAAAAATTTCATCTTCAGTAGGCCTGGGCAAATAACTCCTTTTTCTATTTAACAATCACACTGAAGGGAAAAAAAATGGATTATTTAAAACTTTTCAGTTTTCATAGAATCATAGAATGATTCAGGTTGGAAGGGACCTTAAAGATCATTGAGTTCCAACTTGATGGGCATGGGGCCTGCCATGGGCAGGGACACCTCCCACTAGACCAGGTTGCTCAAAGCCCCATTTAGCCTGGCCTTGAACACTTCCAGGGATGGAGCATCCACAACTACCCTAGGCAGAGACAGTCAATTTTCAATTGACTGAAAATAAAGTATTTCATTGATAACTAATTTAGCTGTACATCACCTCAGTGAGAAAATCCTTCCAGGCAGCACAGCTTCCTGACATGATGCCAAGGTCTGGATTAATATTAATGCCTAGAAAGGTTACTACCTGCTGTACTGAATTATGCCATTTCCTGAGGCACACAAATATTCGTTGGAGAGAATTCCTTCAGATAAAGCAGTAGCCCTAACAGCACTTAATGCAGGACAACCAGAGATCACAGCAGCAGCTGAATCTGGTTGTCAGATTACACACAACTCAGGAAGAGTCAGGGACCTTAGAAGCAACAAGGCCAAGAGCAGCAGGAGTGGTAACTGAGGTCCCCAGATGGAGAAAATAGCCATTGCTTTGGATGACATGCAGGAAACAAACTAGTAAGAACTAGGTGAGGAGTTTTGAAAGCTGAAATGCACAAACTATTACTCACTCTGCCTCAGAAACATCATCTGTTTTCAAAAGTTATGATAGAGCCATTTTACAGTAAATTGACTGTGAGCAGCATGTACTCTGGCAGGGTAAAGACTAAGTTTTTAATAGCATAGAGCAAAGGCCCCTGACCTTCATAGGCTGGTGGGAGGAATTGCAGGGCAACAGCATCATCTACTGTACGCAGTACTGGTTGTGTCATAAGCAGTATGTGTCTTCACATGGATGGAGACAGGAATGTCGGCGTAGTTGTTTCTCCCCTGGCAAATTCTTCTGATACAAACTTTCAGGGGAGTGCTTGGGCAGACCTGCTTTCAGAAGAGGCAGACTGCACAAAGTATCCTGCCATGCTGCAGTAGGCAAGCAGGATATGTCAGTGCAGTTATTGTGGTGCTCTCAGTCCACATACAATTGATGTGAGTGTATAAAGAAGATCAAAGCCTCAACTCCATCTCATCCTGCGCCCCTCAGTCTTTCAGCTCCTTACCTTCACTTCACAGAGGCAGCTTCAGTAGTTAATTTTAGAGTAGCAATGGTCTGTTTTGAAATGGATGTTGAACTTGCCCTTTGCCATGCTGCTGGCAAGATTAGTGACAAAAAAGATCAGGAAAAATCAGGGATGCACTCTGGCACCTTTCAGAGGGCACTGTGGAGCTGAGAATGTCATGGTTGCTAAGGGGATGACGTTCAAAGAGCCTTTGTTCCAGGTAGAACAATGGGTCCTTTAAGCCCACAGCACTAATTAAGTCTATTCTTTCCAGCTTTCATGAAATAAACGTTTATCCAGAGGCAAATTCATTTCTTCTTATCTATCAGCATACATAGCTGTCAATGTGTTTCAGCAGAATTTGGAAACCTCCAACAGCTTCTAGGTGTTCTGCCTAGTGAGCCCTGGCCTGGTGGGCATGGGGTAGGAATAGGAAGCTTACACTGCTTATGCTGAATAGACTTTTCTATTTTATAGACAGTACATTTCAATAAATAAATTTTGAGGTGTAATAAAATCAAAGGCATGGAAGTCACTTGTACCCCAAGTACCCACAGATCCTTTATTTCTGACTCCAGGAGGTCCAGAACATTATGGACTAAATTAATCAGGAGGCTTTGGGGAGGGTTTATTTAAATTAACAAATTAATGGGTTTCCTATCCATATTAATCTTTCTATTCACCCTGAAAGGGAGACTTCTAATAATTACTGTATTTTTTGGTGCACATACAGTGCTGCAATCACATGATAACAGCATAGTTTGATTATATGAAAATACAAATTTTGTTCGAAAAATGAATCATTATTACTAGGGGAAAAGTAAAGAAAAGAACACACACAAATGTTAATTAAAAAGTATCACCTCATCAGAAAAGATACAGCTACCATTGACTTCGATATCTGAACAAATTTTCCCAGCGACTGCTGCAGGCTTTGGTGGAAAAAATGCCGTTGGAATTAGAACTGCCAAAATGGGCATAATGCTCTTCCATATAAGGACTTGATTGTTCCTCTACTGCCATGGTTTTGTTTTGGAATGGTGAGAAGACAAAGCTTTTGGATCACTGCATTCGACTGCTTCATAAAGCCACCTGGTTTTTCCAAAGCAGCTGGGCAGTTCCGCTTGTTGGGTCACAGGCAGAAAGGAAGGCAAAAATATTTTCTGAAGGGAGAACTAGACTCACAAGGTAGGATTCATCTGACTACATAACAGCATCTATATGGGATTTAGTGACCCCTACCTTCTCCTACTATCAAAGGAAAAATAAAAAAAGGAATTCGTCCTGAATAGTTATCTAAAATAATGCTATTAATAATGCTACTATTTTAGATAACAAAGTGCCTGTTCCTCTTCATCAGCTACAAGGGGAATGAACATTAGAGTGAATAGTTCAGACGACAACACTCTGTAGTGTCAAAGCACAAGAATTTCTATGATCCTTGATGTTTCCACCTGCCCATGATGAATCTAATTTTCTCTTGCTTATAGGGAACAATGCTTATCCCTGTGTTATAAAGCACAGACTAGTATTTTATATGACATGGCTGATCTCTGCAGAGATATCTGCTATTGGCAGAACCAGAGATCAGACAAAACCTTTGAGGGATACATTGTTCTACAAGAGAAATACGCTGGAGACTTTTAAAAAGAGAAGAGGTGAAAACTGAGGACTTCAGATCTTTTTGCTGAAGAAAATTCTTGGTTTAACTTCATCTCAAATTTAAATAAAAGGCAAATTTTAGTTCCATACAACAACTTTAGTGTTACTTCCAGCAGTCTAAAGCTTGGTGCAAGCAGAGAAAATGATTTAATTTTTCAGGAGTGACTATTGTAATGGGAAGACAAATTGCTGAAACTCCCATCCTATCCAGTGATCTTCCCTACTGCCAGTCTAGCCTCCAGAAGACCAACAGCTCTTCTCTGTTTATACAGAACAGAGAAACACTACTTACTACTAAACACCAGCTTTTACATAGGTCAACAGAAAGTGAAGACCTTTTATCACTGTGTACGAAATAAATAGTTTGCAATCATGATTTTGAACTAAGGTAACTGTCATTATCTTCTGGATAAAATCATGCCACTCAGAGCCCCAAACAATTATTTTTTGGTAGGAATTCCTATGAAATTCAAACAATTCTGCTGAGAAACTCATGGAGGAGATCCTACTTCAGATATATCATGAAAATCCATAGGATACATCAAAACCTAAACCAATCCATCTTTTCCATTACAGAAAGGAGAATCATACAGAGCACATACAAATGGACCATGGCAGGAGATGTGTGGAGTCCATCTAGCCCAGTATCAAGCATATAGTGAAGAATATAAGGAAAGTACAATTATTATTTTTTTAATTTATAAGAATGGAACAGAACAGACACTTTCCCAGAATAGTCTCACCAGTTTTTTGTGGCTCAGGACCATCCTGAAGCAGAGAGTTTCTCAGGCTGATCTTTGAATCCACTTAAATTTTAGAACCTACTGCTCTGAGGCAGGAAGTTCCTCAGCACTTTTGTAAATGGAGATCATGGAATGTGAAAAAAGATAACTTTTTTGCCTGTTTTGATCTCAACTGTTCTCCCTTAATGTATCCCTGGAAGCTGTCTGAGTTAAAAAGATATTATGTAGAAGGAAGAACCTTTATTCTATCATGAATCAACTTTCTGCTAACAGCAACTTTTCCCCAAAATTAACTATTCTCTTTCTTTCCCTTTCAGATATTTTCAAGCCACCAAATCCATAGAAACAATTTCTGAGAGAGCTTTTCAGTATCCTTCAATCAAAACAGAAGTGTAAGTGTCTTTCTGAGACAGTTGCCATTGTAATCACAAGGCCAATTATTTCTTTTGATGTTTGCAGTTTAGGCAACTGCACACACATCCCAGTTTTGTGCAGCATTGGGAACCTGACACAATAACTGCATTTTATGTCTTTTGCTCTTTAGGCTTAATTGCCTTTCAACTGCTGGCATCATTCTTTTCATTTAGTTCCACAAATTTATGAAAGTTTTTCTCTTTCATTAGAAGTGTCAAAACCAGCTTTGTTCAGTGCTCCACAATCTTAACTTTATAAACCAGAGTTTCAAATATTCTTTCAGAATCCATTTCTACCTACACAAAAATGTGTGCAGAAATAAATTATATTTGCAAGATTCAGCACACTTACTTGCACATACACACACATACACACAAGGAATTCGAACCCATAAGACATTTTTGCCTTCTATTGTGTGCTACATGTTCACCCCCTTGATGGCATTTAGAAAGTTTAAAGACCTCATGTGAAACCCTAATTTCATTTAAATCAGTGACTAAAATCTTCCTAATCAACAGAATCAGAACCAGAATCATGCCTCCTATTTTTTATTATGTTCATTCCAATTATTTGATTGAATGTGATGAAAAATTACACTTAAGTTCTACCAATATTGAGCCAGAAACCTTGATATTAGGCTCTTTTTCCTTCCTCAACATGGTTTAGACCAGGAAAAGAAGAAGTTTTAAATTGCAGAAATTCTCCCAGATCCTCCTTATAATATCTAAACTTCTACCTTTTTCATACTCCTTCCTCACCTGGTGACATCTTCAATGATCTTTTATCTCAGATACACATCATGCTGACTGTCACATGCTCATTCACTTGGAAAGAAGAAAAATTCAACACAACTTTGGCCAGAATGAGTCTGATTTCAAATGCTGCGGCTTCATTATCTGCTACAAACCATTCACAGAAAAGTACACAGTAGGGAGAGGGTAGGAAATGACAGAAAAAATGTCAGGTAATAAATAAATTCATTACTCATAATTTACTTGCTGAAAGGAACATAAAGAGCAAAATGTGGTTTTGCCATTGACTTAATGGGAACGCAACCAAAAGTAATAAATTTTTTGCTCTGATTTACAGGATTGAATCTACTTATGAAAACCATCTAACTAGAAATGGAACTTGTATGTTTTTTTAGCAAAGTCAAAATGAGTTTTCTTTTAAGCCATTGCTGTACTTAGGCAGTAGATTAACACAGCCTTATCATTGCAAAGTTGAGGTTTCTGCTATAATACGACTGTAAATAACTGATGTCACTTGTCTAAATTGGTCAGATTAATGTGCTGGTGCTTTGAGATACGAAAAGTCTCTGTACACCAATCACTGGAACTGTCAGTTGGAGATAGTGTGAATAATTTCCCATGACCTAGGTATCCAGCAGCCTTGTTTGTGTATCCCTGTATGAGAGATGTAGAAGAACATTCAGGCCTCAGTCATAAAATTGTGTTCCTGTCCTCCTCCTGAAATTTTTATACTACAGTCGGGCTCCCTGGCATATAATTCTTTCATAAACCAAAAGTACTCAGAGTAAATGTATACAGATCTGAAAAATCATAGAATCATAGAATTATTCAGGTTGGAAGACTCCCTTGGGATCATCGAGTCCAACCATCCACCCTACTCTACAAAGTCCTCCCCTACACCATATCCCTCAGTACCCCATCTAAACATCCCTTGAACACATCCAGGGATGGTGACTCCACCACCTCCCTGGGCAGCCTATTCCAATGCCCGACCACTCTCTCTGTGAAAAATTCCTTCCTAATGTTCAATCTAAACCTACCCTGTTGGAGCTTGAAGCCGTTCCCTCTCGTTCTATTGTTAATTACCTGTGAGAAGAGACCAGCCCCAACCTCTCTACAGTGTCCTTTCAAGTAGTTGTAGAGAGTGATGAGGTCTCCCCTCAGCCTCCTCTTCCTCATACTAAACAGTCCCAGATCCTTCAGCCGCTCTTCATATGATTTGTCTTCCAGGCCCTTCACTAGTTTCGTTGCCCTCCTCTGCACTCGCTCCAGCACCTCGATATCTCTCTTGTATTGAGGTGCCCAGAACTGGACACAATACTCGAGGTGTGGCCTCACCAGTGCTGAGTACAGGCGCAGAATCACCTCCCTACTTCTGTTGGTCACGGTATTTCTAATACAAGCCAGAATGCCATTGGCTTTCTTGGCCACCTGGGCACACTGCTGGCTCATATTCAGCCGTTTGTCAATTAGAACCCCCAGGTCTCTTTCCTCCAGGCAGTTCTCCAGCCACACTTCCCCCAGCCTGTAGCGCTGCATGGGGTTATTGTAGCCCAAGTGCAGAACCCGGCACTTACCCTTGTTGAAACTCATACCATTGATAATGGCCCAGTGATCCAATCTATCTAGGTCCCTCTGTAGGGCTTCCCTATCCTCCTGGGAATCAACACCCCTGCTTAACTTGGTGTCATCTGCGAACTTGCTGATGATACACCCTATGTCCGTATTGAGATCATCAATAAAGACATTAAATAGAAATGGTCCTAACACTGAGCCCTGAGGCACACCACTTGTTCACTCATAGGAATATGAGGCATGATCAGCTAAGAGCTCCTGATACTACTGTGAGCAGAAAGAGTAATTTGGGATTATCATTCAACTAGCAGGATTAAGGTACATAATTGCAATGCCCATTTCCTCGTATTTCTTCTCCTTTCCCTCACCCCTAGAAGTATTAAGTCTTGAAAAATGAGCTGTCATCTACTGAATACAACATAAGGGAAAGGGGAGACTATTTCCATCTGATTCATGCTATGACGACAGGTATGAGAGAATTGTCATTTGTGTTATCGAGAGTAAATGGTTTCTGAAGCTCTGTCAGCCATTTATGGTTTCTATATAATGGACAAAGCCATTTTTGCCCACAGATTCATGCTAGGCTTGAATTATTCCCACAGAGCTTCACATGCCACCATCTGCAAAGGCAAAGGATCTAAGGCGCTAGTTGGTTTCAGTCTGTCATACAACTTTCAGCATAAAGAGCGGGGAGAAAGGGTGGTGGGTAATTGCAGGCATTTCAGATAAGAATGATCTCGTTTAACTCTGCGGGCAACTATATTACAGACAGCTACAACTGAGCTATTCATCTAAATTTCCGATATATCCAGTGGAGAAAAATATTCTTATGCACGATCCAGACAACGTATTTCAGACATCTGTCTTCAGAGATTAATGTCTTTTTCTCTCTATTAGTTACAGTGGGAGTCTAGACAAGTAGCCCAGATGTAGGGATCTATGCTATACATCCTAACAGTCAGGTGATTTGACTTTCACATTTTCTTCCTCATCCAATGACAGGAGACACATAGAATGATAGAAAGAACCTGAATCCAAACTGTTTCCCTACTAAAGGTCTGGAAAGGTTGCAGCCTAGGAAATCTTGCTTTAAAAAGAAGTCTAGAAAGAGAAGCTGCTGAAATAAAATCACAGGACTGATAGGAAAATTCAGGTTGGAAGGTATCTTGGGATGTCAGCGAGTTTAAAATCCTGCCCAAAGCAGAATTCATCTATGAGATCAGACCAGGTTGCTCAGTGCTTTGCACAACAAGGTCTTGAAAAATTCTAAGGACTTCTCCACCTCCCTGGGCAACCTGCTCCACTGCCGCTGACTGAAGTCTTGAAAAAACGTTTCTCCTCTCCCGTTTCAGCTTGTGCCTGTTGTTACCCTCCTGCCATGCACAACTGCAAGGAGCCTGTCTTCATCTCCTTGATGATCCCTCATAGGTCTTTCCTATTTTGGAGGGCCAAAACTGGACACAGTATCTAGATGTCATCTTTGGATTTGTCCTTGTTGAATTTTGTGAGGTGTGCATTCCTTCAACCAGTCTGGGTGCCTCAGAATGGCAGCCCTACCCTTGAGCATATCAACTGTTTCCCAAACTTGGTGTTATCTGCAAACTTAACTAGAATGCATTTTGCCACCTCTTCCAAGTCATGGATAAAGACATTAAACAGGACTGGTTCCGGGACAGATCTCTGCAGTACTCATCACAGGCATCCATGCAGGGCATGATGCATTAACCACTGGTAATCCAAACAGTTTTTTACTTATGTAGGTGCCCACCCATTCAGACCATTAAGTCCTAACCTGGATACAGATGACAATTACTCCATCATATTATTAGCTACAGGGGCATCATCTGACTGACTGTCAGGAAATGGCCTCATCCTAGAGTCCTGTTTGGATGTTAACTCTATCCTCAGAACATTTCCTCAGTGCTACCTCCCATGAGAGATGTGAAGATTGTGTGAGACCAGTCTCTGGGTGAATGGGCCAGGGACCATGTTAATTGACTGCCCTGTATGGAAGAGGAGATTTAGCTAATCTGTCTTCCATGGACCTACACAGACTTGCTTTCAAAGCTGCTCTGCTTACCAAAATGGGTTGCCAAGGTCTCCCCTCCAAGTTTGTAGAGAGGTTCAGCACTCCCAGGATTAACACGGAATTTGGTCTTTGGGAAGGTCTGGAAAAGTCCTTCACAGGCTTTATGCCTCTATAAATTACTCTGGAAGGTGGAATACAAAGAGTAAATGCACATGTGATATATGTATGTATGCAACACGCCAATAAATGTTTCTGCTTTCTACAGTTGGCTTCAATGAAGACAAGAGGCTTTCTGGTTCTTGATCTCTTTCAAGAAAGCAGAGGGGACATTGTTAGATTGAGGAAGTAGAGGAGGTCATACCTTGACCAAAACTGATGATTGTCTGAATCCTCACTTGTCCTTGTCAAGGAATGATGGTAAAATTTAGCTTTGGCCTGACTGGAGGAATATGAAGCAGGAGGCTGAGCATGAAAAATTTACAGTTATTTCACACGATATCCCCCAAGATTCTGGTAGTTTGCAGGAAAGTATCAGTTTCTTCTTCAGGTTTAAAATATAGAAGCAAAAGCTACTAATATGACAATTAAGATTCCCACAGACAACTATGGCTATGCTCAGCTGTACGTCATGAATCCCTTGCTCTGGTTGATCTGTGAATCAGCAAAGCAAGTAAAACATCAATTGTGCTGTGGAAGTAATAGTCTCCTCCAAGTACATGGCCAATTTCTCCAGGGCTGATCTAAAGCCCATGGAATTACAGACAGAAGATTTAGATAAGTTTTATGAGAGACATTTTCAGGCTAGCTGTGGCAGCCTCCTTCAGAAAATTTTGCATCATCCCTGTGCAGCAGAGAAAAATACAGAAAAAAAAAAGAGCAATGCACAATAAACAGAATGAAAAAGAACATATAAAAAACCACAAATTAGCAAAGCTGATGATTAAATAAGTACTAAAAGTAAATATTTTTTGTATTTTCCACTGATGTGAAAAACCACCACCACTTGAGATGCTCCTAATTATAAACAACTATTGGAAACCATCCCAGGCTTCCCAAGACATTCAGCCAATTTCTCATGGAATAACAGAATGCTAGCATATACATCAGAAAAATATGCATGAACGGGAAACCCAAGCTGATCCAAAGTAAAAGGAAACATAGAGTTGCAAACAGAGCACATGATGATCTACACTAACCAGAGAAGCCTTTGTCCAGCACTTGCTGGTACAAGGAAACAGACAAAATGTTGTTTCATACAGAGTTCCCCAAACTCTTTATTACCTAATCTTTCTTGTCAAGGTTTTCTGTTTCAGAGGAAATCTATTGGTATAGCCACCATCTGACATGCAGAACACAATATACAATAAGAAAGTTTTAATGAGAACAGAAGTTCACAAAAAGATGGAAGTATGGGATGTTTCCTTTGGTTTTGGGGGATCATGGGAACACTTGTTTAGAAGGAGATGAGTGCTGTTTTTTACATGGAGTGGTTACAAAAAGGGAAATCTTAGGTGACATAATAGCTTTTCCCTAAATATAACCTTTTACAAGTGATTATATTTTTTTCTGTGAAATCTTCCAGTTTTCTCCCATTAAAAGTGAAAAAAGTGTGTATACATTAGAAAGTGTTTGGATACTCACAAAAAAAAAAAGCAAAAAAATCCCAAAGATTGAATAATGAGGGAAATCTTTAACTTCATGGTTTGAATGACATTGGTAACATATCCATAGTTTTTTCCTTTAATGGAAAAGATCAATTGCATATGCTTCTAGCTTTAGTGTAGGTTAAAGATATTCCTAGTACATATCAGAAATACCTTTTATTTAAAATTCTTCCTATGCATTCCATCCTAAACGTGAAACATCAGTAGAAATACTTACATTATTTGGTTCTACTATGTTGTAAATATTCTTTCAATAACTTGTCACATGTTTACACCATATTTGCAGATGAAAGTTTCTTCATCTGCCCCTTTTCCTCTTCAGTACTGTAATCAATAGATAGAAATTTTGCAGATGCCTAATTTTACACTCCAGTTAAAACAGTAATTGCTAGGAAAGAGCTAGACTTAAAAATCAAGCACCACATAATCCTTGGCACAGAAGCTAGGAAGTCACTCAAATTTTGGAGATTTTTAATATCCATGCAAACTTCTAAGAGTGGGTTCATTTCAAACTCTTTCTAACAGAGCTTCAGATGTCTATAACAAAATTAACCTTTCAGAGATTTCTAACATAGCGCTGTCTTTTGAGACGGGCTGTGGAACAGCTCATCACCCATGCAAGCAAATAACCTGTTGCACCTAGGATGACTTTGAGATAATGAAGCCTGAGGACTAACTAAGGAGGACAGAGATAGGCGCATATCATGGTGGCCTTCTGTTCATGGATTCTGGGTAAGGAAAGATGGTAATTTGGGTTTTGGCAGCTCCTTGAGGTCACTCCCCAGTTAGAGTGAAGTTAAATGTACTTTAATGCTTCAGAGTGATGCAGGGCTGATTCACCCAGAGTGACTCACTCTATTAAGGATGTTCCTTATCTGTAGGCTGACCAGAAGTACCAGAGAAGGTGCAAAGTTTGTAAACAATGCAAATAACTGAAAAATAAACTTATAAAGTTGCTTCTCTTGGCGTGCCCCACCTCAGGCAAAATGATCCAGGATAGTTCAGGCACCTGAACAGTGCTCTGAGAGGGGCAGGGGGGGAGAGCAGCAGATGCAGGGCACTTTGACAGGACCATATTAGGGGGAACTGCCTGCATTAAAAAATATGTAGAAAATCTCAAATTTTGTATGTTCATTCTAGTGGGAGGGCTGAAGAGGAATCAGTGATGTTGAGGGTGACAACCTTTTAATCTGGCTGGTTATCAGCAAGAAGACAGGCACATGCCTACGGCTTTGCCAAAGCAAGCCCACAAGGGCACCCGCCTTGCCAAGTGATTCATTCACAGAACAAACATAACACAGCACCGAGGGATAACGTTGTCATCCAATTATCTAATTGTTTTCAGGATTAGATATTTTGGGGTTTTGTTCATCTTTCTTATGATAGTTTTTACAACTTTTAAATTTCTCAATTAACTTTAATTAAACTCTCTTTAGGCCTAACAGCTCAGAGAGTGCTTGAACTTGTTAATTCTGCCACTTGTTTGTATTTTTTTCTTGGACTTGCCTCTCCTACCACTGCATTTTCAAGGCCTACATTACAAAGATTTAGAGTGGATATTTTTAAAATTCAGGTAATATTTTTCAAAGATAAAACATTGTTCCACTTCTTCTCAGATTACAGCTAATTTGCCTTGGTAGGAAAGGATTTTTCCTTTTTCCCTGCTGTATAGTATGAGCAGAACGTTTAAAGTAGCAATACACTGAAAATTGCCTCAAT
The DNA here is from genome assembly GCF_001431845.1 of Calidris pugnax. Classification (NCBI taxonomy): domain Eukaryota; kingdom Metazoa; phylum Chordata; class Aves; order Charadriiformes; family Scolopacidae; genus Calidris; species Calidris pugnax. The sequence continues at coordinate 2,555,691 of NW_015091257.1, forward strand.
AATCTACAAAATGAGGAGGAGTGAGCACTATAGTAATTTGTCTACAGATTTGATTTATAAAGTCAAAAATTGACCTTTTCACAAAAACAGTTCAAAACTAACGTTGAGCGCTCACCATTTTTAATCGGATAAAGGAAAAAAAAAGCAGGGAAAAAAGTCAAAAAAGAAAAAAATTAACAGCTGGCATAATCCAGCAATTTATTTATGTATAAACGGCTGGATGTGATTTTTGCTTTATGAGAACCACATTTGTTTTCTACTGGTAGCATATGTATTGTACCGTTTGCAGCACCAGTGACATTAACAGAATCTTGAAAGTCATAAAACTTCTGTTCTGCCTGCTGTTGCTCGCCTATTGTTCTGTCAGAGAGAAGAATGTATTACCCGCTTCCCTGTGAAGGAACAGCAGTTGTTTGCACATGGAAGATTAGCGTTGCATGGGATGCTTCCCTGCTGGAATGGAGAAGGTGTTAATAATCTAAAGAGTATGAACAGCTGTTATCTTTACAGTAATTAGCATAATATTTCCTGATTGACTACCCTATGCATTCTCTTTTTTATTTTTTTATTGAAACTGCAATCAGGGTAATCCATTTATTCATTTTCTGGGATTATTTCCAAATTATAGACTGCAAAAGTTCATAAAATGAATATAAAAGTCAGAAAACAGATGCAATGACTCATGAGTTCTGTTTTCTTTTCTAAGGTTTTGTATGGATTGTCAACACAAACAGTATGGATGGTAGTATTACAACATAAAGGGCTACATCCACAAAAGACCTCATGAAAGGGTGACAGCTGAAAAAAATCAATTTGTGAGCCTCCCACTTACTTGTGGAAACCTGATGTCCTGGTGTTGGGTGGAGCAGAGCCAACTTTCTGTTCAGTGAGAGACCCTCTTGCTTATACTTGTTGCTGTGGCAACCAGGGTCAGCCCACCTGGGTGTTTGCCCTGTGGAAGGGTTGCACCTCTGAGGAGGAGCGGACAGGTCAGGTGGCCCGAATGGATCAATAGGGTATTCTATCCCATATGCCATGCTCAGGATGAAAGCAGAGGAATCAAAGGGGTTGGATTGGCTCTCCTGCAATAGTTTTGTTTCTTCAATGGTTGATAGCTGTGGAGGACCATAGCAGTTTGTCTACTGCTGATCCCCATCAATGTGTTCCAGAATCCAGTTCCCATTTGTCACTGAGACCAGTCTGGAACTTCCCCAGTGCCTGCCGGTGACATGTGGCTTGATACGGTTTTATGTATATATTGCATCAACTTCATTGTTTCTATTTTTATTTTATTAATAATATATCATTAAAATAGTTTAATTTTTCCTAAACTCATAAATCTCTATATCTTTCTTTCTCTCCTTGGAGTGAGAGATGGGGGAGAGCACCTGTTGTCTTGTCATTGGTCAACCTGGCCCAAACCATGATGCCTAAATACCAAGTTTAGGAGTCCAGGTTTTCTAGACACTGCAAGAACGTTGAGCAACTTCACAGATGGCCACGTTACCTGGTAGAAATTACTGAAGAGAAAAGTGAAGAGATTCAACATTAGGCAGCACTGAGATAGCTAAATGTCAAGTTTCAAGCCGAAGGGGCCCACTTTTGCACCTCTTATTCTTACAAGAAGTCCAGTTTATTAAATCTCTTCATTGCCTCAAATAATGAACATTAAAGGAAGGGCATAGGAAAAAAATTACTCTAAAACCCTTCTTTCCATTTATTGTCATTAAAAGTGTTCATAAAAGGGTTCAATTTGTCCAGGTTGATTTTCCAAACTTTAATTAAAGTGTTAGATAGCTAATGTGCATCTACACTAACATTTATTTTCATTCCAGGGAGTGTTTTTGAAGAAAATGTGATTACCTTGAGGTTCATCCAGAACCGTGTAACTGAGAACAGGGGAAAGAAGATTATCACTGGCATCATGGGGAAAAAGCAAAATTATTATGGGTTATTTAAAGGAATGGTGGAAATACACAAAACACTTGTTCAGCCCTTTTTCCCCCCAAGGAGGGTAGGGAGATGAGGGGGGAAAAGGAGGGGAAAGAGAGAAGGAAAAAAAACTCATGGGTTGAGATAAAGACAGTTTAATAGAACAAAATAGGTAAAGGAAAATAACAATAATAATAATGACATAAGTCACTCTAACTGGCCAGTGAATTGTCACCATCCCAAGCAGTAATCACTGATCATCCACCCCAGCCAACCCCCATTTATATACTGAGCATGATGTCTATGGTACGGGATATTCAATTGGCCATTCCATTGTTCTGTCTGTGCTTCTTCTCAACTTCTATGCAAAGCTGAATGGAGTCCTTGAAAAACATAAGCATCCCCTAGCAACGACTAAAACAATATGTATTATTGATATTCCTTTCAGGGCAATCACTAGAAAGGAAATTAACTCTTTCCTAGCCAAAACCAGGATAGGGGTGTCGTGGTTTAGAATCACAGAATCGTATAATGGTAAGAGTTGGAAGGGACCTTAAAGATTGTGAGTTCCAACCCCCCTGCTGTGGGCAGGGGTATCTCCCACTAGACCTCCCACTTGCTCACCCCAGGTTGCTGGGTTGTTTAGAGCCAGCTGTCAAAAAAGCCCCACATGGCCACGCGCTCACTTCTCCTCCCTCAGTGATGGGGAAGAGAATCAGAAGCAAAAGGCAAAACTCATGGGTTCAGATAAAGGCACTTTAACAGAACAGCAAAGGAAGGAGGAAAACCACAATAATAATACTCATATAGGACTGTCAAAAACCAATTCATACACAATTTAACCCCTCACCAACTGGAACCTGAAATGCCCAACCCTCTCCTGAGCAGCGATTCTTGCCCCTTGGCCAGCCCCCCCGGCTATATACTGAGCATGACTTCACATAGTAAGCAATACCCCTTTGGCCAGCTTGGGTAAACTGTCCGGGCTGTGTTCCCTCCCAGCTTCTTGAAAATGGAGGAGAGGTGGCATAAAAGGGTACAGTTGCATATAAGCAAGCTGCTGGTCAGCACAGTCGCCTGGCAAACCCTGCCTCTGTTCACTACAGTCTGTCATTTCATCTTACAAAATACTGTTCCTAACTATTTGCTGTGTTACCCTGCTCTCCCTTCTGTGTGTACATATTTGTGTGCTATATGTGTAATTCCTTAGTGACCTTCAAGCTGTACAAGCTGGTGAGTAGAAAATATTTGGATCAGTGTCTATCTCCTTCTCCACCAAGGAGTGGCTGGCTTTGTTTCCTTAAAGTATTATTAAAGCATTATTATATTATTAAGAAATTAATCAAATATATACATATATAAACATATTTAAACCTATCACAGTAAAGCAAATCCAGCCACTCTGTTCTGGGGATACAGAGACATAACCTGAAGTGACAGACCACCTGTGGGAAGAGTCTAGAGGGGACACCTAACTTCATAGATTCACAGAAACAGTAGCCATCATATAATTTGTAGTGGTATTACAATAACTGTGAACTCTATCTTATATCTTATCGCTATAGTCCAATGTAGTCACACTGGCATTTTGTCTACCTGAACATGTGTAGGCATATTCAGCATTAATGTTTGTTCTGAACAAGTCAGCTTAATTGTCCTTTGTAGTTAGAATTTGAATAATTTCATTTGTGATAAAACATCTGTAACAGACCACGTGAATGCTTTAGGTCAGGTGAAACCACAGCTACTAGTTATTCTCTGTTGACAAAAGAGGGAGACTAGAGTGACCAGCTCAGATGTGGGCATCTGCACATCTGAAATATCTAACATGAGTGATAGTTTAATCTTCCCCTTTACCAATTAACTACCATGGTCATGCATCCTCTGTGTGGTGCCTCCAGGAACAGGCTTCCTAGCAACTTGAATTATGGCAAGCAGACCACAAGCTGTATGGAGACCATCTGCACAAGGGATGTTCTGCTCCACTCAGGCTTCATCAGCCTGTAGGAGAAAAGCTGCAGTTGCAGAAGATCTGCAAGACATGTTTGCCATAAAGTTGATCCTGTACTAATTGCTTCTTTAGGTCATAATTGCTTCTTTAGGTTCGTTCTCTTGGAGAGCTAGAAGGAAAAGATGAAATAGAGAACATTCTTCTCAGCTGCGGACAGTGCCTAATAAGTAGTACTAATTGTTTCCTGGGACAGAAGGAAAACTAAGGTGACATTTCCTTCAGAAGATATACAGCATGAGAAGTGTAATCATCTTTCATATTTAAATAAATCTAATAAATTTTACCAAATTATCAAATATTATGTTTCTTGATTTCCTTTTATATGTAAAGATGTTATATTACTATGCTTCATGCAAACATGGCCATAAATACACACATGACTTTACAGAGATTGCATGCAAAAAGAAGGAACAGCTCTAACCCTAAGAAAAAAAAAAAAAAACCCAACAACAATCAACCCAGAATTTACTCCCCAGACAGACAAATTAGGAAACCCACTTGGATTATACCAGAGTTTCTTTGCAGTCTACAGGCTAAAGTTTCCTTCTATTAATAGTGAGACACAGCAAGCGGGGAGGAGATGGGGGAAAGGCTGACTGATATTCATTATACTGCAATACACTGATTACTTTAGACATTTACTTTGTGATACGGCTGCAAGGTATCTGGAGTGCCCGTCTGGACATAGGCCTAGCTAGTACTGCCTGAATGCACCTTTGCACAAAATGTATTTCCATCAAAATAAATACATTTTTTAAAACCTACTGATTTGTGTGTCTTTTGAACGACACTTAAGAGGAAGTAATGGAGTGCACTTTTTACAGTGAGCACTATAGAGCAGTTGACAATGTAATGCAGAAATAGCATGCGCACATAAATTCTAGTGAATAAGTTATATTTCCCACTTTCTCAATTAATTAAAATACAGTGTTGAATTTGTATTGTGCTGTTGCAATAGGTTGGAGGGTTGTAATCATTGCTTCTCCCCCAGCGGTTCATGTTACTGTTCCTTATTCTGCATAACTAGATTTTAGATGATAGTTTGCAATGTTCTGTTATTCTTCTATGCAGTATTTGAGTCTCATTGTCCTGAAAATGTTTTTAGTACCTGATTCAACAAAGATCTAAACATCAGGTTAGGTTTGCAAACCTGAGAATAAATTAATTTACTCTAGCTGGAACTAATTGAACATGCAGTGTGTATTTTAAGCGCTGTACTGGAACTGGCAAGGAGTAGTTTCTCTATTTAAAGATGAGCACATACTAGCCATTTTTCTTATTTTTTTTTACTTATCCATCAGCAATAATCTATTGCCACTGTAGTTCTTATTTTTATTCCAATTCATCTCTTTAATTTCACAAAACATGAACTTGTTACTTATCCTGCCCTAATTCACTCTGTCTCCTCCCTCTAGTTCTTGGTATCTGTGCCTTGAATTTCACTACGAAGCACCATAAATCTTGTCTTATCCATCCCCAACTGGCATCTTGCCCATAGCACCAATTTCACTTGAGAGGCCGAGGTCTGAGGAGCTAGTACAATTGCTTTGGTGATGTTTTGGATTGCACAGCATGGAAGATAACAGCAGAACTCAGCACTTACGAATCAGCTAGCTCTAAAGTAACAAGAGAGGAAGTTTTATTCTATTTCAGAGACTCACGGGTATTACAAAGCTCCAGTCTGCTCTCACTGAAGCCAACAGGAGCCTTTCCTTTGATTTCAATAGGAGTTGGATCAGTAGAGAGAATGAGAGCTATAATTTCTCACAGTAATAACCTTCTTTCCCTTGCAAGGATAAACTGTTCAGCTGTCAGACTCCGTGCACCCTTGTAGGTCTCAGCGTTTTCGCTAGCTTGAATAGAATCTGTTTCCATTAAGTGTTGTATACGATGAAGGACCATTTGATATTTTATTACTACAGCGGTATCAATAATATAATTGCTCATATGAAAATATAACCAACCTGCACAGAATTCAGGCTGGTGACAGGCAGGCATACAAATGTGAAAAATTTATTGAATTAAAGAATCATTTATGTAGGGACAATCTGGAGATAAAATACATTAAAGTCCTAGCTTTAAGCTAATAAAAGGACTTTTTCCAAGTCACATATCTTATAATTGACATTAAATATTTAATCTAATCTTAGAATTAACTTTATATTGGTATTTGCTCAGCTTCTTGCTGATTTATTCAAATTATCACATGTTCAACCAAGCTGAGAGCCATGTTTCCACTACAGCTTTGGATTAGATTTAAGTAAACTCATCAGTAAAAGGAGTCAAAGGATGTCTTCTTTACAAGCTAACAGCGCATGCTGCAATACTTAAAAGTCAGGAGAGACCAGAATAGGAAGATGGCAAATTGGAATGATCCTTTCTCTGACCCTAATGAAATTATGTATAATTTTAGATATAAGAAAGCATCTACTACACTTCACCATACTTCAGAGAAAAAAATTTATTGCAGATAACCAGGGAAAAAAAAAAATAGGCTATTGTGCCCTGCAAATAAAATTATTTTTTTTACTATTCTCATTATTATTCATCGTAACATCTCAGCTGAAGATAAGTGGCACACTACAGAAAAGAAATGAGGTAATTGATTCTTGTAGGTTCTGCATCTTCCCTTTGACCTATTAATTCATAGGCTGTTTACCCTACAGCCACATATGACTTTGAAAAGGATTAAATCATTTGTTTCAACAATCTCAGCCACTTACTGATAGACAGATATTGACCTGTATGATTTTCAAACAAGTGGGAAAATGCCCAAAAAATTGTGAAGGCCACAGTGCTTATGAACACAATTAGCAAAGACAACAGGCCATGAGAGCTCTCTTGCTGAGGTGTTGTTTGAATAAGAATAACAATAACGCAATTATTTTCTTAAATAACTAATGGTTAATGTGAAAGGACTTTTTAAAAAAATGTATATAAGAGAAGGGAAAAGCTACTAGCAACAACATATGTCAATTCATAGTCTGTACAGCAAATGAAACAAATATTTAAATCAGCACCCACACAAAAGTCCATACCAACCTAAACCAAAGATTATCATTAAATGACCTTTCCAGCTGAAGCCAGTTGTGTGCAATTCCACATGACACATTTGCCATGCTTTACTGTCCATCCATTCAGTAAGTACAGGGCATGTATAGGACAGCTAAATATTCAGAGGACAGGAAATACTGACAGATTTAGTTGCCCAGAAGTCTCAGTTCACTAAAGTGTTTAAAGATGAGATTAACTGTCAACATGTAAATAGGCTGCCTCCAGACTTACAATCACAGATCCAAATGAAGGCATTTGCATCTGAAATAATGTAAATTATTTGTTTTGCCACTGAAAATTTGACAGACTATATGAAGAATCATGATAAAAGAGAAAGGAATCCCAAACTCTCCTGCTGAAATTTCATTGGGCACATTCACACTATTTGATGTTTTAATTGAATGTCTGTCTAGTAAATAATCATAGAACCACAGAAATATCTAGGATGGAAGAGACCTTTCAGATTGAGTCCAACCATCAACCTGACACTGAAAAACTGTCATTAAACCATATCTTTAAGCACTACATCTACCCATCTTTTAAATACCTCCAGGGATGACAAATCCACCACTTCCCTGGGTGAGGCTTCCCACTGTTTCAGTGTAAAAAATTTTCCTAATATCCAACCTAAACCTTCCATGGTGCAACTTGAGGCAATTTTCTCTCATCTTATTGCCTGTTTCTTGAGTGACCACCCCTCACTGCACCCTCCTTTCAGGTAGTTGTAGAGAGCAATAAGGTCTCCCCTCAGCCTCCTTTACTCCAGGCTAAACAACCCCAGTCCCCTCAACTGCTCCTCAAAAGACACATTCTCCATATCCCTCACCATCTTCATTGTCCTTCTTTGGATGCTACCACCTCATTGTCTTTCTTGTAGTGAGGGGCCCAAAAGTGAACAGAGAACTTGAGGTGGGGCCCCACCAGTGCTCCGTACAGGGGGATGATCACTTCCCAAGTCCTGCTGGCCACTCTGTTCCTGATACAGGCCAGGATCCTGTTGGCCTTCTTGGCCACCTGGGCACACTGCTGGTTCATGTTCAGCCAACAGTTGACCAACACCCCCAGGTCCTTTTCTTCCGGGAAGTGCTCTAGTCACCCTTCCCCAAGTCTGTAGCACTGCATGGGGTTGTTGTGACCCAAGTGCAGGACCCAGCACTTGGCCTTGTGTACCTCATACTGTTGACCTTGGTCCATCTATCCAGCCTGTCTTGATCCCTCTTTAAAGCTTTCCTGCCCTCAAGCATATGAACACTCACACCTAACTTGGTTTTGTCTGCCAACTTACTGAGAGTGCACTCAATACTCTCATCCAGATCATTGATAAATTAAGATATTAAAGATATCAAGATATTAAAGAGAACTGGCCATAGTACCAAGCCCTGGGGAACACCACTCATGACCGGCCTGCAACTGGATTTAACTCCATTTACCACCTCTCTAAGAGCCTGGCTAGGCAGACAGTTTTTTACCCAGTGAAGTGTATGACTATCCAATCCGTGAGCAGCCAGTTTCTCCAGGACAATGCTATGGGATAGTATGATAATGATAGTATGGCTTACTATACGTGTTTCTATACGTGTCCTCATGACCATGTGAACTCCAAGCAATAAAACATTAAAGTAACACAGCTTAAAGAAAACCTAAAACATTAAAACAGGCTCTTCAGCCTACCAGACAGACACATTTATATACAGAGAGCCAACACAAGTTCTGCATGAATTCTGTCTCATCAAAGCCCTATTTTGAAGAGCTGAGGGAATTCAAAAGTGTTGAATCCTTGGCTGAGTTAGGGTAAATTTAAGTCATAATAGGAATATGTTGACAAAATGGGATTATTAAAGAGTTCTGTTTATCTCTAAGGATTTTGCCCCATGCCCATTGCCAAGATCAGATGTATTGATTATACTTATTTTTTATTTCTTGGGATAATTGTGTCAATCCAAACATATTTGTGATTGCATTTAAATATTGTAAAAGTTGTTCACATAGACCCAAATGAAAAACAAGGTTATTGGCTGAGGAAGCAAATATTTTAAATTATGCCTATGGTAATAAGTGAAACACAGATATCTTCAGTTAACTTAATTTTGGAAGAAGGAGAACATGATCTTAAAGCTAAAAATTAAAGCAATCTTAACATTTACTTCAAGTTAGTGTGTCCAGTGAAAATCAAAAGATTCATTTTCCATAGCAGAGGAAAAAGTAGAAAAGGTAGGTATAGAAGTAGTGTTGAGTATATTAAAGGCTTTCAGCCGATTGTTAATCTCTTCAATAATTGAAAGCAACACTTGATACATCAAATAAAAAATATAATAAAATCATAATTATCTACCATTTAATCCAGTTTTGTAAATTATTCAAAGTGCATGACATATTTTATGTGGCCACATACAGTCCTAGTACGCACTTGCATTTCTCACAGATTTATAATGTGTTGACACATTAAATATAGCTGGATTCTCTTTCCGCTTTTAGTTCCATCTCATTTGGTTAGCAGAACTCTTTGAGTTTTCATTTTTACATCATGACCTTGCCAAGATGAGTCATGCATTTGTGATCTGGAGAAATACTGGCCCAAACCTGCTGCAAGCCTTTGTTCTGTTATAACAAAATCCTTAAACACATGCGTCACCTTCATGACAATAAGATAGGCTGGATCAAGGCTAACTTCTTTTAAGAATTTTCTTGATTTGGGGTTTAGTTGTACAGTTCAGTTAAAGACTAAGCCCTTCATTATAAATATTCTTTTCCGCTCAAGAACAGGAAATTGCAGAGGTTTATGTGTATTTCCGTTTTACCTCTAGTGAATACCCTCAAACCTTAAACACTGGCAGTATATAAATTCAGGTGTCTTATATCAAGGTTCTCTGTCAACTTGCAGTAGCAATCTGCCCACTGTGGGTTATTTACTGATCTGAGTATAAGCAACAAGGCAAACTAACAGTCAACCATAACAATGTGTCTAAAAAAAATCCAGGCTGCCCAGTCTTGTAGGAGTGGCCTGTTCCAGGGAAATTTGGTCGTCCCAACCAATTTGTTCAGAGCAATCCAGCCATGACATCAAGAAGTCCTGCACATAGAGAGTAAACCTGGCTGCTGCCATGGCTGAAATCACTTTGAGTGCCCACATTGTCTAGTTGAAATCAAGCCTGGAAATCTTGCCCTAACAAGTCATCCTCCTGCGTGGCTTTGAAGCAAAATAATTGCCAGCCTGAATTTCACGTCATTCAGGAGCACAAAGGAGAGGCAAATAGCCCCTTCTTTTTATATCCTTTTTATCCCAACCTAATTTAACATACCCTGTAAGTCCTAGTAAACACAGTGTGATCTAAGGATGTGCTCATTGACGAATAAAGATAGCGTGTTGAATCATATTTATGTGTTCCCATGCAAGGTCTGAGTGGCACTATATAAACAAGTAATGTGGAAAAAGCCCAGTGGAGTAAAATTGTGAACAAATGACATAGCAAAGCATATACTGCTTCTCTGATGAGAAAATAAAGGAGGTGAGGGTTTTCTTTAGCCTTTCTCCCATAATAAATCAAAGCTATTTTCATGACTGTAGGAAACTCTTCCCATCTGTCAGCTTGAATGGATTTGATGCATAGCCTAAGAGTTGTCCTGATCAGACACAGAGAGATTCACACCATAATCTTGTAAACCACATTTCCTTACAAAATGAGGCTAAAAATTGGAAAGGAAACTACAGAAGAGTGAGGCATTGAACAGAATTTCTGCTTTGAACAGTACCAAAAATCTCAGTTTAGATTCATTCCTGCTTTGAATGGAGTGAGTAGCAACACTTTTGGTATTTCAGATTTGTGATATAATTTCATTGATGTCAGAAAAATAGATAAACTTATGTGGCTTAGCAACTGGCTTCACAACTTTATTAATTCCCAATGAAGAGCAGAATGTGTGCCTGAAACAGCTGAAACCATGTTTTTTGTGATGAAGGCATGATAAGCCTCAGTACAGGGGTATATAGTGACTGTGTGAACCCAAAATTTTTTGATTTTTGACTCTTCTCCTGACCTTCTATAGACTTAGTTGCTTCTCCACTTAAATAGCAATATTAATTCTGATTTACTTTCATTATTAGGGTATTGTAATCAGTTTATATTTATCAGCCATACTGCTCAGACAATAAAGCAGTACAAAGAGTTATTAGATTTTCCTCATGAATTGCTGAACCCGTTTCCCAATTGTGTAAGAAAGGGTTAAAGGCAAAACTCTATACTCAAACTGTTTTTCTTTCTGTTCTCCTATTTGTCCATAAAGATAGCTTTAATTAGTACTTGCCTGGAAACAATTTTTGTATATATTAACTAAAAAGTGTAATCAGTATGAAGAGAAGCTGATGAATAGTTATAAAAATAGCATCCAAGTCCCTTTCATAAGAAAAATATTTTTAATCTTTGTATGAGATGGTAGTACAGAAGTGTTGCCACGTCTCTAGGAAGTGCTCTATCTTCATGTCACATTAACATGGCAACAGGAGCTGTGGTCACTTCATATTCAAGGCACATTTTAAAAACGCACACAGGGTAGTCAGAGCTAAGCCTTATGTCTCACCATGAAATTTCCCTCCATCTTAAACTTGTGAACTGTTTCAATTATGCTTGCCCCATTTCCCTAAGCAAAGGAAAAAAAAAGAAGAACAAGTACTTATATTTGCTATGTACTTTAGTTACATCACTAGATTTCAAAATCATATCATAATTTTTATGGTAGTGGCCATTGTCCTAAAATTCTGCTCCTACAACTAAATCATCAAATAATAATGTACCTTTTTTTTTTTTTAATAACCAAATTTCTTGCCTTTGGTTGGGGAAATACTTGAATACATGAAATTGTATTCCAGAAAGAAAAAAAAAGGTAAAAAGCAAAAACGTGTCTAAGTAAAGAGGATCTTAAATGTATATAGGAACATTGTGTGTGTGTGTTTAGTAACCTTACCTCCGATCTTTTAAGTAGAATGCAGTGCTAATTTAAGGGACTGGGAAAACTGCATACGTCAACAAACACTAGTCTCAAAGTATTATAGCATCACCTAAGGCATCACCTAAGCTTACAGCCATTTCATATTCCCCACAAAGAGCTTATTTAGTAAGTAGGAAAGTGTAGCAGACAACACGGAGTGACAGGGATCAGGGAAGTAAGCTAAGATGACCATGGGAGGTCAGCAGACGGGTTGAGCAGGAAGGAAATGGAAAGAAGTAACAGCCAGAAAGGAAGTGGAATGTGATGGTCTGGAAATGAAGGAGAAAGGCAAAGTGGGAGGAACAGATGGCGTATGGAGCTTTACAACACTCTCTGATAAGCACCAGTGCTTGAAAGGGTCTGTTGCAAAAAGTTTGGACTACACATATGAGAGTTGATGCAGATAATCATAAACAGCTGACAAGTGCTAGAGTGCCAAAGCAAGTCCCTGGATCCTCTCCACAAGATATATAGCTAAAATTCAAAAATCTAATACCTTTTATTTCAGTTCATAAAATACTAAATACATAATACCCACCAAAAATAGTATATGAATTATTAGTACCTTCTTTGGGAGATATAGAGAGGAAGTTTCAGGAAAACGAAACGGGGCCTAGAAGATCAAGATGCCATTGAATTATACCCTGCTTTTCTTCTGCTGAGTGGGAATCCAGTACAACTTGTATGGCCATGAAGATTAAGTGGAGAAATACACTAATAAAGAGCTATAAAACAATTATTTTAGCTTCTTACCAGAAGTCTGGCACTGATAAAGGGGAGAAGCACACATAAATCTTATGAGTAGAGACATCTGCCTCTTACCACAGATGGTCTGTTTTCATTGATGGTTCAGTCTGTGCCCTGAGAAGACAGGAGGGGACTACAATGAACTACCTCCAACTACGTACTGCTTTTCACAAAGGTAAGTTTTTAACAGAGATGGAGTGAGGTGTGGTACAAGTTCTGGTCCAATAGTCTCATTGCTGTGCTTGAGCTAGCAGCCTGCAGAGAGGGCATATGGTTAAATCTTAACTCAGGTCCAAAATTAAGCAATGCATTTATATTCACAAGATGATAAAACCAAGCTAGCAAGTAAGAGCAGATTCTGCGTAGACTCAATTTGGGTGCTTATGCATCGTGCTCCCCAGTGTCTACTGCAGTGCCTGCATTATCCAACAGTCGTAAATTCAAAGGAGAATTGCATTCTTATCTTAAAATAGATGCCTCAAATGGTATCCTAAAGAATTTCCATTCCTATACTCAGCTACAGAGGAAATCTGTGATAACAAGGTCAGAAGCAAGTGTGAGATGAAGACCACTTTTCTCTACACTTATAAAATAAACAAGATGCTAACCAGCTTTGAAGGAAATCCAATCCCAACAAAACCCCTGTATGTTATTTGTTACTTGTAATCCTTCAGACTTTGCTAAAATTCAGTGTAAATATAATGAAAACTCACAGTATTCCCAGCATTTGCCTCACCCATCTCTGTCACGTAGCTCTTGCATTAACGTATCTTAGAGCTGACATTTTGAACTCCCATGTGAGCGTGGACTTTTTGTGATCAGCATTTTCTTTATGTTAATCCCACTAAAATATTTTGTGTTCTTAAGGATAACAAGTAAACATTTTTTCCTGGAGATCAGACACAGCTCAGGCCTAAGCACGAGTCACTCTTATTTACTCTTAACTGTTTCACCCTTTTAAAGTTGTTGCTGATTACTAAGAAAGCTCAAGAACAGAAAGATGCTGTAACATCCATACCAAACCCAGGTTTTATCTCCTTATGGATAACCTTATGCTGGCAATCTTTGACCTTGTGTGACTGACACTGCCTATGGGTGCAGAGTGTTTGGCATAGATGATGCCAATTGTTTGAGTTCAACCAATTGCTAACGTATCTTTTGCTATATCTGCAAAACTTTCTTTAGTTCCATTTTGACTGAGGAACTCTGTTCCCTGTACAAATAAGTCTTTTTAATGGAATTTCCTCTTGATGACCAGTGGTCATATCTGGCAGGGAGAAGCCGTGCTCAGCCATGTTAGACTTATAATCTATTTACATGCACAATTTGCTCTATAACCAGACTGTGAAATTATTTTTAGTTATTTGCTTTGGTTTCTTTTTAGTTCATACTCCCAACATTAACCCTTTCAACCACCTCGAAATGCCTTTCCCCTCTTGCAAAACTGAACAGCAATCCAAACTTCCACCTCAAACATACAAGATTCAAGTTGTTTAATACTTTATGCTTTCATTCTTGGGGGGTTGAATTTCTTTTTAGCAAGTACATTGCTGACTTTGAAATACTAGGGAACTTTCCGAAGCCTGCAGAGACTGCTTCTTTTTCTTCTTTCTCAGCCTTGGCCATTCTCTGACAAGGTCTGTGACTATGGCTTCATTAGCAAGCAATGCAATGCAGTAGGAGAGACAGAGAGAGATGGTTGATACCAAGTACTTGATAACCCCACTATATCCGTGTCAGAAGGGGCTCCTTCGGACTAGCTTAAATGGTTCCTCTGAGCTGAAAGCATATTAACAATTAGCAATAGGGCATCTTTTACTTTAGTTTCACTTGAAAGGATTCCAGTTCACACACGTACATTGTTCCAGAATATGAGCTAAATCAAGGTAAGTAGGGACAATCAAGATTTTCTTGAAAAGCACATTCTGATCTGAACAAAGTAATTAACATAAAACCTTCTTTCAGCTTTTGCCCACTACAGAAACACAATGGGCAAACCATATTGAGTCTTGCGCCTTTCTGAGCAAGATAGGAGTAAAGACAGCATCATCTCATTTTCATCCCCAGTTCTTTTTTCTTTCCAGGTGCTCACTATGTAGCTATAGCAGCACTACTGAAATTCTAAACTGAATATCTAGGTCTTAGTAGAGCACATTTCAATAGCTTTTCCCTCACATGCTCATGACATTAAAATAGTGAAGTCATTATATATGTCCTTCTCAGCTCACATTGTCTCCTTTGGAGAAATCATTCTATTTTGACTGAATACTGGAGTGAAGCAGAATCACCGACAAAATTTCCTCTGGACACAGTGTTGTGTACTCAAACAATGGAAAAGTACAGTTTGCTTTTGAAATAGTTTATAAAAGGCACTGCAATGCGGGGTATATTAAGCATTATGAACCAATTGGATGACACAACATAATGATGATTTGTGTGCCAGCTGCTCTTCTGGAGTAACAATTTTGAATTGATCTAACACTTTTTTATTTTAACATAACCATTGAGAAATAGTAAAAAATTGAAAAGAATTATAAGAAAGTGTGTGAATGTGGTGATTCTCCTAGGTCCCAAACTAATCAAATTATACAGTTCCTTAAGCTGCATCATAGATTCTCACCAGTGTAATTGGAACTCATTTTACAGCCATGTTTCAGGGGTGACAGACAATGATTAGAAAGAAACTGTTGCTTGTTTCAAAAAATTAAACAAGCTGGAACCTTAATTCAAAATGCAGAGCACCTCTGGGGGTGGAACTGACTTCGTTTTCCCTGCAAAGGTCCATCTTTAGTTGAGATCACAGAAGCACTAGCTTCACACAAAAACATAAAACCATTTTAAGTTTTTTTAGCAGATGAACTGTGAGCAGCTAAAAACATTTCCTAATTACAGTTCATCTGATTTGCTGGGGAAGCTAGAAGTACAAATCAATGCATTCTACAGACTGTAATTTGTGATGTCCTAAAGCAGACTTTTTCAAAAACAGCATATTGCTTGCATCAACAGCTTTTAACACTGTCAGCTCTGAACAAACTCTATGGCTTTTGAGAGTATGTCCTACCCTTGCCTTGATGCTAAGTATTCACAAACTGTTTGTACTCTCATACCAACTGAAGAATACATTGTGCTTCACTAAGGCGCTCCTTATGTGTTTCATAAATGTGAGAACAGTTTTTCCTAGCTTCTGAGCTGAGGAACTGCCTCAATCACTTTGCATGGGGCCATCTTACACAGCTGGTTTATTGACAGTCAAATAAACCTGAGGCTGAACTTAACTTTGAATTCTTATTCATCGTTTTCTCCATTCTACTTTTTTTTGTTGTTGTTTGTGGGCACTGGAGCTTGTGTGCAGATCCATTACAGGGGATTCCCATCTTCTATTGTCTTCTGATTCACCATTGTCTTGAGGCTGAGTGACACTTCACTGGGATCCCAAGAGATGCATTGCTATAATCAGCTCCTAGTAGGCATCTGCAGCATTTCCAGCTAGGCTACTTAGCTTTTCCCCAGTTTTTCTAAGATCTGTATCACTGGTGCCCACTTCTTTCCCCACAAACCAAACCTTTAGATACAACAAAGGCTCCTGTTGTTTTGAAACCTCAAATAGTTACTCTTATTAGACAAGGTTCTGCTTTGGTTTGCTGCACACTCTGCTGCCCTGAGGAGTTATGTGTACACAAGGTAATCTTTTTGGAAGGTTGCCAGAGGGACACCCAGATTTCATTGCCTTTTTTAATTTAAGGGGAACTTCCTCTGCAGAGGTTTTCATCTTCTTTTGAAGTAAGAAAGCAGTTAAAACCTGCTTTTCTGACAGCTTCTTCATCCCAACTCTGTAAGCTGCAGCTTGTCATAGAAGAAACCATTCAAATTGGATGCAATTTAATTACTCAGGCTTTTCAGCTCTTGAGCATAATCATTGCATTCATTCCAGAGGCAAAAGAAAGCTGTTTGGTTTTCTAAAGAGAAATGCTGCAAAATGCTACAAAACATACATGTAAATTAGTCTGCTTGGACTTGATCTGTTCCAGACAGTTCTGCTTACTCTCCATGAACTGATGGGTTTTGCTAGTACAGAAAACTTACAGAGTTCTGTGTTCCTGTTCTCCCTTTTCATTAATGTATATCACAAGGGAACCCCAAAGCTTGCAATAGGATGGAAACACCTCACTTAACAGGCAGAGCGGAAATTAACTGCTTTATCAAATTAAAAATAAAAAATAAAACAAACAAAAAACCCTCTGCATCAGCTAACTTGGAAGATCAATAAAAATCAAAACTGCTCTTAAGGGAGCCAGTTTATAGATCAGAGTCAGGCATCTAAAATATAGATTTTGCCTTTTTCCCTGGATTTATTAGTTTAACTCAATATACTCATGGCAGATACCTGGAATAAGTTATTTCCCAAAATTTTCTTTGCATCACAGCAGTGGGGTGCTGGACTTTTTCAAAGACAGAACATTTGATGTAATTAACATGACATAACAATAATTTAATACTTTTTTTTAGCAAACTTCCTTTTGGGATTTAGCCAGAGCCATCTTAAACAAGAAAGACATTGAGGTTCTGGAGCGTGTCCAAAGAGGAACAGCAAAGCTGGTATAGGGTCTAGAGAACAAGTCTTTTGAGGAGCAGCTGAGGATATTGGGATTGTTTAGCCTAGAGCAAAGGAGGCTGAGGGAAGACTTTATCACTCTCCACAACTACCTGAAAGGAGGTTGTAGCAAGGTGAGTGTCTTCTCCTGAGTCTTCTCCAAGCAACAGGGCAAGAGGAAATGGCCTCAAGTTACACCAGGAGAGGTTTAGATTGGATGTCAGGAAAATTTTCTTTACTGAAAGGGTTATCAAGCATTAAAATAGGCTGCCCAGCGAAACGGTTGAGTCACCATCCCTGGAGGTATTTAAAAGACATGTAGATGTAGTGCTTAGGGGCATGGTTTGGTTGTGGGCTTGGCAGTGTTAGTTTTTTGGTTGGTCTTGATGTTCTTAAATGTGCCTTCCAACCTAGATGATTCTATGATCTCTCTGCTCCATTTCTCTCTGTGTGAATTACGGGTAACGACAGTTACCTTTTGTGCTTTAAAAGGATGTCAGGGGCTTGATTAGAATAATATTTTTACAATAGCATGAAGGGGAATGGCATCTGAGATCATTCCTGGTTTTATTGGCACTTTAGTTATGCATTATTTCCCTGAGTTTAATTGCTTTCTTTCAAACATTAGTTCTGTGTCTTATGATTTTTACCACTCCCTTGTGCCGAATAACAGGTTTCTACATGCTCCTTCATACTTGTTGCTTTACAGTGTTTCATTCACATTTATTTCTCCACCACCTGGCAGACATTCCTGAATGTTAAACTGCAAAAGCTATGTCACATCCCTCTTCCTACAAGTTCACGTTGACAGCAATACTGTAGTATGTCCATCAGAAGGAAGCCATGGAAATTCCTTTCCCTCATCACTTCAACAGTTCCTCTTGCCCCTCTAGATATTCAACAGCAACTCTCCTGTGAAAGGTCTGTGATTTGCAGTATTGACTATTAAAAATACTGCAACATAGCATTTAACCTGATCAGCAACTTTGACTTTTCAGTCTTTAGTGTTTTACCCTAGGAAGTTAGAATCACCTTTGCAGCCCAAGGAATAACGTTAATGCACCCAGAGAAGAGATCCAAGGTCTCTTTTTTACATCTTGCAGAAGCGGCTATCCTGTTTACGCCTACTCCTGACCAGCCCAGGCTGGAGAGAACAAATCTTGCTCCGGTGCTGTCAGAGAGATACAAGAAAAAATAAGGAAAAGTGGAATTAGGAACAGAAGGACTACAGTTTTCTTCTTCATGAAAATAAACAAAAACTTAACTGCCAAAAAGATCCCTGTATTTAAAATTAAGATTTATGAAAGCCAAGTGAAAAAACCTACAGTACCTGGAAGAAGTAATTGGAGAAGACAGGTGAACTTTAAATGTATGTTTCTGTAAGATTAATCAACAGGAATTATGGTGAAGAAGGGGATTGTCTAGCTAGGTGCGCTGTATTTCCTGACAGTCAGCAAACAGTGTATCCGCTGTTCATAGGTTATAACTGTTCATGAGCTGTAACTGGAAAGGAGCAGTTGCTTTTCATTCTTCTAATGGTCAGTCAAACCAATGACAATACACAGGGTCTCTGGAGATGTTTATTAAACTGGCATTTGCAAATGTCATACATTTTATTATCTCTACTGGGCATCCAAGTGTTTCATTAAAGCCATGAAGACAATATAGGACAATGAGAAAAAATAGGACATATAAATTAAATATAAGGGAGCTGCCCTTCCCAAGATGTTTCTAAAGAAGATGCAGGGATATTAATTAAGACTCAGGTTCCCATCCCAACCCAAAGAATGTGGTGCATTTTATAAATCAGACTACGAATATTTCAGGTAAGTTGTAAGAGAATCAATCTTATGCATCAGTCTTCTTTTCATGGCACACACCCCCCAAAAAAAACCAAAAACCAAGAGATTTTTCTGTTCTTATTGTATGTAAACTTTCTTATAAATATTAATTTCACCAGCTTTTACATTAGCAATGTTGTCATGGTACCTTGGTACACTAGCAGTCTTTCCCACCATTTTTCCATTTCAGGATCCTGTTCTTGATCGGGATGTATCTGGTGTTTCCCTCGCAGCTGTATGGGAGAAAAATGTGGTAATGATTTTCAGCTTACAATCAGAGAGGGTCATGAAAGTTCCCCATATACTTTAACAATTTCTGGCAGAGTAAAAATGTTCTGCTTAGCTTCACACATGAAAAAGGGTTAACAGACTAATTTCTATAGAGGTCTGAAGAAAACTGACAGAACGGAAAAGTTATAGTGGAAAGTCACCTCTGCTCATACAGTTATGGCTCTCTTGTCTGTATCTAAGGAAAAATTAGGGTGGTCTGTCACTGGAACACGCTCCCCAGGGAAGTGTTCACAGCACCAAAACTGTCAGAGTTCAAAGAGTGTCTGGATGATGGTCTTAGACATGTGGTTTAGTTTTAAGTAGTCCTGTGAGGAGCAGGGATTTGGACTCCATGTTCCTTATGGGTGCCTTCACACTTGACATATTCTATGATTCCATGACATTCAGACAACAAAATGCTTTCACACCTGAAAGTCCTGCCATCTACTGTGTAAAAACACACTGCTTTGCAGTTATTCACACCTCATTTCTCACTAATGAGGCTTGCTTAAACATTATCACAGAAACAAACTTTAGGTGAATGAAATCAGAAATAATTTTCACCTTTACCAGTGTAAGCAACACAGTTGATCAGCATAAGAAATGTCACTCTATCTTAGACTATTAAGCTTTATTAGCTCACTGCTTTGGAAGTTATTGACCTCTCCAGTTCATATAGGGCACAACAGTAACACTAAATAGGCATGAAAACCATAGGTGACTCTTACCTTATCACCTCTTCAGACATCTTTATTCCTCATTACCAAAGTAAATAGACCTAGAGCAACATTCAAAAATACCCTGTGAATCTTAGTCTGCTTTGCACAAACCAAAACCACTTACAAAACCTTCATGTGGAAATATACCTAGTTTGAACAAGTTACAGGTAGCTATATTGTTAAAACAATACACTCTGTGTGTTTCTTTTTCTTAAGCAGCATTTTCTTAGAAAACAAAATGCAGATGCTACCTCATTTTCTAGTGGCATCCTTGCTTCACAGTTAAGATGAAACTAAGTAGGAAACTCCAGCCACCTTCATCTTGCCTTGCTTTAGACAATAATGATGTGCATGTCTTCTGTTGAGCTATGCAGAACATTTATATTGGAATAAGCCATATCCCACTTCTAGAGGGCCTATTTCCTGCATAGACTTTAAAAGAAGTATGGGGTGATTAGCCTAGATATATACCTGAACACAGGTACCTATTACCATTTTAGATCTATGAAGTTATCTCACCTTGTTTCCAGACCTGTCCTTCTGTGGGTTCTGTGTCATACCTAACTGGCCTGTGCAGAAATCTTAGATAATACGAGGTGTCTGAAATGGTCCTAGATAGCTATGGTTGGCAACTGAAACCTGTTCCTACACTTTGAGCCTCTGAAATTTGATGAGATAAATCCCACCATTTGCCTTACAATTGCATTGGCTGGACCCTCAGAGAATGGGTATCAGGGTATATTTGGAGCAAAGCACCAGGTGCCATTGAAACTTCTGCCTAAAATATCCAGCACCGTTGTAGAAATCATGCAGTGTCCAAGACGTGTGGGTGAGGCTGGCAGAAAGGGCAGGGGAGTGAGCGTAGGGCTGAATCCCCCAGGAATGGCACCTACAGCCATATGGAGATCTCCAAAGAGCTGGAACAGGCGTAGGTACTGATGTTTAGACAACTGAATTATCGACTGTGGGGAGCATTAGGCCTAAGATTCAGACATCATCTGATGTTTATGACACAGATATCAACCTGTATGCTACACCTCTAAGACCTCATTATCATCAGTGGTGATCTACTTCTTCACTTGATCACTTATAATTAGACCACTGAACCAATCAGTAAAGACAGGGAAGCCTAAAAACCTCTGTTCAAGGGACAAAACATTAGCATCTAAGTCAGCCTTGGAGGATGAGATGGATAACTCACTAGAGTACATCTCCTGTACTGGCTCCATCCTCAGAGCTTGAGGTGTCTGTCTTACATATAGACACCTACCATACCTGGAATTCAGTATCTCAATCCAGAGCTGAATCTGACCCCCTGCTTTTGGGTTTTTTCTGGGATCTCCTTATAGTTTCATACCTCTAGAAATTAATAAGAAATCAACTTTCTACATCTAAACATTAATATCAGCTCTCCTAACTCTCTTCCAAATTTCTTGCACAGCACATGTTCCTCTGAAGGCAAGAAAATATCTGTCCATGATTTAGTGGAGTAAATGTGTCGTGTAGCTTTTTCTAGGAAATCTGCAAACCAGCACTCTCACCCACAGAAAGCCAGTAAGGAAAGGCAGAAGAATAACATAGTGTAGTCTTCCTTTCTGGAAATCCCTAAGAGATATTTCTGTTGCACCTCTCAGCTCCAATTCTGAGCCTTCACTCTGCAGAGCTCTAAATTCTCCTTCCTCAAGCAGCAGTAGAAAAGTTTTTTCCTTACACTCCTATTTTCCAGGATATTAAGTGACTTCTCTCTAGTTTATGAATTGACATTCCTCATCCAGGGGCTTCATTAGTTGATTTCTTTGGGTAAAATTGTGGAAGAGCAGATCCTCTGACTCCAGCTGGTGTCTTATAATGCTGATAAGAGGTGATCAGCTGTTCTTGTTTTTGCTTTGTTAGCCACTTATCACCACTTTGAATCCCTGTCCAGCATGAGTTATATGATAGAAAGATAACTGTGCTAGCACAGAACAATTTGTTGATCGCAAAATAACAGAATTTGTAATTTGGTATTGATAAATCTATACAGAAATACTGGTGTTCTACATCTGATATGCGCACCTGCTCACACATTACAATGATGGCCACAGTAAATGAATCTTTGTGCTACAGAACAGGAATGCTTATACATTATTTAATTACACAGAGAATAAATAACTCTGCAAAGTTCCAGCTCCTTTGTTCGCTTATAGGACTTGTGTGTCCCCTCCATTTCAACCCCATTGCTCTACAAAATTAAAGAGGAGTCATTTTAATTTTAAGAATGCAAGGTAGTGTTGCTTGGCAACGCCTCGGGTAATAGCTGGTCCCTGACTGGCCTGGAGCATGCTTCTTCAGAAACATTTCATGTAGAGACATCCCTTTATTACCAAGGACGGTTATTGAGATTTTTTTCTCCCTGGCCATTTATTGCATAAGTGTTCTTTTAAAAGCAACACAATTAGAGGAATCTTTTTGCTTAATTTTAGAAAGTAAA
This sequence comes from Calidris pugnax, assembly GCF_001431845.1. Taxonomy (NCBI): domain Eukaryota; kingdom Metazoa; phylum Chordata; class Aves; order Charadriiformes; family Scolopacidae; genus Calidris; species Calidris pugnax. Next base: position 2,578,309 of record NW_015091257.1, read on the forward strand.
GTGTTCGTACTTCACGTAGAACTGATCAGGGGAAAAATTCATAATAAATCCCCAATGCACAGTTATTAGCACAACCACCGCAGCATACAAAAGTTCCCTAGTTAGGAACCTTTGCATCATTATGTGTTCTGACTTCTAAAACCAATACATATTTTTTCATGCATTACCACTAATTAGTAATGCTATAGTTTCTGGTCATAGCAGAGGACTCACTGTATCTTTTGTCTCCACTGATAACAGGACCATTCTTCAGTCATCAATGAATTGTAAAAAAAGAAGGTGGTCCAGGTGATATCTATGAAAAAGTAGGCACATTTATTTCAGTTTTTAATGAAAACTACTAAATGTATGTGAATTACAGGCAGGTATTTTGTGGGATAATTTTTTAAATTATTAACCTTGCAGAATAGCTCAAGCTGAAAAGATGATAGAGGGTAGCTGGTCTAGAGCTCTAGAGAAAATGCTCTTGAGAAAAATGTTAACAAGGTACTTTCCTCCATGAATACCAAAGACATTTTAGATTTAAACTCAGTTAGGGAAGGTGAGTCCTCAGAGAGGGGGTATTCATTCTAAGGTGGCATGCATGCATCTGTTAAGAAGCTGGTCTGGGAATTTGAGCCTCCCCTATTAAGGTAGGAGTAGGCTAAACTAAACAAGGAGGTGAAATTCCTTGAGAGGGAGAGACTGATATGTCTAAAAACTACCATCACTAAACTCACGAATAGTAACAATCAGCCAGTCCAAACCGCTGTATTCAAGAATTGGTTACTTTGCAGCCCACGTTCTTAAATCATGAAGTATCTTCTCAACATTAACGAGATAACAATTTTGCCTTACTGAATCTCTCTTACTCTATTAAGAAGCCCTCCTAGCAAGTCCTGAGTGAGGAGGTTACCAGAACAGTGTTCTTGGCCAAAGGTTGGATATATATTACCATAAGGTTTATAGTCTGAAACATCTTTCTCCTTCCTGAGCATCATCTCGCTAATTCCATATTTCAGTTCATCACTCCCACTACAGGATCAGGTCTGGGTTTCCATCTTTTTTGCAGAAGATAAACTGGGCCTAGGAGAACTTTGCAGTGTGCACTTTATTCTCATTCAAGTTTTCTTAGACTTCTCAATTCACAGAAACAGAAAGAAACAGATCCATTCCTAGTACAAATTTATATGTTCACATTGGCATATAGGCACTGGAACAAGTTGCCTAGAGAAGTTGTGGATGTCCCATCCCTGGAAGTGTTCAAGACCAGGCTGGATGGGGCTTTGAGGAACCTGGTCTAGTGTGAGGTGTCCTTGCACATGGCTGGACAGTTGGAACTAGATGATCTTTAAGGTCCCTTCCAACCTGAACCATTCTATGATTCTGTTATTCACCATTTAAAAAGCGTTATTTTTACTGGACTATGGTCATTTTTTAAAAGTCCGTCATGGAATACTTTTTACTAAGGATAGTTACAATAATTCATTCTCCAGCTTATAAACTACACACAGCTGGAAACTGTGGACTTTGAGTAAATTAGAATATCATTATAAAGATGAGGTTAGATTTAAATATCAGATTTGCACCAGTGTCTGTTGAAACATCCTTAAAGTGTCTGTAGGGCACAATAAGCTGCACTTATTCTGCACAGTTTTGACTATCAAAGCAAAATAATATCATTGAAAGACAGCTATAGCTTTTTTACTGTCCATCTGTTTTAGTCAGAACCTCAGATAATCTTCACATGGAAGTCAAACACAACATTACTTACAAGTGTAAGTCACAACTTAACTAGTTAAGGTGGCATTATTTTGCTACACAAAATTAACAATTAACCTGGCAAGAAAAAAGCTATGTAAAACTCCTTTGACAGAAAGATGTTTTACTGGTTATCAAAGAATTCAATCATTACCCAATAAAGCCTACTAAAAATAGCAATATAAGAAAATGCTGGTCTTCTTAGCTATTATGACATACAATGCATGGTGATTAACACAGAGGAATATACACAGGGTCAATTAGCCTGTGGGATGAGTAACCAAAATTAGCAAGTGATCATTATACCATTTTTACTGCATCCTCTTTTCCCCATTTTCCCCTGTAATTATTATTCAAGTTTCTTTAAAGTGTTTGTGAGGTTTTTGGAAGCTATTAGGATGCATTTTTTTCAATAGATTTCTTTATTACTTTTATCACCACAACTTTATAAGTATGTTTGCCAGGAAAATTATAAGCTGCAGTTCTCCTCAATTTCAAGACGAATATTGCAAGACATAGGACAGTTTCACCTCTCCATCTCTCACAAAAAGACTGTAGTGGGAAGGGATACAGGGACAAAGCTCGGGAAATTCTGGTCACTGACACCATAATTATTTGTAATCAATGCAAGGTTACAATGGTATCTTAAAATGTTTGGGGAGATGGAGATATGTGCTATTGCAGTACTGGTTACACAACGCATAAAATACATACATTTCTTGACAGCTATTATTAGAAAAGACAAACTGAATTTGAAAAAGATGCAGAAGGAGATGTTAAGATAGTAGGATAGTGAAGATCATATTATCCTAGCGGGAAGGGCGATCGCAGGACTTGTTCCCTGATGTCATGGTGCCCTGCTCAGACCCAGCAGCAGGGCATCTTTCTAGCTCTACAGGGGGAGTGCAGATTGGGGTGGTATTTTTGAGGCTCATGGGAAGGAGAGAAGTAACGTGAGCGATTTATGTGGTGGGGGTATCCCACTACAACAGCAAGTTGGTAGTCTTTCATGTGTCAAAACAGCAATGACTTTCAGTCCAGCATTATATCAATTTGAAATTTTCTGCAAATAAAAACCGTGATCCAGAAATATATTTTCATTGACATCACTGGGAGGGGTGAAGTGAGTTTACACAAACCAGTGCGCATATTATTGTCACCTTAAAAAGAAAAAAGACTGCTCTTCTTCAGTTGACCTCACTCAAGTGACAAGTTCAGCCATCCAGAATAAGTTATTTAAACACAGAAAAGCTTTTTACAGCTGTAAATATTAAAATAATAGATGTATACCAAAAATGAACCAGAGATAATGTTGCACACTGCTATCAGTGCAGCTGTTTTCAGTGCCTTGGCCACATTCAAACCTGCTTAAAATGCTAATGTCATTAAACAAACTCCCTCTGTGCGTGACAAACTTCTGCTTGCCTCAAAAACCACAAATACTGGTGCACACTGCACTCTAAACTCTAGTTTAGCTCTTTTTCAGACATGATGTCCTAAGGTTGCCACTTCTTATGTCACCAATCAATCAGTCGGTGAATCCAGTTTGGAGTATAGTGTTCATCTGAATACATTTTAAAATTTGAGATGTTAATTCTTAGTTCACAGCTCTAGATCTGATACAGCTGGATGGGTTTTGTGTGTTTCCCCTTGATTAATCTTTGGTGACAAGTCAAGCTGAACATCTATGAATATGGAGGGATTTTTTAATGAGAGGGGGCTAAGAGGGAGTAAGAGTCCGTTGCAGAAGAACACCTACTGGGAAGACAATAAAACCTTGTATAAGGTGTCATATATATTTTACTGGGTAGTTAAATTAAAATGTGTGTTTAGCCTTAGCTTCTAATACTATTCTTCCTCTAAGAGCAAAATTATCTGTTTAGTTTTACAATCAAAGAAGTCTAACTTCACTTAGTTGAAACCAAGTTGCCAAAATTTATTATTCAAAATTTATTTTTCAGACATTTTAACAAAACTATAGCTGTCCTCAGAGAAAATACTTCCCTTTGGGGGCCAAAGGCCAAGTTCAGATCTCCAAAGAAGGCTCACATTTCCGCTTAAGTGTCACATCATTGTTTAGAGAGCTTTGGCACAGAAATAGAACGTCATGCCCTTGAGAATTCAAAATACAGAATGTCATTATTTCCGTATTTGTAATTAATTTATGATTATTAACCTCCATACAAAACTAAGAGCACTGAAGAGCTTCTCCTTGAAGTTCTCTGAAGTATGTGGTCATTTTTTTGCATGACTCCTCCTCACATGCCTTGCAGATGCACTACATGATCTGTCAGAATTTTTCTATAAAGAAAAATTCATCAAGATTAAATCAGTTTGTCATACTATAAGGATTTTGAGAGGAATAGGTGCCTAAGAACCTATTTATGCTCAAAACCATGGGGTTTGGTTCTTTTTGTTTAGCATTCTGGTTTAGCTCTTTAACCATGATGTCCTAATGTTGCCATTTCACAAGTCACCAATGAATCATTCAGTGTAGACTTCTCAAATACTTAACCTCCACACTGAAGTCCCTACTCTTTCAGGCTTTTTCTGAAATAACTGATTTATGATTTTAGAAAATCCTGTCTTCCTAGTATAACTGATTGATAAATCCATGTTAAAACTAATTTTATAGTTTTTATCACCATCTCCCACCGTTACAAATCAGACCCAACCAGCTTGTCCAAGCATGGAGCAGGATACACAGTAATGTCAACATTGACCACGTGCTGTGCATCTTCTCAAGCCTATGCAAGCACGTCCAGGATAAAATTGAGGCATAAGTTCCTTGCCTTTATCATATCTATCAATAGTTTCTGTAATAGGCTTTATACAAGATAGGCTAAGAAAGTATGCTATTCTCATTCTTTAATGAATCAGTTTCTGAACTACGAGTCCATAAGTGGCATGTGTCTCCACAGATGCATGTGTAAATCTTGATGTCTCACAGAATTTGTCAATCCAATAATAACCCAAGGAGAAGGTGTCAGCACGACTCACAGTAGCTTCCAGAAGTGCATGAAAAAAACAGATCATCAGTCCTGTGACAACACTTCTGTACTCTATGTCACTTCCCATAATGGCCTAAGAGCAAAGAAAGAAACTGTTGTTTTATTGGTATAGCACACTTCTGTTCACTGGAAGTTTGTAATTCCTTCAGTGAGTTCTTCAGAGACTTCATCTCTTTCCACTTTCTGTGAGCAAGATTGAATGATATCTTCATCTCTAACAGAGAAAATATCAGGAGTCAGGTTCTCTGCTGCCTTGGATCTTCCATTGCAAAATAAATACAAACAACCTCGTATTTATTTAATAGCATTTTTTTCTTTTTCAAAGGGCATGAGCATTTTAAAAAGGTTCCAGGGAATCTAGTGCTATATATTATTTATCTAGTGAGAGTTTTCAGTTCTCTGAGTTCTTATGTCACAAGCCAGAAATCAAGAGGCAAAGGTGTTAATTACACTCTTGTCTCATGACCAGACTTTCTCTCCAAAGCTGAGCCAGAAGTCATATAAGCAGTCCATAGGAACATTTGACCTTCTATAAATGTCGTTATGTCACTGCCCGTGCTATAGGTTTTCCTTGACGGGCCATAAAGCCTGAATTATATTTTCTAAACTTCCAATGAGCATACCTTTACCAGAAATAACTTTCCATAGTTATTCCTATTTTTAAATCTGTGCAAGGTCATTACTATTATATTCATATGAACAATATATCTAGACAGATGTTTTAATATATACTATGCTATAAGGTTAAAACATACAGGGAAATTTAATTAGCATGTAATTCACTGTTGTATCACGTGTTATTGTTTCGCAGACTTCCTTTATTCAGATGTGACCTGTTTTCCCTCTCTCTTTTCTATTTTTTTTTCCCCTGGCAGAGATGTCCAGCAAAACACAGCACAAAAAATGACAACAAACAGAGGGAACAAGCAGTGCTCACTCGAGCATGCAGAGAAAGGGTTAGAAGCCCAAGCAGTGAGCACTGGCAACATTTCTCTGAGCTTGCTGCCCTGATTTCCAGAATTTTAATGAAGTAAAGCAAGTAAATCTTAGTCATTAAATAACTTTGGAAATAGCTGAAGCAAGCATAATGGGTGAAAGGATGTGCCTTTGACAACCTGTGGAGAGCCTTGCACTATACCTTTGAAAAAATGGAAAATGTCCCTTTTCTGTGAGATGCCAAATCCATTGTCCTTAGGTGAATACTTCACTGTCAGTGTTGTAGAAAGCTACATTAGTCTTGCAAGATGGAAGGGAACTTAAAAATCTGTCTTGTATATCGTGATTTATCTCATTTTAATGTCAGAAATCCAGTATTTGGAGAAAAATAAGTAGGAAATATTCTCTCTAGGGAAAATGACAAATCTAAGAAATCTGACATGGTCACTGAGCATCCTCAAGCCACTGCAAACAGAGCCATTAGGAAGGAAGTAACCAGATCTACAATGTCATATTTTTTAATATCTATGCAGTCTTCTAAGGGCAGTATTTGATTTTGGCAACTTTCTCAAAGCTTATTTTGTGTACTTAAAACTTGTAGGATAACCAATGTCTTTTTCCATGTTTGCAATCTAGAGACCTTTAAACCAAAGAGAAAAAATCTGAGTTTAGTCCTGTATCTTCCTTAAGGACTTAGGGTGGTGGGTTTTTTTGCTTTAACTCATACAAGATTCATATAAGACAGACTTACAACAGACTTCAATAGGTCATTCCATCTGTTTCTCCCCACAGTTGGGCATGCTAAACCTATGGCATTCTTAGCAAATTTCCTAAAGATCTCCAGTAAAAGAGATTTTGTTACCTCCCCTAAGCCATCTCCTCCACGGCTTGCCTGCAAAAAGTACTCAAGAGTGGGTTTAGTCCCTTAAAAAGGATATTTTATAAGTGGTAGACTGACATCCTGAAAAAATGAATTTCTATTTTTATGACAAGAAAGCTTTAAAAATCTGAGTAATAAAGAATGTATTAAAACAATACAAGCAGCTGGAAAACAAAGGTTTCCTAACCTGTCTGTTATCCTATATCTACGCTCCTATTTTCTTTACTTCAACACAGTACAAGAAACACAGCAAAAAGAGGCTTGATGTTCAAATTACATCCTTTGTAAGGATAAAACACAAACACAAGGAGCACAGAGGGCAAAGAACCTTGTTACACACACAAAGTTTCACGGGATGGATGTAACTCAGGTTTCCTTCTTGATGCTAGGGTTGGACGAGGTCTGTCAACTCAAGCTCAGCTCAAATCACCTGAATACCATGGCAGGTGTCACCTTCGGCACCACAGCAGGCACTCTGAACACAGCCGTAGGTGCTGCAGACACTCAGAAGTTAAAACATCACTTGCAATAGATTGACAAATGTAATTTATTAGAGTGCAATGAGTATGCCCCAAAGGAATACAATCTGAATGAAAAATGTGAAGGGAGTAAAGAGCAGTCAGTTGGACCCTTGGTTGCACAGATAATTAAAAGGAGCTCCCAGCATTCCCTGAGGATGCGACTCATTCCATTGTCAGGATATGGCTGTCATAAACCTGCCCCCCTTTTTTTTAAAAAAAAAACTTGGTAACAAATCCTTTGAAATGTGTGGCAAAAAACCCAATTATGCTCTGAAGTGCTGGAAGACAATGATAAATGAACAATGTAACTGCGGAATTACTAGTGCCTTTTAATAGCCAGCAGGGACATACTCAGTGCATCTCAGAAATGTGATTCTTGACATGCTACAGACTTGCAAAAAAACTCCAAAAAAAACAGAGAGGTCTCTGTGAGTTTTTCCTGGTGTTTAGGGAATTGTACTTCAGTCTTTTGCACCATTTAAGTCTGGCTCAAAGCTCACAGAAAGAAATATGGTAGCCATTAAAGTTCATATGATAATTGCTACCACTTCTCGTAGCCTTTAAGCTGGGGATTAAAAATTACCTGTATGTGGTCTCCCCTTTTTGAGACATGCAGGAGTTTATGTGGAAGGGAGAAGGAGAAAAGCTAGAACCTTATGTTGATCTTCAAGAAATTTATGTCTATTAAAAATGTGTGCTTGCTGTGCAACAGATTACATCGCTCCTTATTTCATAAAGCTGGATTGTCGGTAGCTAGGGCAATTATATTTAAGATGCCTCTGGATGGTGTGAATCATTCAACTGATAGGACTCTTCCTTCTGACTCAAGCTCAAGCTTATTGTACCGTGAAAATCTGTTGCTAAGCTAGGGGTCTACACAGCAAGAGTCTGCCCTGAAGCAGGATGGGTCCAGGGGTGCTCCTCTGGGGCTGAGCTGAAGCACCGCTCCCCTGGCTGCCAGCTGCCTGCGAAAGGCACTGAGCAGCATTTGCAGAAGAGTTTGCTGAGTGTTTTGTGACCTAAACTCTGCTGACTTTCAGGAAGTTTAAGACAGATGAACACCCAAATGATTTTTAAAATGGAAATTGAATTCTGAGGAACATATGGTCTGTCCACACCATAAAATGAATGTGGAGATTGAATCTAGATAGCAGGGACAGCAACAAGGATGGGATAGTTTCAGTGTTAACATATGCTGCTAGAAGGCCACATACAGAGTCAGCTCCTGAAATCAGAATTTTGCACCTGGCAGCTACCTCCAATAAAGCCTGAGATGACCTATCTTCACTACTTTTCTTATGCCAGCTATCTAAACTAGCAAATGTGTATGTGCAAACAGTGTGGATCCATTGATATTAGTGAATTAAGCAGTGCAACCCTCTGTGTGGTTAAATAGGTGGACTCTGGGACTGTTCTGACCCAAATCAGTCAGTGTGATACAAATCATTCCTGGGCATGGTTCAGGAGTCATCACATGGCAGGGAGCATCCCCAACACTCATGCAGTTTGCAGGCAGGGAAACTGCTCAGGGAGGGTGAGTCGGTGTCTTTGCAGAGATTCACACCACTCAGGATCAATTGACATCACTGCCCAGGACTGTTCCAAGGCACATTTTATTTACTACTATAAACATGGCCTTTGAACACAGCATTTTCATTTTGCTCTACAGACATGCTAGACACTTCAGTCATTTCTTAAAGCATTTACCCCTTAATGTTTGCACAGCTTTCTCACTTCATCTCTTGCTGCAACTTTTCTCCTCACTGAAGAGACAGTTACGATCAGCTTTCATCCACCCAAAGAACTCCCTATTTAATTACTATTTTGTACCTCCAGCTGGAAAGACAAATCAGTAACACACCTTATACACACACAGAGCAATGTTCTTCCACAGAAGGACTACTTGTATGCTATGAAATTTTTCAGGGGTTATAATTCCTTGACATTCCCAACAGTACATTAAAATAGGACCTGTGCACATGGTCTGTGCAGGAACTACAATGTACACTTGCAAAATATCAGTCCAGCTGTGCTGCAGACTGGGATTTCAGGTGTTGAAGAAGCAGGCATAGAAAAAATTCACAATAAAACAAATGAAATGTAAGTAAATGTACTTTATTCCTTTTTTTGTTTGGGGGCCAGAAGAACTGTTTCTTGGTGTGACCAAGTTTAGAGGAAAATTAAAACTACAACACACTAATCATCTTAAAGCTCCTAGAGATTAATGAAAGGCAAATTATACTGCCTGGAAATACTAAAATCATCTCCTTCTATTTTATATGAAAGCATGGGCATAAAAATGGAAATAATCCCCTAGGACACAATCCAGGGAGAAACAACAACATCACCCTGAGTTATAAACAGGAAGAGATTTTCAATGTACTGAAGGGGATTTAGTGAAGGGATCCCCATTAATGTTAATAGGGGACAGAGGGATGAATCCCACGCACTGAAGTGGAAATTCAGCCCTTCACATCAAATGTTCTGAAAACCAGGCAGCTTGCAACTGCCTGTGCATCCGGCCAGAAGCGAGGATGAAAACAGTTAATTGCTTTCTGACGTTTGAGTTGAACTGAGGACACAATATAAGCATAGGGCATCTGGAAATAATGGTCCTTTTAAGAAATCTGGGAGGTAAGTGCCTACTTCACTGTACAGGCATGGGATCCCTTGCTCTGCAGCTCTCTGGTAAAATATAACGTAAGCATCATTTAGGTTAGATGAGATTAACCTCAAATTTCATTGCCCATGCAAACAAGACAATCTAAGTGCACTAACATATATGCTAACCATTTTATCAAAACATAAATGCTTCTCTCTGCAGGGCTTTTAAGCAAATTACAAGGCAAAATGAACATAAAGTGCAAAATGAGCTACTTTGTTGTAAAGGTCTTGGGTTTTTTGTATCATTTCTGAAGCTTTTCATGCTTTGTTATGTTTAGCAAAACGTTCCGGTGTATTCATTCACTGCATTTTTTTCAACTAAGTTTGTCGTTCTGTAACAGAAGACCTGAAATGTCGATGGGAATGCTGGTTTCCCGCAGTAAATGACGGATTTCTCATTGTTTTAGAATAAGTTGGGATTTCATTCACTTCCTTCTTGTGCCGCCAAAAGTGAGAGGAGACAAACAATGGAAAATAAAAATTAAAGGTAGTGGAGGGAATAATGGCAGTGCATAACAACTGAAGATCTGACCCTACCCATAGTAGTGTGAACCCACAGTTGCAAAACTCTCCACAAGCTCCGAGATTGCTTTTTCTTTCTTGTGATTAGGGAGTACTACCTACTCCTGCTGACGTCAGTTGAGAAAAGAAGACAGGTTAAGTGCAACGTATATGCAAATTATTCCAATTTACAAACTGGCTGGATTACAAACTGGTGAGTAGCTGATAAACTGGAGGGCAGGGCTGCAATCTAAAGCAGGCTGGAGAAAAGGGCTGACAGGAACCTCCTGAAGTTCAGCAAAGCCAAATGCAAAGTCCTGCACCTAGGCTTCCATAATACCAGGACAGGCTGGGGGCCTAGTAGGTAGTAAGAGCTTTCCAGTGAAGGCCCAGTAGGCCTGGTGGACATCAAGGTGCACATGGGTCATCAATGTGCCCAGAGATAAAGACCCTGGGCTCTATTAGCAATATCGCAGTCAAGTCAAGGGAATTTATTCTGTTTGCTCTGGGGCCTCTTCTGAAGCAGTGTGTCTAGTTTGGGCTCCCTAGTACAAGAGAAATATTGACAAACTTGAGAGCCTAAGAGACTTGAGAGATTAAGTGATGGGAGCTGGAGCATGTGACAAAAATATGAAGTTAAAAGAGCTGGGCTTACTTAGCCTGAAAAAATAAGACAGACTGGGGATTTAACTACCATCTTCCACTATGTAGAGAGGGACTGCAGAGGAGATGGGGCCAGACTTTTCTCAGGTGCACTGCAAAGAACAACTTGCCACAAAAATTCTGACTGAACACAAGGAAAACACTGTTCATGGTGAGGACTGTCAAATACTAGAATATCCTGCCAAGAGATTTTGTGCAATCACCATCCTTGCAAATTTTCAAAACTGGACTCGAGAAGACTCTGAGCAAACTGATCTAGCTTTGGTGCCAGCACTCTTTTGAACAGGGTGTGCACTAGAGACCTCCAGAGCTGCCTTCTGACCTAAATTGCTCTCTGATTTCATGTGAAGTTTATAATATTGCTCAGTTTCATAAATAACTCTTCAGAAGAAGAGACATTACTATAATCTTGGTAAAGGTCTAGCCCAAGCCAGGATGGCACAAGAGGCTGTTTGATATAGAACAGATAATATTCAGCTAGAAAGGGGCTCAAACTCACATGCAGGGATCCTTATCTTTTTAATTGCTTTGCACTTGCACTTCAGGATCACATTACTAGTGTGAAGTAATATGTGTAACACCAAACTACTCTGTTCTGAAAGTGGTCAGGAAAAACGCAAAGGATTTACCTCAAAAGCTCTTTCAAATATCATTTAGAAGCTTTTCTAAAGTGAAATTTCAGCATATAGAAAAACCTTGGCTATATATAGTTTCTATTCCTTGTTTAATTGACTTTTTCCTGGTGGAGAATATGGAAAGTGAGGTGATGTCGGTCTCCTTCTCTGTACCCCTCTGTAACCCATCCCAGGTGTGCCAGGAATGGCAAGCTCCACACTGACATAGCCCAGCTGCATAACTTTGGTTCAGACTTCTGAAGAAATAGCTCAGTTTGAGAAAGAGCTGTGAAGAGGTCTGTAGAACAGAGATAAGGAAGATAAAATTGCAGACAAGTAAGAATTCTGAAACAGAACCATTAGTAGCTCAAGGACTGAAGAAGGAAAGCACTGTCATGGAAGGGTATAAAATCCTAAAGGGAAAAAAAAAGGAGTTGCTGGAAGATAACAACTCTGCAACAGCATCGATGCCATGCAGCAAAGAGTTCAACACTTCTTTTCCTGGGTAATGCCTGCCTGGCCTACACACATTTTTGAGTGTCTTATTGGGGTGTGGAGCATAACAAGCCATGTGGCTTGTAAAATGGAGGGTATATTTTGTGTGTGTTGGCTAAAACATAATTGTCTTGTCCTTTAAAGCTGTGTATACCCTGCTTGCACAGTCTCTGCACAGGACTAGACATGCTGGAACAAGTGTCCCAAAGATGCACCACCACAGGAGTACAGTTTTGAACTTAGCATCAATGTTTGGATTTGAATGTAGGGGCTGGGAAAAAGAACCTTTCAATGTGTCATCTTATTAGTCAGCTTGATGTAAAAGCATGCAGGTTGTGTGGACAAAGCCCTTAGGAGTATTCATGGTGTTGTCACTGACAGCTTTCTATGTGGTTACTATGCCTGGGTATTTTGTAATTAATGTCATTCCCAAATAGGCAATTGAAGACTAGCATTTCTCAAGGGTTTTCAGTGCACAGCCGCTCTTCTCTTTACAAATTTTGAGCACTGAGCCATGAAACCAAGAGTAGCAGCGTGGTTTTAGGCAATTTATGCATACTTGATTGCAGTTTTTAAATGATTACTTTTAAGCAGAAGGGCCTGCTTTCGGTTTATAGTAGTGGAACTCTTAGAACTTGAAAATATTTGCAAGAAATAAATAGTAGCAATGTCCTTTCGATTACCAGAGAATGAAAACCCAACAGTATCTACTGCATGTTACCAGAGACCACCACTGTCTGCGCCAAGGGCAGCATGTCATCCTCCAGAGAAACCCCTCTCCATACCTTCTACCAAATTCCTTTTATACTAAACTTCTCTCTCTGGTGCTTATTCTTTGTCAAGAAAGCAGCATTACAGAGTTCTGGCTGTTAGCTCTTATACTCTATCTTACACAAATTTCAATGTTTTTGGCTTCTGCACCCATTAGAGCTGTTGCTCTCAAGCCACTAGACAAGGAGTTCTCTTGAGAAACTTGTTTCACAAAGCTTGGACAGGTTAAGGCTAGGATGCTCTGACTTTTTAAGAAATTCTCCTGACAATATTTCCCTTCTTCAGTGTTCCCTCAGATGGCCAAAATGATGGAGGCTTCACAAGAGCTGGCCTGACATTAGTTACAGTGAAAATCTTGGCTGACCAAGCAGCTGGGACCCTCGCTTAGTTGAAGGAGACACCTCTGCATGACAGAAGATGGTGGTCATGAAAGTATCACAGGCTCAGCAAGCCTTAAAATGCACAGAATTATTCTGGTTCCAAATCTCCTGAAAGAAGATACAGTTCCACATCCATCAACCATAGCTGTTGACATGTCTGCCATACACCTAATATTTCCCCCTTCTCTGCAGCAGTGTGTTGCCCATGGAGGGAATGTAAGCTCAAACCTAAATTCCTTAGTTGAAGTTGTCAAGCTGGCTTCTTATCACTGATTTATAGAGCCAGGTATCATTATTGCTCTAAAAGACACAAAGGGAGGAAACTGAGCAATTAAGGGAGCTTGTAAAACCATGTCAAGCTGCCGAGTGGTCTATTTACTTTCCTATTGGTCTTGTCTTTCTTTCTTTGAGGAATAATGACTGTCTCATCAAATTCCTCAAGTTCCCCACTGTCGAACTGTGCCTTAAACTTTGTAATGCTAAGGATCTCAGATTTGCAATTCTGTAGTCTGTCTTTCCCTCTGTAATCTTTCACCTAAATTGCTGTGGCAGTATTTTTCCTGCATTCTCCTGCTGTTGTTATGGTTGTGCTGTTATTCTTGCTGTTATCCCTTGCACCTCTAAACTCGGATATCAGATTTCTCATAGGAGGTGATTGCCCTGTCATGACAATTGCCCTTCCTTCCCAGCTTTTCTCTACACTGCGTTGTTTAAAATTTAGTTTACACTAAAGGGAAAACATGACTTGGGGAATATCATAGTCCATAATAGTAATTTATTATAGCCCATGACAGGGAGGTTGGAACTAGATGATCTTTAAGGTCCCTTCCAACCCAAACCATTCTATAATTCTCTATCTCTGATAAGTACTACCATAAGCAGTCCACTAATACACATGGACAGTGCTTAAACAATGACTTCCCCTTCTGTTCCAGAAACTGGCCTGAAGTCAGAGTTCACTTTATAGGCTACTAAATGAAAAATTTATTTGACATATGTTGCTGGCATTTTTAAATTGTAAGGAAGCTACAGGGTACTGTGAAGCACTTGAGACAGGAAGCGTGTTTTCCCATGAGCTGATTCGACAACAAATGTCATGGGCACTGAGTGTGACAATAATCTTCTGTCACCACAGAGTTAGGGTACCAATCTAAGCATCATTGACTATCTATCTGTTAATCTTAGGTTGAAAGTATTATTTTACTTCGGATTTACAAATGTTGAAAAAAGTTCAGAGCATTTGAAATCCAAAATTCTTTCTGCAGTCATAACTTTTAGCATAAATAGCATTTTACTGTTACTTCATGGGCTGGCTGCTAGGATTCAGGTGACTGAGATGTTGCAGCTCCCTCAGACATCGTCCTGCCTCTGCTGTGAGAAACAACCAAGCACTCAAACCTCTGCTCTCCCAGGACAGCTGCACTCAGTCAGCCACGTGGGGTACTCACTCCTACTGTATATGTGGTATATAGAGATCATTGGGATAAAAAATGAACCCTGCTGAGGACATTTTATTGCAGCAGATAAATCAAGAGCAGGTTGAATGAGAGTGCTAATCTAGTTACTCGCAGTTCTTAAAAATGTTCCAGGCCAGGTATTGACAAGACCAATGTCAGAGTGACCAGCTCAGCACTGCAGAACGCAAAACCCTGCCTCTGGGTTCCTGCATCTGAGCCAAATCCGCTTGCAAGAAGAATGTGGCTTACAGACCTAAAGGTGCAGAGAAGAGCCTGACACAAGCAAAAATTAGTCTTACTGAGAGTCAGAGTCACAGAGGAAGGCAGATGGAGATCAAGATGCCTGTCCAGCCTTTCTCTGGGTCAGATCAGCCAAGATGGTGTCATTCCTGGCAAATATGTATCTAAAACCATGAATCATGTTCTGATATATATATATATATAATTTAGAAAGGAGTGACTTAATTCCACCTCAATAGATCCAACAGAACAAGGAGAGCAAAAAATCTGAGTATCTGTAGATTATTTAGTTTTGCATTTTTAAAATCATAGAATGGTTAGAGTTGGAAAGGACCTTAGAGATCATCAAGATCCAACCCCCCTGACATGGGCAGGGACACCTCCCACTAGACCTGGTTGCTCAAAGTCCCATCCAGCCTGGCCTTGAACACTTCCAGGGATGGGGCATCCACAACTTCTCTGGGCAACCTGTTCCAGTGCCTCACCACCCTCACAGGAAAGAATTTCTTTCTAGTATCTAATATAAATCTCCCCTCTTCCACTTTAAAACCATTACCCCTCATCCTGTCACTACACTTCCTGACAAAGAGTCCCTCACCGGTTCTCCTGTAGGGTCCCTTCAGATATTGGTAGGCTGCTATGAGGTGTCACTGAAGCCTTCTCTTCTCCAGGCTGAACAACCCCAGATCTCTCAGCCTGTCTTCATACGAGAGGTGCTCCATCCCTCTGATCATCTTCATGGCCCTCCGCTGGACCTGTTCCAACAGATCCACATCCTTCCTGTGTTGAGGACTCCACAGCTGGACACAGTAATCCAGGTGGCGTCTCACAGGTGTAGAGTAGAGGGGTAGAATGACCTCCTGCAACCTGCTGGCCACACTTCTCTTGATGCAGCCCAGGATGCAGTTGGCTTTCTGGGCCAATTTGAAAGTTGATGTCTTATAGATGGTTAAATGTGCTTGGCTGGCAGCATTTAGATGATCTCAAGCCACAGCCTGATGCCAAACAGGAGGAGGTTTAAAAAACTAAATAAAAAGGATTTAAATGTCAGTATAAAGGCAGTAAATAAACCTCCCCTTGCCAATAAATAATAAAAAAAAAAAATAAAAAAAGAAAGGAACCCCAAATGCAAACCCTTTGATTTACATTTGATTTACATTGAAGTAAATGGTTCTGATTGACCTACAAATATGATTTTTTCTGCATAACTTGAGGGGGGAGGGCATATCTCTAAATGTAATTTAAAAGACTAAATAAATATAAATAATAAAAATAAATAAATTTTATCTTCTTTCAGTCTCAGACTTTTCTTAATTTATTAGACAGTCACCAGAATGAAACATCTGCTATTTGTCCAGTTAAATTCCTGAGTACAAAAGTTATATTCTAGGAAGGGAAATTTAGTCCAGAGGGATCAACTCTTCCTCTGAAATGATATTCCCAATGAAAAGAATTTGTACCAGAAATCTTGTTTGTTTTCCTTAATTTTTTCATGAATTGAAGCCTTATTTCCTTACAGTCATCCATGTGTCAAGACAATTATGCTACCATGGCCAAGTTTTTTTGCAATTCTACATAATGAGCCAGAATAAACCCAAAAAACTTTTCTTTTTGTATGCACGCATATATTAAATAACAGATGCCCTGTTGCAATATGCAGAATTATCACTCACCACACAAAATGGGCCGGATTCTCTGATCTGGTATCATTGCTTTGCACTACATTGCAAGCATAATCCAGACCTAAATCCTTGTTAGCTGACATGGTGAGGATAATCCCATTGCAAAGATAATCCATTTGGACACAGATAAAGCCTTAGAGCTCTTCTGGGACTACTTCTTTTGCCATGTGTATAGCAAGGAAAGAGGGGTGTTGTTAAATGACAAGAAAAATAGTTAGCACCTTACAACGTCACACCAGGCAAACCCTTACAACAATTTGTAGTCTGCCTGTAATGGGATTGACAGAAGGATTTCCCCTAAATCTGCAATATATGTGCAAGAAGGTGGAGATGATTGAGCTAGATGGATATTTTCACTGTCTGGGGGTATATCATGTTTAACCCAATTCTGAGTCTCTCTTTAGTCCCCACAGCCAGTCTACAAGGTAATAGCATGTCAATACTTCCACTAAAAATGCAGTCTACAGTAAGGATTTCAGAGTTAGAATTCTCTGAACTTGTCTAGTGTTTGTAAACTCTAAACTATAAGTATGCATCATGGGATATTCAGAGATAAAATAAATACCTATCTATGAAAAAGACTGTGTATTCAATAATCTCTAAAAGATTTTGCCAGCACATATTCAGGACACTGTAACAGAGACTGAGAAATAGCAGCCAAAAATTATTAGGTACAATACACTGAATCAAAGTGGAAAAGAAAGGATAATGAGATAATCCCCAAAACCCAAGGCAATGTCCTTATACGCAGTCAGAAGACAGCCAAGCCTGGAAAGAAAGAAGGGCAGTCCAGACTGGGTTGGCACTACCTCAAGTACTGCTCCCTGTCAGTGGGGCTGAGCTGAGCTCATCACAAAAGACCCCAGAAAACAGCCCCCTCTCTTCTCAAAATGCAGGCAGTGTGCTGCCCCTGAGCTGCTAGCTGATATTAGTAGCAGCAAGATTACGGGTCAATCCTGTCTTTAGCTCTCTTGCTATGCAAGATAATGCCAGACTTTTAGAGAGAAGAGGATCATTAGCAGAGATACAATGAGTCAAATATGGAAATTGGATTCCTGGGTTGCAAATTCCTCTGAATTTTCTCTTCGGAGATGGATGAACTTGTGGATAGGAGACCAGAATGGTGTAGGCTATTCCTATGGATTCTGTGTGAGCTCAAGCAAGTCACCCAGTCTGTCTGTTTGCCAGTTCTTTTATCTGTAACACAGCAAGAGTAATCCTTTGTTTCCCACATCCTGTGAGCATCCATTGTTCCATTTTTGGAAACAAAGACCATCCCAACTGTGATCCTCACTGTATACAAAGACATTTTGTTTTTATTTATTGACATCCAACTCATAGCAATAACAACAACTGACTGGATACCCTGGGATGAGTTTTAAAGCAGATAAGGAGAGACCAGACCATATAAACCGTCTTTCAGTTTAGGTTGTAATATGATCCCATCATAAACTGACACATCAATTCTCCCTAGCATGGAAGAACAAAAATAAAATCCACAAGATATGCATAATCCAAAAGATCCTCCTAGGCCAAGGGCTCCAGCAGTACAGAGAATTCTTTAGGTGTTTATAGCAACTGCAGTTTACAGAGAGCAGCTGACAGGTATGCCTGTGGCCTCCTTGACTATATGGAAAATCTTATCAACCTTTCAACACACGAGATTTCTTCACACTTGTGTAAAACATGTGAGGTTGTTCTCTTAAAATACAACTGAATAATGTTGACATGGGTCTTGGCTTTCACTAACATTAATCAAAACTTTGCATCCAGTGAACCACATACCTACTATCTGAACATATACAGACAACATATGCTCTAGGCATATACCGTTGCTAAGCTCATTCTCCTATTTGTGGAGATATTAAAAGCAGTGTGCGTGGATGTTGCTGCTCAGACGGCCCATGCAAAGACAGCAGTGGTGCTCCTGGATGTGAGGCATCTGAACACTGCTGTCAGCAGGCATTTCACCAGTGGGGCCTGCGCAGAATCCTGCAAAAATACCCTGTAAACAACCTTCCTCTTGTGTGGGAACCAGAATTCTCCCTGTTGTAAGGGTAATTGCATTCAACAACTGAATTTTTAAGTATTAAAACTACTCCTCCATTTTCTCATGCAACTACAGTTCAAAGAACTCATGATGGACTAGATCAACAACTGATGTTGGACTAGATGATCTTTAAAGTCCCTTCCAACCGAGATGATTCTATGATTCTATGATTCTAAGCGGTTGAACTTAAAAGTAGTTTTAACTAAAGTTGAAAGTACCTCAACCAATATTTTTAGAGAAGCTATGGCAATATTTCTGAGCTGCCACATGCATTATAGCAAAAGGCTGAGCTGAAAAACACCTGAGGAATTGTTATATGAAGCCCATATACTACATGATCCGTGCTGAAAGACAAAATCCAGCTACATTTTGCGCCAACATCAAGTGCCTGTTTAGGAAAGCCCAGTGCAGTACACATTGCAAAATCTTTTCTGGTGCTGGATCACTCTGGTTGCCAGAGAGATATTTTTTCCCACTTACATGAGGAATTTGCTGCCCTGTGCTACCATCTCATTTTCTTTAGACACTTATAGAGATTCATAAGGTCAGCACACCTGTGATGTTTGAAGAATTTCTGATCATATGTTTATTTCCTAGAGAGATATCTGTGAGTGAAACAGTGGGACTGAAATACCTGTTTTGCTCTTTACCCCTAGAGCAATGTGTAGGAGTGACCTTGGTAATTTGTTCTTATTTTTCGCGAGTAAGTACGTGTTATCAGATAAAACAAGGAGATTACTGAGGAATGTAGACTGTTTGAAAAACATTCGACTTTGGCCAAAAAAAAAGGAATCAATGCCTTGTTTTTGCATTTTTGAAACTAAGGCTGAGGTTCCATTGCCTTGGAGTAGTTACCTAGAGTCATCTGAAAACAGCTTAAATACTTCACTCGGCCCCCATCTTCACTGGGACCTATCTCCCAGCTCTGTGTAAATAGTTCAGCTACCCTAAGACAGATCAAATGGCATTAGACACTTACATATACACATCTGCATCCCATCCTCAATGTTTTCCTTTTAAGGCCCAGGACTTTGATGCCATGCACAAATATAAGGGAAATGAGGTGTCATTGTCATTTTCTTCCTCCCCGACAACCCCCCGAATCCAGCTTGGTGAGTCAAGGCACTGGCCAGACAGATCCAGATTCAAATCCCCATTCTGCCTGATTCAGAACTGGGACCGCAAACCTCCCCAAAGGCACCTAAACTGTCAGGTAAATGTAGAGTACCTCCTGTTATACTTTATGTAAAATGAATACTCATACCAACAGAGATTCAAACCTACATTTTGCAGCAAGGTCCTTAATTGAATTACCACTGAGATTTTCTTCCTCTTTTCTAGCTTGAAGAATATTTAACAATGTGAAGTGTAACAGCTACAAGCGAAGAGCCTTATCCAGGAAGAATCTCATAATGTTTGCAAATGTTTCATTTTAGTGGCCAAATCAGAAATTCAAACAGTTATACAGCTCAGATGTTATTGTTCTCTCAGCTTTATTGTGGTCTGCTAAGGAAAAGGCAGTAGCAACGGCTGATTATGGACACACAACATATGAAAAACATTCAGTGTGGAGCATTTCTGTGAGGAAGTGCACTCAGCACCCCCATAAAATTATGAGTGTATTAGGAATTTCACTGAATTTCTAGAGTTGGAAGGGACCATAGAGATCATCTAGTCCAACTCCCCTGCTGAAGCAGGATTGCCTAGAGCTAGAGCATGTTACTCAGGACTACATCCAGGCGGGTTTTGAAAATCTCCAAAGAAGGGGACTCCACAACCTCCCTGGGCAGCCTGTTCCAGGGTTCCGTCACCCTCACCGTGAAGAAGTTTCTCCTCATATTTGAGTGGAACCTCTTATGTTCCAACTTGTGCCCGTTGCCCCTCGTCCTCTCGGTGGGAACCACTGAAAAGAGTCTGGCTCCCTCCTCCTTCAACCCTCCCTTGAGATACTTGTAGGCGTTGATAAGGTCTCCCCTCAGCCTTCTCTTCTCCAGACTAAAGAGTCCCAGCTCTCTCAGTCTCTCCTCATAAGGGAGATGCTCCAATCCCTGAATCATCTTTGTAGCCCTACGCTGGACTCTTTCTAGTAGTTCCCTGTCCCTCTTGAACTGGGGAGCCCAGAACTGGACACAGTACTCCAGTTGTGGCCTCACCAGTGCAGAGTAGAGAGGGAGAATGACTTCCCTTGACCTGCTGGCTACACTCTTCCCTATACAACCCAAGATACCATTGGCCTTCCTGGCCGCAAGAGCACACTGTTTACTCATTGCCATTTTACTGTCCACCAGGACCCCTAGATCTTTCTCTTCAGTAGTTGCCTCTAGCGGGTCCACCCCTAACCTGTATTGGTGCCTGACATTCTTCTTCCCCAGGTGCAGGACCCTACACTTTTCCCTGTTGAACCTCATGAGGTTCTTCTTTGCCCAGCCCTCCAGCCTGTCCAAGTCTCGCTGGATGGCAGCACAGCCCTCCGGGGTGTCAGCCACTCCTCCCAGTTTGGTAGGAAGGAAAACAATTTTCTGTGTCTAAATATTTATTTAGTTTTTAGGACTCTGTAGCAAAAGAAAAGTCAACAAACCCTTCTGTTCTTTCTTATGTCCTTTTCCTGAATGAGACTTTTTGATTACAATTTTTTGGCACAGTTGATATTACTACCCACAGCCAATGGAAGACGTCACCCTGAAAAAATCTTACTCTATTCAACAGAATTAGCATAGTCTGCATTTTTCTTTCAAAAAACTAAATAGACAGCCTGGGCTAGCTGGAGAATGGATGTTCAAGGGTTTGGGGACTACATTTAATATCCGGGTCACAGGTGTCGACTTTTCTAGACTAAGGTCTTCCAGGTTTCTCTGGGTGATTCTGTGTTAGTGTTTCACCAGAATTACAGTGTTGTGCTTTGGTTCACATCACTGAAGTGTCATCAGAGTGCACTAACTAGATTACTCTTGGATTTAAGTAAACTAGAAGATACATTCCAGGAGCACACCTAAAGCAATCCAGCTCCTAACTGGCATGTAGTTCACCAGAGCAAGCAAAACCTAGTCCAAAATAAATTCCCCTGAAAGGCATCTCTCAGCTCTTCACTAGCATCTGCTTTGGTCTGCAGACCTGCCCCTATTCATTTGCTGTATGTCCAGTGCAATAGACTCTGCATCTTACCTGTGAAACAGCACATCATTACTCTGGAGGGAGAAGTTATATTGGTGAGGATAGGGAAGATAAATGTTTAGGCAAGGGACACTTGGTGTCAATGGGTGGGAAGAGTTGGCAACTCCCCAGCAACCCAAGGAGGAATGGTGGGACCTCTTGTGCACAGGGTGAGTGCTTTCTTACCTGCCAAAACTTGCTGTGCATTCAAGAGACCTCCAAGCACAGCTGGGTGAGGAGCTGGTTACTCCTGACAGGATTCAAGGAAGCCCAAGCAATTGGATAGGCACCAACTTCTTCACTGGAAAAGACAAAGAAATCTTTGTGAGAAGTAGGAAATGTTGGTAGATGTGGTGTCTGGGGGCCAGGGTGCAGCTCCCTGTGTCAAATCTACACATTACAAGAGCTGAGTACACCAGTCAGGGCTTCTTGAGGTTACATGGGTTTGGGGTGGATGGGATGAATGGTTGCAGTGTTTAGTCAAAGGCTCTGCAAAGGCCCCTCAGAGCAGCATCAGCCCTGGAAGTTCTGGAAGACACAACTGGTTAGCTTGGAAGGGCCCTGCTGATGTTCTGCCTGGATAGCACGCTTCTCCTTCCCAGCCTTTTCACCAGCCTCCAGACCATCTAGCCCAGCAACTCAGTGGCAGCCCTATGGCTGTCAGCAGGCACTGCTCTTCTGAGCCCTTGTCTACCGTTCACCCCCATATCTAAGCACAACACTACTTAAGAAGCCTACAGCTAAGGCTTGTTGCTTAAAAACAACATAAGAGAGGCAGGTATCCTATTCTGGGGCAACTTTCAATACCTTTTTCTCTTTCAAACCCCATTTCAGCTTTACAGAGTGCCATTTTCTCTCTCAAGTTCCTACAGCTGTTGCTAAGGGCAAGCCAAAGACTTCATGCCCTTACAAACCCAGTTTTCCATCTTCTGCACTTCTACTTTCTAAATAACTGCAAATTCCTTAATTTGGGCCTAGATTGAAAGACAGGCTCTGCTTCCTTTTCATACACAAATGTATGGCAGCAGGTATGGATGGACTGCCAGCCACACCAGCCGAGAAAGAGCCCCCTCCATCCATCCTGAACTGTCCCTTCCGTCACCATTGCCCATCACAGTGCTGTCACCCCTTCAGGGTGCACATCCGAGTGTAGTCGGGTGCAGGCACATCCAGCTGACACTGAATTAAATTCTGACTTTTGGAGACATACACGCGCACAGCAGTAAAACTAGCTGTTTAAATCAGTATGTTCTGCATACAGTCTCCTTGCATGGGTTTCATGCTGAAGTAGGAGACAACTCCCTTTAAAACACTTCCTCTATTTGCTGCCTTCATTTAAGAGCAAAGGAACAAGGCAAGAGAGCACTGACATGTGGCAAAATTAAACTACTTTTCTGGTTTTCTCTTTATTCCTCCACAAGTGGGGATGGTGTCTGCAGCTTCTCAGATAAGGAAAATCACTTATTTATTTTACTGTGTAGTATACATTAACTTTGAGCAAATGTCCTCATCTTTACTGGCAATGGAGAAAATCAGATCTCTATATTGCTTCTGTTTGTAAAGGCTCCTTTTATCAGCTGAAAGAGACATACCCATCTACTATGCATTTTTTTCTCCTGATGTTAGCTGTCTGCTAGATAACAGCCACTCATTGATGGGCAGATTTAGGTGTAGGAGAAATCTTTATTTAGATATAGGGAAACCTCAAAGTAGGAGGACAGCAGATAACTATCCAAATACTTTAGCTAAATAGAAGACTTCTGAAATAGCAGGCATCCAATATTTTTAGCTGTCAGTGGGAATTCAGTAGGTTGAAAAATGTGCCCAGTAACAAATTTCTTCTATAAACTAAAGAGCAATCTTGCAGGGAGCTATTGTGGAAATGAAAAAAGTTATGCCTAATCACATTTTTCTATTCTTCTGGGAAATTACAGCAGAAACCTACAGAAAAACCTGCAAAAAGATATGTATCCTAATTACAGATTATTTCAACCCAAATCAGGAAAGTGCCATGCATATTTTTTTTAATTTAATGTATACATTATTTAATTAACAAACAAAAGGAAAGGACTAAGCATCAAAATCATTTGGCTCTTTTAATCAGTCTCCGGCTGCATGGTGCCAATTGCATGGTGTTAGCTGCAATCTGCCACTGACAGATGTATTCGGGGCTGGAAGCTGTTACTTAACCTAGAGGCAGTGACAGTGTTTGGATAATTCTGATGTTATCCTGAGAGGATTGGGATACAAACACAAATTTAAACTCTCTTTTCCAATGCGTATTTGAAGATGATGTACATTTGCAGGGGACCGGCTGTCACAAAACTAATTTGGCCTATGTTTTTATTTGAACATATGTGGTTTCTCAAAGGAAGTGGGTTGTAGGCAGAGATGAAAGCAATTCAGTGTCTCTGATCTCTGGGATGTCACTTCCAAATGAGATCACCTTCACTGCACATTTTCCTTTTCTGGCATCAATCTGGAGAAATCTAGGGAACTACAAACACAGTTTGTTATTTTGAGAGTTTAAAAAAATTAGGCTGGATACTAATTCATTTCTTTTTCTTCAACATATAATGCATGCCATAGAAACAATTTGGAGCTTTGTTGTTTTCTGGGTAATATGATTTCCTAAGAACTGAAGTAAATGGTATTTTCTGAAGACAGACACAATGATACCACCAAAAAGCTTCTGTTCCTCCTCAAATCCACCACAACAAAAAATGCATCTAGAAGCCTTTTGAACTCCTTCTGTTGTTCCCAAAGAAAAATAGAAATGCAAGGAAGCTCTACTTTAGTAAGAGCGTCACCACTTTTCAGAGGTCAAATGTAAAAGCTAGACTTGTATTTTTATATGTAATACATCACAAAATCCATATATACTGAAAAGAGTGAATCTGAGATTAAGTTTTTCCACACTGGAAAAGTCAAAAGACCTACTGCTGCTCTTATTAGAAATATGACAAAATTGTCAGTTTCTATTTCATCTTCTGTTTGTTGGTATATTTTAATAAGAAACACCACAGTAAGATCTACCTTTCAAATGACAAATTGAGATGGAAAATATCACTTCTGTTGCTATGTTGGCATTTCAGTAGATTTACTAATTGTTAAGCGTGTGATTTATTACATCTAGCAAATGCATTGTGATAGCTTCATGCACCTGATCTTCCCAGACTGTTAAGGGGGAGGGGGAAAATGTTCTTTTAAAAAGAAGATAAGTAAAAAAGATATTCTATTAAACCTCTCTGATGGAGTTGCTTACCCCTTAGTGATTTGGCTTTTAAAAAATAATACCTGCTATTTATAGATATATAGCATACTACAGATGTTAAATAACACCAAGCATTTCCACACTTCCAGATTGTGGAAAAAGGTTTTAGAAAACAGGGAGTTTACTAGAATGGTAGTTTTTCCTGGTGTGGTGCTTACAGACCTATGTTGTTTAAAATTTTATTTTAATAAGTTATTTTCCGAATAAAACAGAGACAGCACTCGTCACAAGCATTTGCTGTAAAACACAGATTTTCTAAAAAATTTGAAAACAGCATCTAAACTACATGGTATTCCTCCAAGTCGAGTCATCATTAGGTACCTCTTGCCACTAGGAAAAAAAATGTTCTTAAGGGTTTGTGGAAACACGAACAACAGCTTGCATGTAAAGAGCTGGCTAGTGTTTATTGAGCTTTGAAAATGCTCTTATTTTACTACTCCATGTCCTGCCTTGAAATGTTATTTCTGTATGTTAGGCATAAATACTGATTATATAGTTCCACTGAGGACCGTAACTCCAGAATGCCAAGCTGGAAGTGCGAGAGGATTTGGGGCTTAGGCTTACGTATGTTTAAAAGAATTATGAAAACAGCTGCTTTTTTCCTTCCTCAGCACTCTCTCTTTATTTTCAGCTGAAATAAACTGTTATTTTTACATCTCATGGTAAGGTTATTTTCATAGCTTTTGAATTGCTTGTCCTTGGAGTCTGCTGCAATTTTTTAATAACAATTCACATTAAAAACTTGTTATATTGTCTCTCTGTGACACTCTTGCAGCTATCCAGTCTTAATGCATTATACCACAGAAAAACAATGGAAGATAGAAATGTGAAAATAATAACATTTTAAAAAATAATCGGTATTTGTCCCTTTTATTCATATTCAAGTTGCCACATTTCTAAATTCGACAGTTTCAAGTTTCTCTCTGCAATGATGAAAATTAGAAAATGAGAACCAAGATTCTGGGGGTTTGAGACAAAGACCAAATATCAGGAAAATTAGCAACATTGCTTACAAGGACACAGGAAGACATCCACATGGAGGATCTTTTTCTTTGTGAGGATGACCTCTGAATTTCCAGGGAATCTTTGAAGTTGATAGGCTCCTGTTCAGAAAAAATTCTTCAGCCTTATAGGTTGTTTCTGGAATCAGATTTGTACTGTCAGTTTGAGTCTGTAGAAAACTGCAGGAAAAATATTTCTCCTGGTACATTGAGATTAAATCATGAACCAGAAAACAATTATAGAACTTTGTTATTGTAATGCTGACTTTTAGAAGGTTTCCTTTAAGCTATTTAGTTAGTCTGTTGTAAATTCTGGCTCATGGCATTGCCTGAAGAGAAAATATATGCTTTCAAAGAAGTCCAGTTGGAAGAGGAAGAGTTGCAAAGTTAAAGTTGTTGTCATAGTAAGAATATATTTACTGTTAGGTCCTGTTATAAAAGGTTATTTGCAAACCCGCAGAAAAGCACAGTGGGATAGTCCAAATAACACACTGCTCCAACTGCTCCCAGGCCCACCATGGGAGCCATCAGCCTATCAAAGGCCCATCTCCACAAGCCCAGAGGAGCACAGAGGCACAAAGGCAGGTGGAAATCCAAATTAAGGACTCAGAGAAAGGTACACTCTGTCCAGAACCTTCTCAGGGATGCCAGGGGAAGGGTGGCAGGAGTAAAAGCCATCAGGGGGAGTCAACTCCGACTTTTGGACTGAGGGAGGTTGCTGTTTAAGGGTGTGGGACACATGATGAGATGCAAGGTAAAAGCATTTTGGGATTGCATAAGACTAAAGAGAAGGAACAAAAAGTAGAGCTAGGGATGGATTTAGGTGATTTGGGAAGGAACAAGTGTGGAAAAATAGAGGAGTAAGAGATAAAAGAGGCTGGTCACCTGGAAGTAGTTGGCTGGTTGCTACCCTTGTCCGGTCATGCCCTCTGTGTGTATGGGGGTTGAAGTGTAGCAACTGGGGTCAGTGTGGGCATGTGAATAAGCATGTGATGGCTAGTGAGGATCAAGACCAACTAGCCAGCAAGCACATTGCCTGGGAGCAATAGCAAGATCAGGGATGTGTTGGACTGTGGGGATCTGGGGAGCCCAAGCCAGCTGGCAGAGGGATGGCAGGGCCTGAGGTCTGTAGGGGTGAGTCTCATGTCTCTGTGGGTGTGCACTGTGTGGGTCTGTACCAGCAACTGAAGGCCTTGGAGACTCGTATATCCAGGAGCCAGGAAATGGAGAGACTGAGATCCAGAGGCAGCTACTGGGCAGACTGAGTGTCTGAGCCCAGTTGTTGGAGGGATGTACTTTGTACATGTGTATATATATTCCAACTAGTGGATCTCCATCCTCAGCCAGAGAGGTGGGAAGGATGAGGCTATTGGCACTCTCTGTGTTCGTGTGAGCATTCTGTGTGTGTATGTACATGTATGTATGGTGGTGTGTATAAATGCTCTGTATGCACATGCCTATTGGGAATGCATCTTCAGCCTCACTACTGGTTGGACCTGGGGCATGGAGCTGCTGCAGCCTTACCTCTCTCAGGCTGTCAGATCCAGCACTTTATGATTTTTTCCTAAATTTATGTACTACTGTGTACAGGCACAAAAATAAAGCCCATTCTCCCCGCATTATTAAACAGCCAAAAATTAGACTTACTCAAAAACAGACACTAAAACTTACTTTCAGTTGTGCTTTAAGCTGTCCAATGAAACTGTTGCCTGATTAGCTCCAGATGAACTGTTTAAAGTTCATATGTGAAAATTATATATGATACCATTAAAAGGAAATTAATTGCAAGGTGTCAGAAGAACACAATCAGTCTTTATACAAAACATACCCAGAACCTCAGTGACACATGCCTGGGCTGCCTGCAGCCTTGGTGTATGTTTGCTGTGAGGTGACTGGGTAGCATTGAAAAGGTCTCCTGCTCACCAGATGGAGGAATGCAAAATTCCCTTTGTAGCCAGCACAACCTCTCAAGTCTTTTTTCAGTTCAAGCCCCGTAAGTCTGCTCTGCCTCTTTTTAGCTCAGATCACTGCAGAAATGAAATATAAGAATACTCCTCTCGTGCCATACAGTGTCTGCCAATGAGAGGCCAAAGATTTTCCTAGGTTTGCCCCAGCAGCATCCACTGGTTTCACTCTATGTGCCAAGGGAGGCTTTGTTTGTGAAAAAGAAAAGGGAATAGAAGAAAGGCAGAGACAATAACTTCTTCTAACTACTGGTAGGCGAGGGAGGTCTTTGTTACAGCAGAAGTTTCCTCCAGTACTAAATTCTCTCTTAAGAAACTCAGAAAAGACTCCATATTCTCTATTCAAGAGCTAGCAAAAGAGAAAGAAAACTTGCACAGGACTTCTCATTCATCTGTATAAAAAAAAACATTAAGTATGGAATCATAGAATAGCTTGGAGTTAAAGGGACCTTTAAAGGTCATCTAGGCCACAACAGCCATGCTGGGACATCTTCAACTAGATGACATTTCTCAGAACCCCATCCAACCTGACTTTGAATGTTTCCAGGGATGGGACACCTACCACCTCTCTGGGCAACCTGTTCCAGTGTTTCACCAGTATCATTGTCACATATTTCTATTTAGCCTGACTCTACCTTCTTTCAGTTTAAAACCACTACTCCTTGTCTTGTCACAACAGGTGATGCTAAAAAGTCTGTCCCCATCTTTCTTTTAAGTACTGAAAGGCCACAGAAGCCTTCTCTTCTCCAGGCTGAACAACCCCAGCTCACTCCGTCTGTCTTCATAGGAGAGGTGCTCCAGCCCTCTGATCACCTTCAAGTCCCTCCACTGGACCCATTCCAACAGGTCCGTGTCCTTCCTGTGTTGAGGACTTCAAAGCTGGACACCGTACTCCAGGTGGGGTCTCACCAGAGCAGGGTAGAGCATGGTAGCATACATCCTATTTTACAGATGTGTAAAATGAGGCAGTGCCTGTGTAGTTCCCCTGCAAAAATTGCAAATTTCTGTAAGCCAAACAGAAAAAAAGAAGAGGAATAAAAGGAAAATCTACACATAGAATTAATCACAGATCATTGTCCAAAGCCCTAAGGCTCATTAAAATGCAAAATATTGTTTTATTATTATTTTGATTCAGGCCAAATGCAGGCCCTACCTGATTACATGTATTATTTCACTGTTTCACATTCTTAATCACTGTTTGTGTTTTGATGTTCTGGATGGAAATTAAGATGTTAATAGTAATGTTTTTTCACAAGAATGCCTTGAAAATATTTTTATTAACATAGGATGCTTTTGTTATGAAATACCATAGAACATTATGTAATATGGTAGGCAACAAGCCAAGGTAT
Source organism: Calidris pugnax (assembly GCF_001431845.1). NCBI lineage: Eukaryota > Metazoa > Chordata > Aves > Charadriiformes > Scolopacidae > Calidris > Calidris pugnax. Next base: position 2,607,652 of record NW_015091257.1, read on the forward strand.
GGAAAAGACTGGTGGGAAAGCAATAGTACCAATATGTAATTACATTAATCTTCTTAATAAAGACAATAAAATGGCATTTCTCTACAGTTGAGAGAAACTACAAATGTCTGCATGCAACTTAAGGAAGCCTGAATCAAAAGAAATGTGCAAAAGGCAAATCCCTCACACATTTCTTCCTGTTGTAAACATTCAGCCCAAACTTTATATAAATCCCAGTGAATTTCTCACTTAGATTCTGCCTGCTCTTCTTTTTCTGTTGAGTCACTGAGCCAGCAAGCCAAAAAACTCACTGCATTTGCAGAATGCCCATCCTTGAAATGTGAGATAAGAGGAGTCCTGTTTGTCTGTGGAGCTGAACAGCGGCTTTCAAAATTTTAGGTTCACGATGGTAACAAGTTAGTGGCCTGGGGGAAAGACAGCCCAGCAGAGTATCAAAACTTGTATACTTCAGATCTTAATGTAAGATTTATCATTTGAATAATTCTTTAACCGAATCAGTGATTTTTTAACACTTTCAGAACTTTCAGTGAATTTGGCTCTGCTTTTAACCACCTGCTAGTGTGACAGAATCTGTTGTTTCATCTGCAATAGTGCATGCAAATTCCCAGAATTCTGAGAAATACCACTTGTCATTTTAAAAGCCATGATTTCCAGCATGAGTTTGTCTCTATTCTTCTCCAGCAACTTTGAAATATCAAGATCATAATCGGCTCAGAAATAAAAGCAGCTGAATAAATTTGCAACTAATCATTTTAGTTATTTTGGGTTTATTTCTTGTAATACTCGTGTATTGAAACCCTGTTGAGCAAGACAGCATCAGTTACTTAGCTTTTGCAATAGGATCAGGCTTCTTTCCTCAGGAAAACTTAGGATGCTATTTGCATTCTTTTGATGAACATCTACTTCTTCAGATTTTGAGAGTATTAGTTCCTGTCTCAAGCGCTTGTTCAGTTAGGGAATCCAGACTGTATGAAAACTTCCACATATCCCTAATCAGACACAGCATATCCCTAAATGTTATGCAACACTAAGAGAGCTCAGATCATCTGATGTCACTGATATCAGCATGATGGAGCCACAAAAATTGCTGAACCTTAATGAGCACATCTACTTTCCAAAGTGATTTACGTGGAAGGACATGACATGCTTGCTGAAACAGAAAAGTCAATTTAGATGCTGGAAACAAAGCTTTTTTAAAAACTAATTTTAAACTATTTTGTTTTAACACCTTGCAATTCTTCATCTTCTTTTTACCCCACTCAATCACTACTCTGTCAGCAAAACTTGTGCAGGCTTGAAAGACAGAAACACAGCGAGCACTGTTCGAAAAATGGAAATTTTTACCTGGCCTCTGGGGTTTGCAGCATCCTTTCCATCCCCCCCC